>NW_014333318.1:0-33825 GCF_000341935.2 Cephus cinctus
ATTATAGAAATTCTGATAAATCAATTCGTCGTCGATACTAAAGAAGTGAATATTCGGTGTACATCGAATCTCTGATTTTCTGTTAAGAAAAGTGGCAAAGTACAATTTGTTCTTAATGTATTCAGCCACGCAGCTGACTTCGGGATGATCGTAGATTGTGGATCCTTGCAAAAGAATTGGTTTATATCAGGCGTTAAGAATTTATTACGTTAGGAACTCGATCGATCACCTTCCATATTTTTTTCCGTGGTACGACTGGCGTTACAGGATACTTGAAAATTTGGGATAGCCTTTCGTTCAGGAATGGGTGTGGCACGTTGAGGCATTTTGATTGATGTGCCAAAAAGGCGTTTTGTGTAATTTAGCACCTTTTGTAGAAAACGCATTCATTCCTGAGTTCGAAGTTCAAGTTCAGTCCAAGAACGAAAATTTCATTTAAAAATTGGATTTTCAGAGGTTCATGGATGATTATAAACAATTTTCATGTTTTTATCGTTCAGAATATATCTAATGATATAAACTATGATTTTGCATGCCAAATCAGTGACTTCATTTTTGATACGTCATCGATCACACTTCATTCTATTTTGTTTCGTACATTCATTTTTTTAATGTTTCGATCGTGGCGCCATCTACGCTACTGGGTTTTTAAAATTCAGTCACGCTCGTAGGCGCCCATGTTTAACCGAGACGAAGAAAATAAAATTAATATTACGTTTTCATACAATACACGGTTTTATTATTGAGTAATCATAGTCGCTTCACAATTAGTTGAAAATTATAATTTTCATTCTATTGACGAAATTTTCTAGACCACATAATTTTAGTTTAACACAGGCTTAAGGAGTCATTTTGTTTTCTATTTGTGTATTACGTAGTGTGCTAATACCATACATCGATATTAACGATAATTTAATTATTTACAAGATGAATAAATGTAATAATGATAATAATAATAATAAATCTACATTTCAACACTTCTAACAGTGAGTCTCTGCTAATTATGCTATATTCATTCTCTATTTAACGTCTCGCTATAGAACTTTGTTTTATTCTCATCTCTCATTACGTCCTCATCCTTAGAACGTTACCATTGAAATCACATTTTCCAATCTAACAAAAATCACACAAACTTCATTACCTTCGTACCATCTTTAATTATCGTTAATGCTTAATTAAAATTGGCACGAACGATGCGTACGCAATTAAAGCTAATTTCAATGTACAATAAAAACAAGTATTAAATATTAAATAGGCTATTATCTCTCTATGTTATACAGTGAATCGTCCTTCAATTATAATTGCAGCAAGTGAAGTATAATTGCTTGTTAATCTGTCTAGGCCTTCGTACCACAAATTCATTACTTACAATGCTTTTCTATTCTCAATAAAATCAGACTTCGATACATTCGTCCAGTTAACAAATTTCCTAACGCAAGATTCCAATTAGGATACGAATATTCAATTGAACAAACACAAAAATTATCTCTTGCGAAAGGAAATGCATAAGTACAATCTGGACAATTGTCAATTCCATCAATCGTTCCTTCCATTACTTACAAGTACGAGTATAATAAATTTCATTTCGAAAATTATTCATTAACGAATGCGAATCGGGATGAAGCTTTTTCAAAATTGGTAATATACATAATAAATCTGATAAAAAAGAGGACTTGTGTGATCACAAAAAAAAAACATGAAAAATTGAATGACTACCTTCCATTTAAAAGTTATATTTTATATTTGTTGAAAGATGTGGTCTTTTTTTTTGGAAAAGTTTCATCCCATTCAAAAGGTAAGTGTTCGTTTTACAAATTTTGTGAGTATTGCATGAAACGTACAAGAATTGACATGCATGACAGCAACGTAGAAACCTTCATGTACAGTATTATCCTAAAAAGGTCTTTAATGGTATTTTTATAGTATTAATATTTTGCAAATAGGAGGAGGGGGGAGGCACGCTTTCCTCGACTTCGCCGTTTAATGCCTTCATTTTGTCCTAACGTAATTTATTTAACGAAATGTACTGTAGCCCAGTGTTTTCTTTTAGTCCCTTTAAAAACATAGGCAAGATTTCGGACGACAGTTTATCCGTCTATGTAAAACGATAAATATAAATGACGGTAAAAAATACAACTATTCGTCCGACTATAGTAAGCACTGTGTATATTAGTACTCATCATCTTCATCTCTTTAACTATTAGCTGATGCTAATCTTTGGCTAGTCTGCACAATAGTTATATGTATAACAAAGTTAATTTTTTTTTTATTGTAGTTTCTCTTTTTTCCTTCCTGGTGGAATGTGAGTATAGTCAGTATATAGAGTGTCCATCGTCCAAAGATTATTAATCCAGAATCTATAATAAAAGAAATGGCGTGAATTAGATTAATTGAAATAAAATGTGCCGTGGAATAAAATACTACAATATTTTCTTGATATCTGTTACATTTGAAAAAATTAATTTTTTTTAAATTTAGGCAGAATAGTTTCCGTGGCACATCGTTTTCAATATATATCATGTTAGTTGTATATACAGTGTTAATTTCGTTTTAACTAGTCTTGTGATATTTTTAATTACTTACATGATGTGATAATCCTATAAATGACTTCCATTTATCAGTGAGCGACAGAGGTCCTATAATTTTTCGTGTACCATTTGTCTTTCCATCAGAAGCATCAGGTTATAATTTAATTATTGAATTTAAATTTTCGTATTTTATTTTGCATCTACTACAGTGTAATAATAAATATGATTGGTGTTGTGCACAATACATAAATAACGGATATTTACACGGGCTTTTCCACTTTCAGGCCATATTTTTACGTATTTGAAGCAACTTCGGCATCGTCAGACTATCTTCATATTAGGATTTTTAATTGTTTGTTTCAATACTACTTCTTCTTCTTTTTTTTTTACATATCTTTACATTTCTTTTTAATTCTCAAAACTTTCTCTCAGACATCATATAATCCGCTTCATTCGCAGCATCCAGTCTTCCATTGAAAATCTCAATATTTAATCTTTCGTCAAAATTATCACTCTAGCATTTCTTTGAGATTTCGAAAATCAGTTATCAATATATGTAGTATTAGTGAGATCAGTAAAGAATTTAATTAGCGTTACATTTATACAAAGTTGTATCGATAAGATTACATCACTAAATCTACATACATTTCTTATGCAGTTTAATATTTGGTATTATGTGTTAGGTAATTTCCATTCGTCTCCTAATTAGTATCATTTTCAATATGCTTTCGTCACTTCTTCATTTGAGGTAATTTGATTTTGCTCAAATAAAAGGAGAAAAATTTATTTATTGACTTTCGCTTCTTGCTGATGAAGATCCTCCAACCGCAGTATCGATTTGCAACGTTTCGCGAACCTGTTGCAAATTCTAAAACCTGAATCATAGAGACGATCGAGAGGTTAATATTTTTTTTATCGGATATTTTCACTCTCATCTCCTACGTATAAGTTCATCTCAATTAATGCACAGGACAGCATGCATTAATACCTGCTCCTACAAGGGCGTCTCTTTTCGCGTTTCCGCCTTCCATTGAAATCCATTGACTCTCGTTGTAATTGGCTTATTACGATTTGTGGCATTTTCAATGCCATTTCTAACGCCAGCGACAAGTCTCATAGCCGGATTAGAAACTAAACCATTACGTTTTGGTTTTGAGTTACCGCTGCTGAAACAAAGGTAAATATTCTTAGTCGTGTTTTACATTTCGGTCATTCTATTAACTGTCAAACTAATAGCTACAAATTTAATTATAAATACAAAACTATTTCTTACCTTCCAGATGTATGTTCTGGCGTGTGCTTAACGTTTCTACCAACACCAGCACCACTATTGCCCAGAATAATTCTCATATGCGTGTCTCGCGTAAAGTGCGTATCAGCTGAATTTCTCTTATCGTCATGGATATTCTTCTTATCCTTGCCAACACTGAAACCTAGCATTTCGTTCGTCAGTTCGAAGGGCCTGGTGGTTTCGTTTCTCTCAATAATTTCAGTTTTTATATTTATTGGCTCGTAGATGGCTGAGGTATGATTGTATCCTCCACCCTGTGCCTTGTATTGTATACTTTGGTTGCCTGTTAAGAGAGACACCCCGAGTTGGCTTTGTATAACGCTGGCCGCAGTCTGAGCACTTGGCGGGCTTGTATTTGTCGGCGAGTAAGGTATAAGGCTGTCACTCAATGGTGAATGAGGCGGCGAAGCATAAATCGGACTCTGTGGTTCACTCTTCAATGGCGACAATAGTTTGCTTAAAGGTCGGCTCTTTGCACCCCGAGAGCATTGCTGAAGTTGTTGCGTGAAGGATAAAGGTGCCTGAAATTATTATAGAACTAATTGAAATAAATATTGTAATTCAAATACTATGCGATACGTAAAGCAAAGTAAAACAACTTTAAGAATTTTAAGACACTTCACAAATATCATTATCATATACTGTATGCAAGTAACATGGTTTGGCTACCTACTTTAATTACCTGGTTGACCATTGAATTTTGACTGAATTTTCCCTGATCACTCTTGGTACTGCCAGTCAGGTTGCTGCTGGATTTACTATTGCTAGAATTATTGCCCAAGGATACGCAGCTTCTTCTCTTTGTCGAGTCGGGTGACTCTGCCGGACTGTACTGAGTGGATAGTGGGTTCAAAATGGCCGACGAGGGTTTCGTTTCCGCTGTCGAATTCGACGTTACTGACGTTGCACTGCTACTACCACCTGAAGTAGATTGACATTTGATATATTAATTATAGCTATTTTAAGTAACTACGTGAAGCCAAGTTCTCTGGTGCGATACCTACCCCCATTGGCTCCCGGTCGCAAACTTCGTTGATTTGCTGAATGTTCTTCAAGTAATCTAACAACAGTGTCATGGCCGCTTTTGGCAGCTACCTTAATAGCGTTTCTCCCACAGTGATCTGAATGATTTGGATCTGCACCATGATTGAGAAGGGCTCTGACACAATGTTCATGCCCTTCTTGAGCAGCTATACCTAAGCATTATTAATATTATTATACTTTATCTAACATACAAAGGCAAACAGTCAATCTGTTATATTTGTTACTCTCAACAATAAAATATTACATCACCATACCTAATGCAGTTGCACCTTGATTACAAGTATGATCAGGAGTTGCACCATGTTCCAAAAGTAATCTGACAATGGCCGCGTGTCCTTGCCACGCGGCTGAATGAAGGGGAGTCCTATTTTCATTGTCACAGGCATTCACACTTGCATTGCCTTCTGCTAATAGCAGAGCCACCATTTCCACGTGTCCTTGCCAAGCGCTGACATGAAGCGGTGTTCTACCCTATAGAATACACACCGAATAAAGATCAGCACCTCTGTATGAAACGCAGAACCGATGCTAAGCATACACAAGTATAAGAATTATTTAATAATTAAAAAAAATAAAACAAAGAAAAATTGATAAACGTACTTCAGAATCTCTACTTTCCACATCGGCGTGTGCATGTTCCAGGAGAAATCTCGCCATCGCCAGTCTGTTCTCCAGGGCAAGAATATATAGGGTACTTCGTCCATCGGCATCTTTGGCATTGCCGTCAGCATTATGTGACAGTAATACTCTTACTGTGTCATAGTGACCTTCCAAAGCTGCCAGTCTGTATACCCACATAAGGATGCATCTCACGTTCGTTACAGTTCCCATGGCAATTACAGGTACGACCAAGTCTATTATAAGCATGCTATAAATATTATATAAATACCTCAGGGCAGTCTTTCCATCGTGCGCATGTTGATCTATAGGTGCATTATGTTGGTCCAGCAATCTTTCGACTAAGGACGTATGACCTTCTTGCGCAGCGAGCATGAGAGCACCTTTGCCATCGTTGTCAGCTTCGTCAACCTTAGCTCCAGCTTCTAGAAGAGCTTCGCAGACATCTATATGACCCTCGAAAGCAGCATAGTGCAATGGCGTCCATCCGGAATTGTCTCTATGTTGTTCGTCGAGACCTGATTAAACATAGACCCATATGAGATCATCGCAACTGCTACTGGCACTCAATCCCAGCGTACTTTTCTGCAATAAAAATTGCTAAATGGCTCTACCACGATAAGTACCTCTGTCCAGAAGCTGCTTAACCACGTCTGTGCCACCTTGTGCAGCAGCCACGCTCAAAACAGTTCTCCCTTCATTGTCTATACTATCAACATAGCAGCCCCAGAATAACAACAAAGCCACAACGGATCCGTGACCCATGCTGGCAGCTGCCCACAGAGGCGTTCGTCCAGTAGCATCGCAATGGTCGACGTCGGCTTCGTATTCCAACAATAATTCACACACATCTCGATGGCCCTCGAAGGCTGCCACAAGAAGTGGAGTCATGCCGTCTTTATCCTGATGATCAACCGCAGCGCCTCTTTCCAGAAGTATCGTAACGACCTAAAAATAAGATGAACGATAGGATAAAAAATATTGAAAAATATAAATAAATTTTTTTGCTCAAATTTTCAAAAATACATTCTCACCTTGGCGTAACCATGATTAGCAGGTACGCACAGCGCGGCCACGCTCAACGCTGTTCTACCATCGCTATCCGCGTGATCTATCTTAGCTCCAAAGTCCAAAAGGTGTTCGACAATCTCACTGTGACCCATATAAGCCGCAGCTATCAGTGCAGTTCTGCCTTCGTCGTCGGTCCTATTCACGTCGGCCCCATGTTGCAGCAGCGCTTTGACGATGTCCTCGTGGCCTCCCCAGGCCGCCGCACGTAGTGCCGTACGCTGATCCCAATCCGCACAGTCCACCATGGCTCCGTGCTCGAGGAGCTGCTCGACAACCTGCAAGAAGCGGTCGTGTTTACTTTTGCCTTCGCCTGATTCCATTAATACAGAAGCTAACAAGAAGTCGAGCCATCGCGGCGCGACGCACGCGATTTCTCGTGCCGGTGTCACGCGCGGAGCTACATGTCATTCAATTTCATACGTTAGGTCTCTGTTAGCCATAAGTCAGACAATCGAATCGCATGCATAATCACGGAGCAAACATGCATTCGCCGAAGCTTATGAGCTAAGAGATCAGACGGACTGCATTAAATTATTGCATTTCGTATTGCAGTACATGCGCGCACGTGCGTTCAATTGTGTAAGGCTGGATTCTTCATAGCAGCTTCATAGCTTCATAGAAGGTATGTGTCTTGCAGCTTGCAGATTCATATATATATATATATAGGATATATGCGTACATGCCAATTACAGAGTACGATTGTTAAGGTCATTCTTCGTAACCGTCTTCTGAATATCCATTACTTGAAATACAGTCAACCTATACGAGGGGGCTTCGTGGATGTTACTGTGCGTGGGAAAACTTAAAGTTAACGTGCGAAAGCGATAGTGCAGATATTAGCCACAACGAGGCGAACCAAGTAATAAAATAAATCAACACTAACTACATTGGGAGTACTTTTAACAGTGTCCTGGGTTTGCCCAGTGAGGGTTGGCTGTGAATGTACCTGGGTGTGCCCGCCCCAGGCAGCTGCTCTCAACGCGGTCCAACCATCACAGTCTGCATGATCCGCACTTGCACCAGCAGCTAATAGTACCCTGACTACGTCCGCGTAGCCATGTCTTGCAGCTAAGTTCAATGGCGTCTGACCATGACGATCTGTAGCTTCCAATTTTGCCTTAATGGGAGCAGAAAAATTGTCAATTATTAGTCATGGTACGTATACTCAAATTTTGTGTGTGAATATTTTAATGCTTACGAAAAATTACATTTTTTTTTTTTTTTTTCCCCCTTAATCTTACCTGAGGACACGCTGCCAGTGCTAATTCCAGAAGCGACGCATTCCCGTCCGCTGCCAGGGTATGGAGCACTGTGCGGCCACTTGAGTCTGCTTGGTTTATGTCGCCACTCTCGCCAAGCAGCTCTGTCAATGGTTCTCCGAGAGATTCATCCATGGGGCTCACATCCTGCGAGACCTTTTGCATTTCCAGACACGAGCAACATGACATTGTGCGAAACTTCATTTTGTAATTGGTACACATGGTTACAGCAATTTCGCGTTCCCCTCCACATGCGTTTCGAGGACGCGTGGTGGTACTAGTTCTTTGGAATTTCGAAAGCGTGAAGAATCGCGGATAAACGATGATTCAGCCCGGTAAATCATTCCGTGATGTAGTCAAATGATTCAGGGACCGAAACCCAAATGATCGTTCAGTTACGGAATCGGTTAGTCAGGAAATAACATCCTGATGGAGGAATGTGGCAATTTTTTTTAATACACCCTTACCTCACCGTGTTGACAATTATTCATGAAGTTAATCAGCCTTTCTTAGTAATCAGCTTGGCGACTCGTGCAATACGTTTTATCGTTAAAAAAGAAAGAAAAAAGAAAAACGTATTCTTGAAGTAGTCTAATTATGAAAAGAATTTTTTAAAAATAAGAAAAATCTTTTAATTGAATATAACAGAGTGGGAAGTTATTTATGGATCGTTGGTATCATACTAAATTTAAATGCTGCGCGACGCCACGATACTATTTTTGGAATAGCACGTGGGCGTTCTCGATGATTTCGAAAAATGATCACTCACGGTCACGCAATTAGTAAGCGTGCGTCGTATTGTATGTGGAGGTAATTCGAAACACGGATATACGGTGCACTGTTGTTAATTAAGGTGTCTATTGTTTTACGATCGATCGAAGACGCAAGGGAAGAGGAAATTCACTGATCGATATTCAAAATACAAGACTCGAGTGAGAGTGATTAAATTCGTGTTGCCTTATCTTATCGGGCGAAAAGATTAGAAATGCACGTCGCGATCGATCGGAATACGTTATCTCTATTAGTCTTCGTAAACTGCGAATTGCTTGAGGAAATAAGTCGGGAGTACTTAGTCATACGTACGGGGGGTCATAGTCGGACGTCATTTGGAAATTTACCAGTACCAAATATCTACTACAGTGATGCAAATATATATATATCGCTATAGCGATATATTTGAAGAAAAAAACGGTAGGATGTTAAATAAAAAAAAAATTTCTAAAAAATTACCTGACTAGAAGGAACGGCCTCCTTATTGACGTCGTCGTCGACAATCTTCTCCGAAGGCTTGGCGCCAGCATCTACCAGAAGCCTGAGCAATTTGCTATCCTGCCTCGGCCACAATATACAATCCGAACTGTCCAGATAACAATCCTCGATAGGTGCCCCACTTCCGATCATCCACAAGACCTGAAGAGCGTGAGCGTCCAGGCTGCATCCGGTGGACCCGAGATTAGTCATGGCTCGTTGCAAGTGCTGTCCCAGGACGCAGATCTCGTCGGGATTGAGCTCAGGAGCCCGGAGCGTGTAATGGGCCGCCAGCATGGCGTGACCTTCGGCTGCGGAGCAGAGGTACTTCTGGGTGCAGTGCTTAACGTCTAGGAGCCATTCGGCGAAGCTGTGATGAAAGAGCATAAGAGCGCCGGCTCTCGATACGGAGATGACCCTCCGTAAGAGATGAAGTCTCCTATTGAAATCCTCCATCGTGATCCCGGTGTTGGCCGTCCAGACGCACTTGTAAAGAATCTCCTGAGTGACCGGTAACTTCGCGGCCAGGATGACGTTCAGAAGCGGCTGCACCTTCGCAAACTGTTTTCTACTGAACAGTCGCTGACACAGCCAGAGGTAAAGACCGTTCAGGGTACCAGGAATTTCCCGAACCTCTCGCAGGACTATGAAATTCTCCGCGACTCCGTCGAGGACCTTCTCCAGGTACAGGAAGCACCCGTTGCTCTTGATATGGAGCTGGTTCAGCATCTCCGCGGTGTCCCTGGAAATGTGTTGTCTCAAGGCGTCCTCCTGGTCCAGCCTGGCCAGGATGTACTGCTGAACGTCCCGTACGACCTGGGACTTCCTGAGGTCGTCAAGCGATATCTTCCGGAACCCGGTGAACATGCGCGAGATGGTTTTGCTCTGTCTCTTAGCGGTGCAGACCAGAAGGAGCCACTGCGGAAATAGATGATGATGATTCGCGAGGAGCTCGGCTATGGTCCTACTGACGTTGTCACCCTCGCGTCTCGAGTCTCTGGTCCCGGTCTGAGGTGGGTTCAGTATTTGGGCCTCGTCGATGGAGTCCACCAGGAGGAAGAGACAGTTCTTCGGAGGCTCGACTTCCAGGAGGGGAAACAGAAGAGCCTTCTTGAGCGCGTCATCCGGATCCCGGTCCAGGATGTCAGGCTGAAGCGCCGCCTGAATCTCTGGGTCAGTTCGTAGCTTCTCCGCGTACGACTCCGCGACGGCCTCCCTCGACGTGAGGGAGGTCGTCGCCGTGCTGGGTGTCGGTGAGGTCGGCGAGGACAAGTGGATTCCATCTGCGCTAGCTTGGAGCAACTGGGCCACCAAGGACCTGACGAATTGGGCCGGCGAGAGCGAAGCTTCGCTCCTGGCCTGACAGAAGTGCCTGGCCAATAATCTTCTATTGAGTGACCTCTGGTGTCGGGCGTTGGCACCATTCGACGGCCATGCCAGCTCTGCGCACAGGGCCGTCTTCCCACTTCCTGGGCCACCCACGATAAGGGCCCCGCATGTCTTCGAAGCGGGCCGTTGCTCCAGACAGTGAGAGAGCTTCATGAAGGCCCACTCCCGGCAGAAGAACCGCTTCTTCTCGATCACCGGTGCCGCCATTTTTATAGCAGCTCTGTCTCTTCGTTATTATTAAGTTTTGCTTCGGTTCAACTTTATATCACAGATTACTCTTTACCATGACGATTACTCTGATCCAGGATGCTACCGTGGCTTCCGGTGAGGATCGGGCTTGACGATATTCTTTGACGTTGTAAGTGAACGAGCATCGTGATTGTCGGGGCGGCTGGTGTCACGTTATTTGTATATTGTCAATTAAGGTAATGACGCTTCTTATTCAAAGATGGCGGGTATCACTTTCACCGTATTTCTTTTGGTTAGTCGCCCGGTCTGCTTCCTGTTGATTCGAATTTCCCGCGGAAAACGGCTAGTAACAGCGAGGATCTGGTGAACGGAAGTTGATCGAAGCCCCAGGGGGCTCTGCAGCTTCCTCGGCCTCCATCCAGAGGTCTCATCGCTTCGTGCCTGGAAACCTCGTCAATACACTTGCCTGCATCCTAACTGAAACAGAAAAGAAAATCCAACTGTACCGTGGGGAGGCGTTCCACTTCTTTGAACTGCGTTTTGTATCGAATCAAAGTTCGCTCGGGTATGTATATACGTATACACGTCTATAAGTCGATTTACTCTGATTCTTCACGTTTCGTGTAAAAACGCCGCTTTGACAATTAAATATATATAATTTTCATTAAGAAACAATAAATTCAATTCGACTTGTACTCTGTAGTCACAATTAATTTTTTAAATTTAATTTTTTCCACGTACAAAATTTTGCCTGTATATATTCAAAATGCGAAACTTTCATTAAGGTCAAAAGACTTTCTGGACTGTTTTACATGTAATTCTCGACCTCAAAGGGCGCTTGGATCAGCCAATCAAATTAATGTCTCGGCAAATCCGATTAATAAGCTGGTAATGAGTCCCTCCTTGTTCGCGGATCAATACGAAATACGAATCATGGGAATTGCCTTAGTGTCTATGGGAGAGT
Source organism: Cephus cinctus (assembly GCF_000341935.2). NCBI lineage: Eukaryota > Metazoa > Arthropoda > Insecta > Hymenoptera > Cephidae > Cephus > Cephus cinctus. Next base: position 11,602 of record NW_014333318.1, read on the forward strand.
CTCGGTAGGCTTATTTGAAAAATCGCACGGATAATGTCAAGAGGGGAGAATACAAAGCTAAAGGATGATGCAAGTAATGTAGAAACAGAGTAGGAGGGAGAAAGAGAGAGAGAGAGAGAGAGAGAGAGAGAGAGAGAGAGAGAGAGCGAGTGAAAATGAGAGAAGTATAGGTTGAGAAAATTGCGCCTGCGAACGTGGGAGGATAATGATAAACCAGTTTCCCTAATGAGAGTCAGAAATGCCAGACAAGTCCAACCATATCTGGCCGTAATCTCGCAGCGTCGTTTTAAACAAAGTATTCAGCTTCGCCTTAAGCCTGACTCGCCTTCCCTGAATTTGCAATCGTTGGAAATCGAGGATAAGCGGACAGCCAACAGGTAAAGTGGCGATAAGGTGCAATACCTGGAACGACGTTTAAGGAAAATTACGACGTTATCTTTTGCCGCTATTTCAAAAAAAAAAAAACCTTTTTTTTCTAATTTTAACGAATTTCCGAAATTTATATTTTCAAGTGTGAAAAATTTTCCTTGTAAATTTTACATGCGCGATGCTACTGCGATACGGTCGAAGAACGAATTAGACGGCAGCGATGCGCATGCGCGTCTAATTTGTAAGAATCACGAGCGAAACAAAAGGGAAAACGGAGTGAAAATAAAGTAACGAGAAACATTGTAGAACTGGCGTAACTAAGCGACACGCGCTCTGCGGCGTAATTTGCGAAAAATTGGATGCACCGGTGTGCAAACTACAGGCCGTATGCGTGCACGCGTGCATTTTAATATTTTACCTAATGACTTTAACTAAGGCCAGTTCTCATCGAGCGACGACCAGCCCCACGTAGCTGTCGGCTCTCATCGCTCGCAGGTTAATCGTTAGAAATCCGTCGCGCTCGTGCGAACTTACCCACTGGCGACCGATCATTGTTAATCGTTTCGTGAGAAGCGAAGACAGGCTTTAGGTGTTTTCACTGGTAAAAGTCGCCCGACTTCGAGATCATCAACTTCCTCGCTTCTTCCAAAACCAAAGTTTCTCCATGTTCTCTTTGTCATTACTGAGAACGAAGCTGTTTTATACGAAATTACGTGACCGAGAAACTCGTGCGAAAATTCTTAAGCATTCGCGATACCAGGCCGGATATCCGGTGATATGTTAAATTCAAGGTCTCTTCTATTCTCTTGAATTTATATCGCTATATTTCAAAATAAAATTCATGTATTCCTGAAGAAAAAAAAAAAAAAAAAAAATTGCGTGTACAAATTTCGTACATGTTCTCACCTATACGAATATTACCTTTTGGTACCTTTTTCATGTATTTTTCTTTTTTATCATTTCCGACCCAAAAAAAATCCTTCCGAGCACAAACGAATGTCGAACTTAAATTGCGTACTAGGTATATTATACACGATAAAATACATTTACGTCCAGATCGAGTTATTTCGAATATGAGATCTACCGTATGAGACTATAATCAGTGTATTACGGTGCTTTGTCTTTTTACTGAAATTTCGCAAAACTCATATTCCCACATATGGAATTGGTCTAGAATCTTTTTTTTTCTGCTTTACATTATTTCCGCGCTGTCGATCTTTTAATCGTATATCTAAACAACGAGTGTACACTCACGTACGTATTTACTTGGGAATACATATAATGTCTTATCGGCGATCATTCATCTTGAAATTTAATGACGGAATTTCTCTGGAAGACTTCCAATCCCATTTGGGAAAGTAATACCCGACGCTTAATGACGCCCGTTGAATATTCTCATTGAGTGCACTCGACGAGATCGAAAGAGTCATCGTACCAAAAGATTCTAGACGAAACGACAAAGAAAACAATCCCATGACATTTTCATAAAAATATTGACAAAACCATGTGAATCGAAGAACCGAATGTCGCGTAGCTAAATATTCGCGTACAATTTTCCAAGTTCCGATGTTCTCAATTTCCTGAGGAAGTCAAGATCTTGAAGAACAATAACTCGTTGAAATATTGCCGAGGTCAATTGAACTCGTCGCAAAGGTATAACTCCTGATTGAAAATACGCCTTTCTCATTAGGACCCTGCTTTTTGCTCGAATCGCTAAGAGAATAGCTGTTCTCTAAATTCGTGGTTTAAAATTGTTATTTATTGTAACAGGTACACGGCTAATTTTATACAGGATCCGGTTCCGTATTTCCGTCATACATAATAATCCCTGAGTATATATATACATATATAGACATAGAAATTACTAAAGAAAATAAAGCTAGAAAGTTCAAAATGTCAAAGAATTAATTGATTTCACAGCCTATACCGTGCGACCCAGTTGCAGCCAGTTTCACGCAGCTATAGTCCTTACGCGGGTAACGTTCGAATCTCGAAAAGCACACAGACCGAGCAACTGTAGAATTCTGCGTAACGTCACGAAACGATTTCCATCGACACAGTCTTACCATCTTAGGAAGATTATGCAAGCCGGTATATAAAAACAGGTCGCCGTCAGACAGAACAGGTCAAGAAGTTTAAACGGACTGTTGCTAAACTCGATTCTATCCAGCCATACCTACAGGCCAACCTAATCGGGACAGTTGATTGCGATAAATTATATAAAAATCTACGAAGCCTGTCGTATACGAAAAAGCCTGTCGTCCTATACAAAAATATCCCTTTAACCTTATTATTCCTAGAGAACACACTTTTGCCCTCAAACACCCTTAAAATAGATACACAGAATAAGCCGCCGATTTCACTAAAAGTACCAGACGAATATCTCATTATCATTCTCGGAAAATAAAGCTTTCCCCGCTATGAGAAAATACGTCTTCTTCGGTCTCAGACCAAACGGCTTTCGGTTCGTTAGTTTCAGGATCGACCGCCAGGGTCCGCCGTTCGGTGGAAGGTCGGTAAAGAAGGTTCGAAAGGAATGAAGCGGAACAGCCGTTAATTTCCCGGTAAGGCCTTAATTGTAATTCGGTTAGTTAGTGCCGCGCGGTCGCACTAATCACAGACGGCGAAGGGAAGTAAAAATGGTGAAACGATAAATTGGAAATATCGTCGGGCACGAAGGAATCGAATCGCGCCTTGCGAAGCGTGGATCCTCGGATAACGGATATTTATACGCTAACGGCGTTTCTCGTGGCTGATTGCCTCGAGACTTAAACCCAACCAAACGAACGAGATTAAGTCCTTTCATACTGGAGTCTAAGTATCCCTGGAGATGGCACTGATAACCTATAGACATTACGTGAAGAATCTTTATCAACGATACAAAAGATGGACGTCTCTGTATACACGACTGACAACAAGGTAGATAAAAATAAATTTGCTAAGTGCTTAGTATTCCTTAAGTATCTCAACGAGGGGTATTGTTCATAATTAAATTCCGTTACATCCCATTTTGGTATCTCGGCAAAAAAGTTTCCGTTACGTAACGACGTCCGATATATAATAAATCGAGAATCCCGTTCTTCCATTTTCGATTTCGTTACCACCCGACGATATTCACTTTTACTTCGTGTCGTTTCAATGTACACGCAGCTATACATATATATGCTTGCCTTGATATGGCCGAGGATAATCGTGGGAGGCGAAAAATAAATGGATGTACCTATGATCGCGTATGGCTGACTCGAGTTATGCTATAGAATTATAACGATAAAAAGCGAGACTTGACGGAGGTCGAAATCTTGTTGAGAAAAGTCGTGGGAAAATCTCTTTTAAATTTCTGGATGCCAGATATACGCGTAAATACTCCAGACCCTCCGACATGAACGAGAGGAGAGCCAATCGGAGCTGCGGGAGCTTTGCCAATATTTTATTGAGCGTCCACGGGCTACGGTATAACGTTCGTCTACGTTGATAGTGAATATTCCTAACCTCTTTCGACTCTGGCCACAGTATAGCACAGACGCGAAGCGTTCGTCGTTCCCGATACGGCCATCGAATCCTACAGTTCCATGGTTATAGTAACGTAAGAAAAATAAACGACCGGTTCTTCCTGACGTTACATCAAACGTCTCCATTGGGTATTTCTTGCGTCTTTTATAAATTGCGACGGTCAGGTTCTTGCTCGGATTCTCTTTCGCGTCGCGGACGTGTCTGGCTGCGGAACTGTGACGAGGTAAATTTAATGCCTCAACTCGGCAAGGAATGACCAACGCTCGGCGGCACACGGAATGGCACTTATGGCGATGAACACTCGGTTAAGTACGCTTGGCTGTCGCTCGATATAATTAGCTCTGTGTATCCGGTGAGCACGCGCCTTTGCCCTGCCTTTTACATTTCGCAATGCTCTCCGCATATAATATCTATTCCAGTAACGGAACGTGCCTTGTTGGTTATGTATGACCATAAGGTCTGGTACATTGGTACTTTGTATTCTGCAATTATAAACATATACCTGGTGACCGTATTTGACTCTGCTTTTTATGCAAATTATTTCAAACTATTTTTTTTCAATAATTTTTTTTTTTATTTTCACAGCAATTTCAATAAGTCAGTTACCTTTCAGGTTGGAAGACAGAGGGCAGCACGGGTGGTGCTTACGACTGAATTGTCAATACGGGAAAGCCATAAAAATGAAGGGTAAGTAGCGTGAGTATGTTTTCAAAATTGATCATGACGTTATACTGTGTAATGTATACGCTGTTGATTTATATTATTTTTTAATAATTTTTCTGATCGTCTATGAAACGAATGACGGAACAAAGAAGCATAGTACTTCGCGAAATCTTGTTACCTTTCCGTGTTTCGTTTCTATCCGAGAATTTTGCCGTATGGGAATTTCATAGAGATTCAAGGTTAATTACGCACCCTGTGAATTTCATGAGCGAGTTCAACGAACGCGACTGGCTCGCAACGTTATATCGTGGGTTCGAGCGGTTTGCGAGTGAAGACGGTAAAAATTGAATACCGTAGAAAAGAATCGTAGGCGCCACGAGGTAACGGGCACGGTAACAGGAGTAACGTATCAAAACTTCACCGTCCGTATTTTCTTTTCTTTCACGCGCATACTATATATGTATATATCACCTTAAAAGTCCCAACTAGAAATCCCGTATGTAACCCAATTTTTTTTTACATCCAACACGACCCGATCCCCGCACTTTTATTCGTCTGGTACGAGCAAATCTCGAAGTTCCCATTGTCCCACCAGAATCTGTGAAAGGATCCAATCGAGATGAATTGTCATCTCGGCGCTACTGAAAAATTTCTCAGACAGGCTGTACTACCTTTCGATCAAACGAAACTGGTAGCAGCGAGCAAAGTACGAAGGCATTGGTGAAAATTGAGATTTACGAAAGAACAGAGTGAATCTGCGACGAGAAGGGACTCGGCTTTCGTCTCCGGGAAGATGAGAAACGACGACGGGGTCGGTAGACCGAAGATGGATCCGAGACGAGGGATGCAGGTTCGAAGTAGCTAGAGACAAGAAGAAAGCAACTACCAACAAAGGTATATATATATATATATAGTCTCGAGTTGCTACGAGGGTCTGAGAAAGGTTTCAGATGTTTTACGTGAGCGACACATAGATGGCGCTGCTTAAGTATCCCGGGTGGCACCACTGGGAAAGCAAGCATGTTGGCAGCACGATGTACGGACTTTACGTCCAGCGACTCGTGCCAGAGCGGCGGAATACACTGGGCCAATCGGCCGAGTCAGCTGATGCATTCTGGGTAGAAGACTTGAAACTTTAATACGAGGAATCGCCTATGCGAATTGCATCCGGGATACATGGCGAAGGAAAAAAAAAACAGTCCCAAAACCCTAAACGTACTACAATGTCAAAAATATATTTTTGACGAAGTAACACGCATTTACAGTGTTATCGAGGATCTGAAATAACCCGAGGAAAAGATCTCCGATCTCCGTTGCCTACATTCAGTCTTTATCCACGCGTACAGCGTGTTGGCTTTTGGCCTGGAGGCTTCGCCGAGGCCACGCTGATATTACAATAGCCAGCGAACGTTAATCCGTGTAATACTTGGCGATAGACTCGGCCCAGGATTCTCCATACGATTTCTCTTACTTTTTATACCTTTTGAGGTGGACCCGGTCTCTGCTTCTTGCGTCACTCGCTCTATACCTATTTATACGTACAGCAAGTCTCAGACTCGTTGCAAGAGAGTACGCGCAACTAATTCAAGATACGAATGCGCGGTGTAACGCGATCCCAGTACCGTTAGCGGTTAATAACGATTAATCTTTGCCTATACTCTACGCTCTGTAAGCGATCACGTAACCATACTTAATTATGATAATTCATAGGAATTAAACGGCTCCCCCATTTGGGCTCGTAATATTCATAGCCGCGTATGCGTATAACCTAGTATATCTTTCGATGAAAACCGCAGGTACGAATCGTTGTTAAATTTAATTAACATCGCCGCCGCCAGATAGCGCTGCCGATAGAAACGCTATAATCGATCGGAAGTGAAAAGGGAGAGAGGCGTGTTCACTCGGGGATCGGATATATGGAAAAATATTTTTTTTTTTATCAATACCGAATTTATATCCGTATACGGAGACCAAAAACGTACCGGAAGTGTATCTTTGTGGAGTTTTCTAATCGCGCCCGGTAAACGACGACCCGTCGAATCAGCCTGCTATTATTCACTTCCACCAGCAGCCAGGCTAACTCCTGTTTCACGTCAGTCCGGCATTCGTAGAGCAACGGCGCTCTGTGCCTGCAAGGGCAATAAATTTAATTACCCGTGCCCGGAGAAGCGGTCATTTGTTCTAATTTGTAAGACGATTTTCATGGTGGCGCACCCAAGGTCATAATTATAATTACCGCGGGATGCCTCGACGCGGGATTTTGTATAACCGAGGAGGAGAAGCTTTTTGTCAAATCTTTAATGAAGATAACGATATTTTCAGTACCCGCGTGACTTCTACGGGTATAAACACGTGGGCGGACGTATGGTCGAGGAGACTGTATTCGGGTATACGGATGAATGAGAAAAATGTGTATTTTTTTTTTTTTCAAACGTACAGCGTGTCCGACTTATACGTACTTTTTAAATATCCCAGAGAATTCGGTATCCGACAGGCTGAACTATTGATCGATCAATCTGATCGGGAGACTTTAGTGGCCGCTCAATGTCACGGCGTGGGATACGCGAAGGGTCGAGAGTTCGCGCACGTGCCGGAACGTCGTTAACTGGCAGTGACGCGCGAGGACTGCACCGAGGAAATAGTGGTACAGGCGAGTGGATGCTGTGGAAGCTTTTATCCTTCGGGAGGAAACAAAGTGAATGATCGAGAAGACGTAGAGAGAGAGAGAGAGAGAGAGAGAGAGAGTAAAAGAGAAAAAGAGGAAGACCGCATCGGCTTGCACGTGTATCCGCAATGCGGCCTGAAGCTTGCCAGTCGGATTTCTAGTGGTTACCTGCAGAGTAAAAGAGAAAAAGAGGAAGAGCGCGAGGACTGCACCGAGGAAATAGTGGTACAGGCGAGTGGATGCTGTGGAAGCTTTTATCCTTCGGGAGGAAACAAAGTGAATGATCGAGAAGACGTAGAGAGAGAGAGAGAGAGAGAGAGAGAGAGTAAAAGAGAAAAAGAGGAAGACCGCATCGGCTTGCACGTGTATCCGCAATGCGGCCTGAAGCTTGCCAGTCGGATTTCTAGTGGTTACCTGCAGCATCCGAGTTTCCTTCAAAAAAAAAAAAAAAGAAAAAAAAAAGGAAGATAATTATTGGTTAAGCCATGGACCGAGAAGGAAATTGCTCGATGGGATTATATACGTGCGACGGCAAATACAGTACCTTGCGGATGGGAATAAGAGGCGAATTTTTTTTTCCAAAAAAAATAACAAACCCGATAATGGCAACCGTTGATAAGAGATTTACATGAAAGGATCTGTGAAAGGATCCAATCGAGATGAATTGTCATCTCGACACGTGTCTGTCGCTGTTATCCTTTTTTTATCTGCCTGTTAGTTTGATATTACGTTAATTTCGGATTTCAGTTATGAGGACGGATTAACGTCACGAGGTATTGATCGTTTGTATGGGCAAGCTGGTGTTTTTTTTTGTTTTTGTTTTTTTTGAAAAAAAAAAATAAAAAATTTAATGTCACGTGGGTATTAACATTTTTTCGCGCCTTTTTGGAAAAATCCCTGAATTACCAAGGCGATTGTCGGCTGCTGATTTTGACTTTTCCAAAAAGGTAGCGCGCCTTCAATGGCACTTCGTCAATCCTCAGAGAACGCTGGCGCTGCTCTTCATTTCCTTCTTTCCGATCGCCGTTCTGTTCGCGTCCACCGAAGGCAAATGGACCGCAAAGTGGCAAATAAATGTCCGAGGGAAATTTTGAATGTATCTGGCGAGTCGCGCGAAATTAGATCCGAGTGTCCTGACCGCTAACGAGGGACTTCGTTTAATTAAAAAGGAAATTTCAATCGTCTTGGTACTTTCGCTACGTAACCCACGTGTCTCGTAATATCCCCGTAACGTACGAGCGCTTGATGGTTGCTAGTTAGCCGCCATGTTGAAAATAAAATTAATTACGTTAAATTATGTACTTCCGTGGGTATAGGGTTCGAGGCCAAGAGTGACATTTAACGTTCGGGGGACTCGTTTCTATTGAAAGCCATAGGAAGGGTGACCCCTCTGTAAAGTGAAATTGTACTAGTAGAAAATAAATACAAATTTATTATCTTACATGGAAGAAATCATATTTACGTGCATTTTTAAACGCATTTAAAAATGTGCAAATGCAAGGACACGAGCGAACGGCTCGTTTACTTACTTGGGTCATGAGTCACTCACTTGACTGGAGTCAACGAAAGGGGCCCTGTGTCTCGTAAATTATCAGGTCAGACGAAGAATTTAATTGCCAGCCTGACTGTCCTTTCCAAAGTAATGGCAACCACTGTACATACTTGGATTCCCTTTAAGTCAATTCTTACACGTAACAGTACAACCTAGTCGAACGATTCTCTTGACCTTTATTTCACTTTCTACTTCCTTTTATCTCCCTTTTATTCGTCCCAGGATCCATACACGGTTACCCAGCTAGACGATACAAAACTGTAACTCCCGTGTCAGAGAAAGACAAAGGTCGCGTCTCTGGAGGCTAAAGTGTCAAAGATACAAATTTCTCTCCTTCCGATCTAATAATGCACTGAGGACAAGGATGACGCAACTTGGCAAAAGATTTTTCCAGCCACTTTACAATCTATTCGTATCAAAGTGATGACGTAAGAAATCTATTAAAAAAAAAAAAAATATTCAATAAGAAAAATCGTCCTCGACCAAAAGATGAAATCGCGTGCGAACGTAAACTGTGAAATTGGCAGCGTGGTCGGAGGAAAAAAAAATTAACTGAAAATAGAGCACCCGAAAATCTATCGTGAACTTACGTCACATCGGCCGCGTTACGTCGGATCTCTCGGACGAAGATTTTTTTTGGCTTCGTGAAGAATAAAAATCCAAAGGATACGTAAGGGGCCAATATCGATCGGCCAAGACGCCTTTTTACATTCGACCGGGCAGGATTACTGCTATTGTTCCAACTTTCACTATTATGATAATATATTTCGAATAATCTATCTTATCGTGGCTTGTTTCTATCAACGGGTATCCATCACTCTGACGTAATGTTACGCAACATAACGATAACGACTAACGTCCATTATCCCTACAGATCGGTGCATTCACGTCGATGCACTTGACGCTAGATCGATGCGCAATATCACTGCTGCTGGTAATTAACTAATTTGTTACATCGGCCCAATGATTGATTACCGATCTTAATTAGCGGCTATAGTAAATCTCATTCGTGGCCACGAATGGATTAATTAATGAAAATGACTTTTGATCAAATAACATTTTTACCATTTACTATCCCGTTGACCCCAATTTAAGTATTTCCCGAAAGTGCAAAATTTAATCCCCCCGATTTTTATCAATATGGGGAATTAACGAGATTTCTTGGACAAGCTAAGGATAGGCCACGTGCAACTGTCTAGATTACACCTAATGGACTCCGAGTGCTCGAGTACCGGTTGCGAAGCTTTTTCGTTAAAATCGTCAACGCTCAAGTTGATTAGACCAAATTGATAACAAGTCACTGGAAACGAACTGCAGTCGTGAATCGAATTTGAAATTTTTTTTTTTTCCCAGAAATCCTATCGGCAAATTGGAGCGTATGATTAATATCGATTTAACGACCATTGGATTAATTAGTGTCACCTGAAAATAATTGGGTATTCAAATGGCAATAAAAAAGAAAACTGATAAGCTAAAAATGCGATAAAAATTTTTAATAATAAATTTAACTAAAGTTCAAAATAATAAAATCGTTATCAGCAATAAGATTATACGGATATTCTATAATATTTACAATATAATTTATTTCCACCAGTCAATTACGTCCGATCGAAACGTTATCTGTGTTATCACGTAAAAATAATAAAAACAATATCAGGGTAAGCAGTGTGTGACGTATCCGTACAAAAGAATCCTTTTTCAAGCACATATCCGATTATACATATCAGCACTTTTATCAATCGTATCAATCAGCCAAGACCCCACTAATCGATATCCCTATATGTACAAATGGAATTCGATGAAATTCAATAAATTTTGTAAAATTTCATTTCCAAATGACACATCAACGCCCTATCTCGTATCCACCTACACTTTCCTCGTTTTACGTTCCAAGTAGCACCGAGCGACCGAGCCATACGTATTCACTGGACATTCGGATGCACTCGAACGCATGTTTATATGCATTCGGCACGATGCATCGAGAATTTCCCGTGTAACAGTTAAGTGATCCCGATACACGGATTCTCTGGGGGATCGAAAAAAAAAAAAGGATCGAGCAAGTTTTCATGATCTCGTTACAAGTTCTATACCATGCTGCAAGCAAATTGCATCCAGTTCTTACGTCACTCGAGTTTCTCCTTCCAGCTCCTCGTGCCACGAGTATAAATAAATTCTACATCGAAGGTGCTGCGATTGCAGGTAGTCGCTACCAACCATTAGGATAATGATACGAAACTCGAGCGGGTACTTGGACGAAACGTACACTTACAGCATACCGGGTGTTCATTATGCACGCATTATTACACCTGGATATACATAAGACTTGGCCGGTGATCTAGTCGACTACCGTGTTACCATGTCGTTTGGTCGCTGAAGATTTAATGGGTCGTGCATTTCCGGCTTGTATACCTATATGCTAAGAGACCGGAAGTGATAAACGGCGATCGATTTTTTGTGAAAAATTCATAAGACACTTTTGGAGTAAATGTTCAAAATTTTTTTTTCTCGAATGAGGCCAGGGTAAGTCGAGATAATGGATTGGCGAGGGGCTACGAGGTATAGACGAAATGCGAAAGTGGGGGGAGGCGGCCCTCCCACTTTTACGGAAAACCGACTGTCAATTAGTCGGTTAGCTGGGCCGACTAATTGATTCTCCAGGCGCTAATCTTTGCGCTCCCTTGACTTCCGGGCAAATCGCCGCGAGCGCAGATACTTTAATTATCCCTCGCTGTACTCCTAACTCCGTTTAATCTACCGAGGCGCCACTGGCCCAAAGGATATTAACTTAAGTCGGACTTCCGTTTAGCGCGGGAAATCGCTTGTAAGTTACTACCAATTTACGTAATCTATATGTACGTCAAAATTTAGCCCGAGGGTATTCTTCCTCGTTCTGGTATCTTCGAAGATACCAGATACGGCAAATTATATTTTTCACTACCAAGTCGACACGTACTATACACACATAGTGATCGTACGAAATTTTGACGTTTCAGGTGCATATATATATATATATATATACATATATATATACAGCAGAGACGCACTACAGAATTCTTCTTTAACAATATATATTCAAAAATATATTCTTTAATAATCTTTCGAATTCTCGGACATGCCATCCCCCACTTTCCACTTTTTACTTATTTCACGAAAAAAAAATTACGACTGCGAAGTTAGCATTTCACGTGGTGGCATTTCAAAAAAAAAAATACATATAGTTCTTTTCGTATACGGCAGAGTTCCATAATTCCTGAATAATAACAAAAAAATTAGTCGTGGTTAGTCGCCAAAAAAAAAGTGACATTTTTCAAAATGAGACTTATACATTTTAATGTACTCTGCAGCTCCTTATAGGTTTTAACAATAGGTCTACCAATAAATGCTCCAAGCAAATTTAACTCGAGATCCTCTCGGCTCAGAATTCACTGGATGAAAATTCCGTGAATTTCCAATAGAACAGTTTCAAAGTGTCCTGATTGGTCGTTAACCGGTTCGATAATGCATAAGGCGTCGTTCATACGTTCGTGAGATATATGCACGAGTTTATTCACTTCGCCAGCCATTCACGCTTAAGGTCTGTCACCCGACGTATTTCGGCCACTTAGGGAAGCCTTTGCTCCGCAAGGACTAAGTCTAATCAGATTACCTAAAGGGACGTACCACCGCGACTGACGCACGTATTTCCTATCAGAACGTTAAAGGACGTTCCTACAGTGAACAACCATCCGGCCCCGACTAGACAGTCCGTGGCTCTCGAACGTAGGAAAGGAAGCGGCGGATCCACGTGCAACGAGAAATTCGCCTTTACATTCTCGTAAATCTAGCCCGTGCAGCGCAGCATCCCTTACGGAAGCTACCATTAATACCAATAGGACTGCAGACGCTTCTGAACGGATCTATCGATCTTCGCGTTCGTTTTGTACACTTTCCTTTTATTTTATCCAGCTTCTACATTTTCATTTGGTTCTTCCTTTTCCCGTCTGCTCTGTTTGCATGGGCGACGTCGATCAGAGATAGAGAGAGAGAGCAATTTCGTTCCGGGTACTATTTCCACTGTGGAATTTTCCCCATAGAGTTTCTAGACCCCCCCAAGTACCCTGACTGATATTGCGTCTTATCAAAGATGATTTCAAAATGCCGAAGACTGCTGTTGCGCGCGTGCCACGTGGTTGCTCTTATCGATAGGCACCTGCTATACCAGTATCTTGTAGCACTGCTGTAGCCGCCGGTACTTTAGCTACCAAAACAGTCGTGCAGCCTGGATTGCTCGCCTTTCGGAAGACGTAAGGCAGATTTCCGTGCGCCACGTTGAATTTACGATCCCCGTTAAAATAGTTTCGAGACGTTCGCGTGGGCGAGGCTAAATCATATCGGTTGCGAAACACGAGTGTCCCGCTGCCCACGTGCGGACTATTTACCGTGGGTCGCGGCGCCGTATGAATTTCCACGTGAATATTTCAAAGGAATAACACGAAGTCAGCCAAGCTCTGACTTGTCCGATTGGAATATCTGATGGAGTGATTGATATTGAAAAAAAAGTTAGTGACTTTAAAAATATATTTTTCTATATCACACTGTGCCTTCGATATACCGATCGATTAAGGTACCACCCGCAATGTTATCCACGCTTCACTTTCTAGCCTCGCGTTGCGCACCGTAGCTACACGTGACATTTAAGCAGCCAGGCTGCAGTTCCATGGGGACTAGCCTTGGCAAGGTCGTAGGTGGTAGCGCTGACGCGTGTTACTGGGTGGGGACCGGGGTCTTACGCGCCAGATGACAGGCCGATATTTGCAATACCGGACAACCGGTCGGCAACTTAGCAGCTGGGCAAGTGAGCGAAGCTGCCGAGCAAATACGTAGCAGAAGCTGACACGTATAAGAGCTGAGTTATAGGGAAGCCTCCGGTTAAGGGTTGGCTGGCGTAAGCTGAACCAACCTAAGCCGAGCAGACTGTACGTACACAGGATAGAGAATACCGCAACGTGTTTCATTAGCGGTTGCATCTCCGTAGAGCGGATACCGGAGCAACGAGATAAAACGGAAGTGCGCGAGATAACGTCCGATATGGGAAGTATGGTTTTCCAGACTGAAATTACGTAAAGAGCGTCGGGAAATGGTTACGTGGGAAAACGGTGGGAATTCGGTGAGGAATTATATAGATATTGAAAAAGGACGTCGGATGATTTTTGAAATTTTCAAAAAAATTTTGAAAATTTAAAATTTTCTCAAAATCTTATTTTTATCTGCTAGACGCAATACGAGTTTTGTGCAATTTTTTAAACGCGTGACAAAAACAAAAATTATTAATTGCGACTGATTGCGAAATATTATTTGGCTATGAAAATCTGGCTTGAGGCTTTTTCTTCGTTATCGCAATGACGCTAGTCGACTCGTGCTCGTATATACATGTCAACCTTTACAATTCGCTGCACATTTCAACTTGTCCATTTAGACTTTGATACGGGCAGCTCTGCATAGGCACGTACTCATAGAGAGTGAGAGAGATGAAGATAGGGGTATATACACTCGATCGCAGTAAGCGAGGAGATACACCGAGATAAAAGGAGACAGAGCGTATTGCAAGTAGTTAAGGTGGGACAGACCTGAGCTAGAGGCAGTATATAGAGAAACTGGCTGTATACCTTCCGTATATATAAACCATTCATATTCTCGGCCCTGTGTCACGGGAGCTTTCAACTACGGGCATACCGCCATTGTGTAATCTATCGTACAAGTACTTCTACATACCTGGAAAGTACCCGTGGCCAGACTCGGATACATTTACGTCTATCCAGGTAGGTGCCAAGCACTCGACCCATTTACCAACAATGCAGAACCCGTTAGTTATTAAATCTAGAACGCCTGCCGACCGTCCTGAAGGGATGCTGGATGAAAGGGAGAGACACCGGAAACAAGAGAAATAACCGGAAGTAAAGAACACGAAGCACAATACGAGCTTACCAGCTGGCATTGAACGTGCTTTGCTATATATATCTGTATCGATCACTTTCGCAAAACTTGACGTTTCGTGCACCACCTAATTTCACGATATTTTTCTTTCATCAATTTTCCAGCTTCCTGCCTAAAAGTCAATTACGATTTGAGTGGGGGAAAAAAATTGTTTTTCATAAAAAAAAAAATTTAACCTCTACTCGAAGCTTTTTCTTAATCCAAGAGTACACAGTTATCTCCCGAATGTAAGCTCCCTCTTATAGACGGTGGTGCACGAAATTGATACCTGACAGGCAAGCGTATTACGAATCAGACTACTTTCTGGCACGCGATACCAACATTAGGCCCAGAGACCTGCTGACCTTCCTTTTTGATGACTCCGACGTCATTATCCCGAAGGTCAATTGAGACCCCGTGTAACTTAAGACGGTTCAAAAATTCTACCTGCTACGTCACTCTACCGATGATCTCGGCGTATCGTCTTGATACGAAATTATTTCAAGTGCAGTACCTGGGTCCGAGTCCATAACGTTTTAGGGGAATGGAACGTCAAGGTCCCCGAAAACTACCGTATTACGTCATCCGTGACGCGCACGTGACCTCTAATCCTATTCCGGAGAACCAACAGTGTAGCACGAACCAAATTGGTTTATGTTTATCTAATACGAAATTCCGTACTTATATATACACGTTTCGGCTATATTACACAATACTGAATTATTTTCAATTGTATCTATGGCATGTACCCTGTAATTTCACTATTCTATGCTACTACCCACAATTCCCCTAGAATATCACTAGCGAACAATGTGCTCCTATATTCACGGTACACAAATTATCTAATACGAGAACACTTTTAATGCGGGCCTATAATGAAATCTATAAATACCAAAGGCCCACGTGTTCCAGACTATGAAATATCAAATATCATTATCCGCAATTTACTTCCAATTTCCTTGAACGAGGGTCGCGTCGGTATTACCGGCTCACTGTGCTAGGTGCCATCTAGCGTCGACGTGAAAATCCAAACATCGCTCGGAATACAACCGAGTATGGTGAACGTCAAAGAGAAACAGGACCCAGCCCACTAGAGACGCGCTATAGATATACTGTGCGTAGTGTCCACAGTACAGACATACGAATACCCTATATGTTACATGGCGCGTAAAGTACCGGATCTCATGCACGGGAAGAACAGATGTTATTTTTTTTCATATACACACTTGGGAACGGCAGAAACGATGCAAGACGGGAGGAGTAACGTCAAATGTGGTATAGGGACGTCCGGCGAAGTCGTGATCGTCGATGCGAAACGAAAGTTAATCCCGTTGCGCAATACATATATACAGTGCTATACGGGCGATTTTACTGGGCCAAAAATGTGGGTGACAATTTTTTTGTACATTAACTTTTGTCCGTTACTTTAATTCATTAATTTGGATTTTCGCGTAAATTCCAGGGCGATTACGGATTTATATCAGTAGGTAAATTTTTGTCAGTTGACTCGAACTCGACTTTACCGATTTTTATGGATCGGTATGTATGTATGAAGATTTAAATGACCATTAGACTTCGACGAGGCACTCGAGACTCTGGCCGAGTACGAGGATGAATTCGAAAGTGAAGCCAGCGCAGCATCTTCCGGTGCATTAATGAAGCCAAGAGAGGAACGCGCGAGGGTGCAGAAAAGAGGGAAGCGTCACTCTGTTTGCCAAAGACGGATGCGAGAGGCGAGAATAAGTCGTGGGCAAACACGTTTGCTCAGGGAAAAAGAACGTCATAAGCGAAACTTCGTTAGAGTTTGTTAAACAGGCTCATTCTCATTAACATTTTTTTTTCTTCTTTTTTTTGTTCGTTCTACCCACACGATTTCGCTTCCGCGTTACTCTGCCTTGGCAATTTCAATATTATCAGTGAAAGCAACGTACCTTCCACGTAGTTCCTTATCGACCCTCCACGGAGACTGAGGAATGTCCCGATGTGAATTCTGAAAGGGAAAATAAATTTTCTTAAAATAAATTTTTGAAAATTACAAAGAACAAAATTTCACGAAAATTAACCGTAAGAGGTAAACAGTCGTCAGATCAATATATGATTCCTTGAATTTTCAAAAATACCCTAAGTGACGTCACACATACCTATACTACGAAATTGCTAGTCGCTATATCTGTAAAGATTTTTATTATTTTTTTTTTTTTGAAAAAAAAAATATTCCCTATATCTTTCATTCCTACAATGAGATACTGCTTGAACGCTTCCATGATTTCCATTTATAATTTATTTCAATGAGTTCCTTATTCACGTGGAATACTCCATGTGCTCCTTACGACATAACGATGATGGCTCTGTCAGCTCTAATCACGTAATATGTAACGGGTGAACGAAATATACGCGAACCCTTGTAAAAGTCATTACGGAAAACGTAGACCCAAGTGCAGGAGGTACGTTGTACCATAAGAGTATCTATTGTGAATTGTCGTTCATACGTCTTCAAGTAATTGCAATTACGATTGCACGATCTGCGTGTCGGCCCTAATGCGTTCGCTCGCATCTCCCTTGCTGATACGAAAAAAAATATTTGTTCACCAGCCGCACCACGGGAAGACGTGCAGGATGATTATTTTCCCATGGCATAAGGGCGCGTCCCGAACGCTCGCGAATCCTCGATTTTACGAGGACGCGCCTCGAAATTCCAAATGCACGACGTACTAGTAATTTCGGCAGTTGCCGGATTCTCGTGCGAATTCCATCCCCCAAGTGGAATACATTATAAAGGCCGCGGAGATCGTTCTTTCCAGCTATACCCCCTTTAGACCAGGATAATCCTCTTCCTGCTCTGGATTCCCGAATAGCACGGGCTAAATGGAGAGGAAGCCACGTAAGAGAAAAGGGACCCGGGACCCACCGGAAAAAAAAAAAAAAAAAAAAGTCTTGAACACCATTTAAAGGGAAAATTTCGTGTGTGACAAATTTTTTTTAAATAAAAAAAAAATAGGTCTAAAAAAATTGTCTACATAAAATCCCTAGTCATACCGAAAATAGTGGGGTGCATCGACGTCCTAGCCGGACTGATCCAGCGGATACCTAGACAGGCCCTGGGGACTTACTGAGTAAAAATTAAACTAGGGAATTTCGTGAGTGTCAAGCGATAAACCAATTGGCAGCGAATAATCGATAGCGTATCGGAAAGCGATAATCGACGATTGTAATATTAAAATATAGGAAACGGGTGGATTTTCTCGATCGTAATTAAAATTCAACGGTGAGAAGGTGGCAGGTACCGTGGCTTAATTATGCAAAATTAATGACCAATTCTCAACCACGTGAACGGCAGCCTAATAAATTAAGGTAACCACCGGATAGCGTCACCTAATACATCACTTTGCTCGGCAATCCATCAAGGCAGGGTCTACCAATGAAGTAAAAAAAAAAAAAAAAAAAAAAAAAAAAAAAAAAAAAAAAAAAAAAAAAAAAAAAAAAAAAAAAAAAAAATAATATTATGACACTTTTATTATCTCGAGTATCACGCGACGTTGCCGACCTTTACCCTTTATTACGTATCACGTCGAACCCGCGACCAATCCTCTCTTTAACCACTTGCCGATATTATCGTGCCCGGAAATTTTTTGTGTTTCGAGTAAACACCCGTTCGTGTCATCGCGATCGTATCCGCGACTAAACAGATTGCCGCCAGCCTTATGAATACAGGACTGGCGATGATCGTCGGGCATGAGGATAGTCCCTTGCAAAAATATACGAAAACGTCATTGAACGATGTCAGGATGTTATTCAAAAACACAAACCCAACGGACGTAAATATATTTTTCATATACGGCAGCCTTGCACAAAAATTCACGCAACACTTGACCACGTGTTTTCCCACGAATTAGACGGTCTCTCTAATCAACTAGAACCGCATGAATGTTTTCCCACCTCAAATTCTTATGCCACCCGTAATAATGCAAACGACAAAGTTCTAATGGTTCTATACGTTTAAGCCATGTATGTATATATAAAAACAGATTGGCGTTCTTAACAACGTGGAAAAGGTCACTGTGCATTATTTATGCTTCCACGCACGATCGGAGCACCGTGGATTGTGCGGTCAGGTGAATGGCGTGTAAATTGGATCGGGAAATTAGTGTGTAAAATTAATTAAGGTTTGAGTAAGCGAGAGAGGAAGAGACCGGGCACGAGTAAGAGAGAGAAAAACGATCTAGACTAAGATCGAGAGAATTTTTCCTTGTTAAAGTAAAAGCAGCCTGAAGTTGGCCGATTAGATTTTGTATTATGTTAAAAATGACGTATAGACCTAGGCGCGTATATATACCCATAAGGCGTTCGATAGTTCATATATATATATATATATATATAACTATATAGGGTTCGCAAGGGCAGAACGGGTCTGAGTGTAAATCATAATGGCAAAGGGGGCTTAAGCTGCTGGTACCGAATCGGCCTTCCTCCTGTACAAGCCACGAGACCTGCTACAGGCATTTCCAGACGCAATTCCAAAGACAATAGGTCCCTTTGCTCGGGGAGCGAGGCGATATAAAGAAATTTCTTGCAGGTGGGAAAACGAAAGAGAGACGAATAAAAAGGGAGTGGAGTTTCGAATAAAGTACTCGGCCTGCCATAACGGCTCGAGGCAGCCTTCGCATACAGATTGGTCCCCTTTTTCTCTTTCCCGGTTCACGTAATGGGCTCTGCTTTTCACGGGCTCCGTGAACCTAGCGTGTATCGTTCTCGTTAATAGTCTACTTGCATCCAGTGGTTTCCACGGTTCTGCCGATTAACGAGAAAGAAATATTCCGTAGGCCCTTGTCACGTTGCTGGGTCCTCGAGCGAATAGGAGGATGCGACGATGCACGAGCGTAACGGGACATGCGGAGTCCTCCTGATTCATCGAGTATCCCAGAGTTCAGTTGATCTAGGAGTTTTGCTCTGGAAACGGAAACGGTTCCTCGTGATATTTCAGACCAGGTCGGAGTAACTCCCTAAATTAGGTTACTCAATTAGGTACGCTTAATTAGGTTACTCAAGTGGCCAGGCTTGCGCGACTGCGTTTAGTTAAGCAGCGTTTGAGCGAACAAAGGGGACGAGTAGCTGAAGTTTTGAAAAAAATATTTTTCTTTCAAAAATATTTTTTCCGAGTACTCGCTTTCGCGTAACAAAAAAAAAAGTGCGCCAAGTAACATATTGACTTTACGCATAATTACGCGTGTTTACGATTAATTTATTTAAAAAACAAAACATTTTCATAAGTAAACAAAGCCTGCCATTTTCACATTAAATATCAATAATTCGTACCAGGTACGGTACGAGCAGCCTTCGAACAGAGCAGGGAAACAGGGATATCGAGATGCGAGACAAAAAAAACATATCCCGTTTATTCGCTTTCGCCGGAGAATACCCTGCCGTGGTCTGGGACGGAAAAAAAATACTAACCGCGGCCAAGCGAGACGCCGGCATATAAAATGCATACGCCTCGACCAGTAACGTATCCGAGGACAGCTCCGAAAAGGGGAGAGTGCAGTCAAAACCAAAAGCCTTAGAAAAGCTCGTAATCGTTGCGAAAATAATTAATGTGTCTCGTTAGCGCGTCGACGGAAGCAGGTACCGAAATCCGAAACAAGCTAAAAGATAGCACAGGGAACGAGGTTAATGGAAAAAAAAAAAAAAAAAAAAAAAATGGGGAAAGAATTTTTTTTTTTCATCCGTTCTCGAATTTCCATCCCAAAGATTCGCCTCGAGTCATGAATCACGGTATAAATCAATGACAATCAAAACAAAGATATCACGTGTCCTATCGCGCTCATCTTTCGAGCTGGACCATCACACTGAATCACGAGGAAACGTGTGTCGCTGCGGCGACACGTCTCCCCTAGGAAACGTCAAGTTGTTACCGCTTAGCTAATCTCCGCGGTTCGACGCCCACTCTTTTCACACCCCCACTGCAGGACAATTCGAATTACGCTTCCGTAATCCACATACAAATAGTCCATTTAACAAGTCGCCGATTGCCGTCACTGATCACGTGAATATCGAAAGCAAATACCAGAAATGAAGTGTAATACCGTGAAGTGCATATATACCAGGTACCATATGTATATATATACACATAAATAAATAAAGGAATATAAATGAACGAGCGCGCACGCATGTAACTGCAGTACGATTACGCGTATCCGATAGGGCTGTCAGATGCATTCTCCGGAGTAACATTACGGGTATGTTAAACGCGACGTGCGCAGCTATGGGGGACATGCAGCAGATGAGCGGACATGCGCGAGAGCGGGTGCATAAATGCGTAAAGGGATGAAAGAGTGAGAAGGACAGACCGATAATTGGAAACTGTGGAGAAAAAAAAAAATAATGACCTTTCGACGTGACCATATAAAAAAAAGGATGGCATCCGGTCCATAATAATTTTTCAAAAAAAAAAAAAAAAAATGTACCATCAAATAATATCCGGAGTATCTTCAAGATACAGATGCAGCCTAGACCTTTCGAATGTGCATCGGTGCACCTTTGCATTGCCAATATATCCCGCAGAATCCGTGGAACGCGTCACGAGCAGCGTACAGTGCCTGACGTGACGATTTAATACAATGTATTTTACGTATTCATGTTGGTAGTACGTATCCACGATAAATCCTTTTACACGTGACACGATGCAGCTACAATGTAGTTCTGTAACGGGCGCTGTATCTGATACGGACGACAGACTGCAGTACGGGTACTCTGTCAGGTAGTGCATCAGCGAGTGCATCGTGGCAGCGTGGCACGGGGCGCCGGGGACGAGCCTGATATCCTATGGCATCGTATGCGTGGAGCGTCGTGTTCTGGGATAGGAAGTAAGAGGAGGAGCGAGAGAGAGGAGAAGAACAAAGTCAAGAGGAAGAAAAAGGACGAAGATCAAGTAAGGAATTCCTGGCTGTGAAACGGCAACGAATCGGTTCACGTCAGATACTGCATCTAGATAAGACTCATCTTAATGCCCGACTCCGTTGGACCCGGGCAAACCTGACGTCGGAGAACGGGTAACCCGAGAGCACTGGACCACGTGGCAGCGGTGGATCACGACGGTGACTGCTGCATTGTCCCCACGTAGGAAGCCCTGTTATGCAAGGGGGGGTCTGTATGTTGTGGCAGGTCGGGTAATAGTGCTGCTGTAACTTTTTGTCCTTGTCTTCCATCGCTCCTCGGTACCTAACCGAGGTTCTTGTTTCGTCTCGATTCTTGAGGTCGCTATGATATTTCTACGGTACGGTGAAATTTCTTAAAAGACTTCAGGACGGTTCGTGCAATTGTTGAAAAGGCTGCTGTCAGCTTTACCTACCTTCAGGAAAAACCCGATTACCTAGCCGGGATTTGTGGACGATGGGCTTATGGACGAGGGAATAGCTGGGCTTAAAAAGGTGACGGGAATTAGCTCGGCAGGCACACGCTTTGAAGTGCACTACCCCGTGGGGTGGTAATTAAAAAAAAAAAAAAAAAAAAAAAAAAA
>NW_014333318.1:33853-35788 GCF_000341935.2 Cephus cinctus
GTAAAAAAAAAAAAAAAAAAAAAAAAAAAATCACTACCAACTGGGCTTCCCATTTCGACCGTGCTTACCACGTTTCACCGTACGAGGATATATAGAAATCGTGGAATAGTCATAAAGTGAAAAAAAAACCATAGAAACCAGTATGATCCAAGCGCAAGAACGATATACCGGGTGATTCGTTTAAATGTACTCGGGCCGTTAAAGTCGATGGTCATTTTCAATCGAATCACCCTGTACGTGTTCTCGAAGCCAATCTGCAAAAATAATCCAGTAGCAGCGAAGACGAATTTTCAAAAATTTCCTCCCTGCAAATCCAAAACTAAAAAAATTTTTCAACTCAAAATTCGTCAATGGCAGAAAACGTAAAGCTTAGGAAAACTCCCACGAAATGATAACCAACGTTTTTTGCCGATAACAAAAAAAAAAAAAAAAATTTTACCAATATCCTCGTAAAACGTGGCTGTTGACGGAAACTCCGTATTACCCCTTGTGTGACGTATCCTCGGTGCCGCTGGAGTACGGCCTGTAACGAGACGTAGCCGCGAGACGAATCAGGGACTAACGGAGAAGCGGATGGCAGAGAGAGAGAGACGGGAAATGAAATTTAGCCAGAATCCTCGTTATAAATGATCCGGCTGGCTGACGCGTTCCGTTTCGCAATGGGCTTCGGGAGTGATTAACGAGCTGACCGGAATTCGTCTCCATGCAAGAACACTCCTTTCAACCGATAGGCTCCTGCTAACGAATGTGTCATCCTCGTTACGGTCTCTCTTCTTTTTTCTCCTTCCACGTGTTTGTCCCATAGTCGCGAATCGAGCTTCGCAAACGCCCGACGCACTCTGGCGGCGACGTTATTCACTAGTGTCACTACCCTCTGGGCACAGAGGCGCTGCCGAGTACAAACAGCCATACACTGGGACACAATGAAGGTAGCTGCGGATCGTGGCTCGCTCTAACGGACGAACGGGTTAGTTGCGCAACTTCATTCAAATCTTTCAGAACCCCCGTTCGCCCGTAACAGCTGTGTATCAGAGCCCACGAGTTTCGCCCGGTGACTGGTAAGTCCTCACGGTACGCAGGGGTATGTATACAAGTCTTGACAGTAGACGAATTTGACGTTGTAAAGAAATAACACGGTGGCCCTTGATACGTTTAATTTTACGAAATTCCACTGAGCCCTGCGAATACATTCGCAGCACGTCAGATCTAATGAGATTTTCCGCATGGCTCGTAGCCCATAGCCTTAGGTCGCGGTTAGGACTCTGCGACCTTTCCCCGTTATACAGCATACACCTTTTGTACAGTGTTTATATATGTATATATAGGTTACCGAAATCCTACGAGTTGCATATACGAGTGTCATCAAGCTGCATCCAAACTACTACGGAGACTGGATTTTTTTCGTACCAAGCAAACACCCTGTATGTACGACTAACAATACTGGGTGTAAAGTCATAGTGCGAAACGGAAGCGGCCATTGTTCCCGGGAGAGGTCGGCTTTCTGGGCTTTATGAATTCTGGCAGAGTCGCGAGCGCGCCTTCATTCGCAGACTCCTCGCCGACTGCGACCACCGTACGCATATGTAATCAGATCGCGGAGTATATGGAAAGCGTCGGGGCGGTTTTATTTTTTTTTTCACTTTTTTTTTTTCTTTCTTCCTTTTCACTCAGGACTCCACCAGCCCCGTCCTTTTTTACCTTCCCAACCGTCTTTCGACGTTCGCCTCTTTCTCTCTTATTATTATACCCAGACTTTTACATGTATTACGTTTGCATCTGCCGAGCTGAGTTATGAGGCTGCGGCGCCCGACGTCGCGTTTAAATTAAAATGTAATTTCAAAAGTAAAGCGAAGAGCAGAACGCGCGGCACGCTGCACCGGGAAAACGTTGGATGATAAAATGGGGAAAAAAAAATTTTCCAATGTACCCCCCCCC
>NW_014333318.1:35872-41691 GCF_000341935.2 Cephus cinctus
CCCCCCCTCCCCCCGCCCCGGGATTCAACTGCGTCGTGAAATGCCGTTATGTGCACTTTTCAGTGCGAATCCCGTCATCCTGCTTTGGGAATACTCAGCCGGTCGTTCATTTTACGTAGTTTTCTCCTTTTTTTATTCTCTCTCTCTGTCTTTCAACTTTCCACAGGTGCTTCTGCCATTCGCCTTGTACCGTCTCTCTCTCTCGCTCTCGCACTTCCGTACTCTCAACGGTGCCAGTCGCGCCGTCGAATTTTCCCAGCGAACCGAGTCTAATGAATACGCAAGTAACGCCGCCGGCTGCGCAGCGACGTTTCTCCTATTTCCAAGTGCCGAAGTCTTCGTTCGCTGGATCAAGCGGAAGGATATTTTCCAGTTATTTGAAATCCGTCAACCTGCTGTGCAATTATGGAAAAAAAAATTATCCACTGTCCTTCGCACGGTCCCATACAGAAAACGCAGGTTCCTCGTTACAGGTGAATTTATCACAGCGAATTCAGAGCGCCGTTCGTCGTTAAGGAGAAAAGGCCAACTCCGTACTTATCGTTCACCCGTCCTTTCATTCTCAATCTCTTTTACTATATGGATGCTGCGATCTCGTTTCAGCAGTTAGCTACGATTTAACGGAAACGGCAAACGGAGATGACTTCCGGTGAACTCGTGCTGGGATCGGAAGGACCTTTAAGGAAATGCACGATAGACAGGTATAGCCGTGCTACGATGCATCCATGACGTCATCAGTGCCATATTTAGATGACGACATGATATCTCGGGGTACACAGTATATATATGTATATCCTGTGCTAACCGAAGGATTTTATTGATCCTCAAAGGACGAAGTCCAAGGATATCAAAAGTGAAAATGGCCAAGGCCATTAGTCGTGAAACGTATCGGAAAACTCGTACAGTGAAGAATTCTCGTATAGCGGACAGCAGCGAATTGTGAATCCTTGGACGGTAGGATGAAACGGAAGTGAGTCGGATAGTGGAGCGGAAGTACGAACCGCTATCTGGTGGGCTCCGGAAGTGAGAGATATCAAGGGGACGCGTTACGTGCATCCGCGGGTTCCTCGTAAGAGAAAAATAAGGAAAAGCAAAGAGAGCAAAAGGCTGCGACAGGGAAATGAGGCAAGAGTCAGGGACCCCTGGGGTCGTGGTACAAGATGAAAATCAAGAAAATATTTTTTTTAAATCAACAAAACTTTTTTGAAAAAAAAAAAAGTCTAAAAAATATCACTGCAAATCGACGCGTGTTATTTTTTACTTGGAACGTGGGAATAACGAGACACTCGTGAACGTGGCAAAAAGTGACTACTATAGGGAGGATAGGGAATAAGGTAAATTGGGTTTTGCACTGCACAAATAAGAAGCACGTTTCTTTCGTATACAGTTAAAATTCTCTTTTACGTGTGTATATATATATATATATATATATATATATATTCGCTCTTTTTCCATCTTCCTAGCAATCTTGCCGAGAGGCTTAATAATAAAAGCGACGAGAGCGAAGAAAAATGAAAATAACGAAACGAACACAATTTTCTTTCTTTTTTTCTTCCTCTTTTCTTATCTCACGCACGTCTTGACGTTTTACGCTCTCCCGTCATAGGACTGCGAGGAGTCTCACTATCAGTCAGTGTATATTTTGAAAATACCTATACTCATCTATATACGCCCGCAGTCTTCCCACGTGTCTCTCTGTCTCCATCGTCCAGATGCATTCGTACGGTACTGCTACAGTCGATCTAATATGTAACGGGTGACCATTTCGAAACGAACGATCGCCCGCGTAAAAGCGTTATATAGTAATTTCAGTGCACATACTTCCCTCGCGCTTAATCCACTATCTCGTGATTTTATATTTTTCACTCGGCCGAGATAAAAAGCCATTTTTAAAAGTGGCAGAGACAGTACGCGTGCCATTTCAAAAGAAACACCTTTATGCCCAAACCCTCTTTCACGCTTTACAGGTATCTCGCGAGGTGTCGCAATTTGAGCGTCGCGCCATGAAAACGCGACACTCGGGACGCGAAACGGTTTAACGAGAATTCGTATCGCTTTTGTAAAGACTCGTAAGGACCCCCCGAAACTCCTCGGTCGCCATACGCAACCTTTTCAAGTCGCTCTTTTCAATTTACTCTTACGTTAATTATTCCACGGTGCACCACGTGCTACCCGGCATATCCATTACGCCTACAGACAACAGTACATCGTCATACCCTAACAGCACATAGTGACCGATTGTAATTTTACCAACAGAAAAAAAATATTCCCTAGTAAACAGTCGCATCACGTAAATTCGTACAAATTGCCTAAATTACCGACCGAGTTTTACTAATCGATGTTTCTGTCCGGCAAACATCATCGTCTGGTACATATATATATATAGCGATGCAATTAAGAGAAAAGTACCTTCGGTCACACCCTGTGCGGGACTAGACTTTTTTCTCCTACTACCAGTCATCACAATTTCACGTTCCTCCGTCTTACGCCAATTCGCGATAGAGCAAAAACCAGGTACGAGTAAACAACACACCCCCTACCCGTAGCTCCTGTACACGTCACACAACTGGATTGAAAATAAAGTCTGCGAGCCATGACGACGAAGCGGCAAAAAGACGCCAGAGGACCAACTGACAAATAAATAGTTGCCACTTCAATAAACTATTTGACTTACGACCTGAAGAATTTCGTTGTGTTTCTTCGAGAAGACCCGAGTAAGGACTGGGAGCGACGGGGTTCACATCGGTAATGAAGTTGGGGGTTCGCCGTAGTGCCGGTAGATGGCGTCGCCAACGACAAACCGTATCTCACTGGTTATAACACGTCTGCCGTCATTCTTTCTTCCATTCTACGATTCTCAACGCGCGACAGGAGAACCTTAAGGATAATCGACGTGCACTTAGTAGCTCGTAAAGAGACTTTTTTACAGTCACTGGGTATCGTTCTCATGTATTATTTACAGAACGATGCTGTATACTCTGTTACTATCATAGTTTTATCGATACAGTGTATATGCATTTTACTGGAACAAAACTTTATTATAAACCGACCCTAAGTCAATTCAGGAATAAATCACACTGGCCAATCACCGTACTGCGCTATGGTATACCTATTAGCTCTTAATAATTATTCCACCCTCGATGAAAATCTTTAATTACGAATGCTCGTCCTCCTATATCCAAATCAACGGTAATCCATTGTTTTGGTTATCGGTTTTTTGTCCTTGCCAAGTGAATTACAAGCTAGCGTGCACGACGCTATTCATTCGCAGCTAGAGCAAAGTGTACGTAATTCTATTTTAATTGGACAATTCGAGAGCGAATCGCAGAACTCGCGTTAAGCTCGACTGGCGAATCTGCACGTTTAACGCGCACGTGCCAGGTGCTGATACCGTTAACGGGCGTCTAGCGAATTTTTCGTTGATCGACCACGCGTTGAGAGACACTGCCCAGAAGTACAGGCGCGCATAACGCGTGGCGAATCGCAGGTATCGCGGCGGTGGACCTGAAGTCCACGTGTGAGTTGCGTGCAGGGTGGGTCGGACTGGAGCGAGAGAGACGAGGTAGTGGCTAATAACAAGAGAGAGAGAGAGAGAGAGAGAGAGAGAGAAGGAAAGAAAAGCGAAAAGGGACTCGAGGCACGAGAGACGCAATTGTACTTTGAAATAAAGCAAAAGCCGCGCCTGGTAAAAAAAGGAGGTTGGGGTACCCTTTGAAAGCCTCGTCACGGGCCCAAGGGATGCTGCTGGCTCGCGGTAAAACTGGCTTTCTTCGTAGATAAGACAAAGCGGTGATAAAAATGGCCAGCAAGTCCCTCCCGAACGGTAGAAACGGATGCTGATAAGACGTTGAGCGTGAGATTGCGTAAATAGAGGTTAGGTTGAAAAAGTCAAGGTCAATGTCAAGGTTTAAATTTTACGTTAAAAAATTGGCACTTTTTACGCGAGTGGGGTGAAAGTGCTTTAGAAAGTTTCATACCAGAAATAATATGCGAAAATTCATTTATAATTACGTATACCACGTTGATAAGGGATTCACGTGTTTACTTCGACTCGGGTAAATAGCTCTCGGTGGTTCGGTTAGTTTTGCCTTTGGGCGAACCAGAGGGCCTTTGCGAGCCGCAGAAATCGAAGGTCTTGGGATACGTAGCATCACGGAGACCGAGGGATGGCGTTCGCGTTAGAGAAATACAAACTCGGTATTGTTATCAGCCGCCATTGTCTCCAGGCGTGCCAACACAAACCCCCCTCGAAAACAAAAGCCCCACCAAGACGGTGCTGCCAACGGGGAATGCACAATTATTACACGCGCCCAACTACTCTGGACCGTCGTAAGAAGCTTTAATTAACGGAGAGTCGGAGCGAGCATAGGCTCCGCGACGAACTTCTATATATAAGTATATAGTACACCCGTGTGAGAGAGAGAGAGAGAGAGAGAGAGAGAGAGCGACGCCTCTCTAAGAATTATTTAAAAAGCTAAATTACTTCGTTGCACGGATGCCGACCGTTAAGGAGTCGACAAGTACGGCCAATGGCGTAAGCTCGATCAAGTCAAATATAAATTTCGTAACGCGGACGTGGACGAATTAAAAAAAAAAAAAAAAAAAAAAAAAAAAAAACAAAAATAACTTTATTCCCATCTCGTCGGTATAAGAATAAATCGCGAGGATGCTTTATTATGAAATCGGAAATTGGCGTCGATCTTCGGGCGAAGAGCGAGCGTTTCCAGAGTCGTAAGATAAATGTATACAGAGATGTGGTCCACTTTGAAGGAGTCCCATAGGTCCGGTTACACTTTCGAAAAACATATACACAGCCAAAACTATCGCGATGCCATTGGCGGCCATCAAAGTTTTACCCGTCGGTCGGATATTCCAAAGTTTTTGAACTTTTCGAAAAAGTAACTAAGAGCCGTGAAAGAGTAAGGGAACCGCTCCAGGTTGTAAGCGACGGAAAGTTCGCGGAAAAGTCCCTAGGTTTGGCAGGAGAGGGCGACGAGTAAAGGGGGGGTATCCCTTTAAGAGGGGAAATTCGTCTCTCTTAGATCGTCTAGGTCCGTCTGATCAGGAGTGCCAACAGTGCGGTCGTTGAGGTGCTGATCTTCCCGGATGTAAGAGGACAGTAGTTCTTGTCGACGAGTTCCGGCGATTGTTTCGTTCCCTGTGACGTAATCCCCGTTAACGAGAGACATCTTCGTCGATTAAATACGAACCTCGGGATAAATCCTACAGAGCCGTTACGATCGTATCGAACGTAAAAGGAAAAAATCTAATCGCGAACACGTGGGATGGTCCGAGCTGTAAAAAATCAAAATACACATAAATAAGTATATGGGTGTAGATCGTCAACCGTCGGCGTTCGGCATTCTCGTGTATTCCTGCGTATCTCATGCGAATTAGGATAGGCGACCTGGGTCGGAGATCCGACTGGGAACGTGGGACAGTAACGAATCCGCAGTCTGCTTTGTTCAGAGTTTGCCAAGAGGAAACCGATCGATTTGTGGAAAAAAATTTTATCTCGGTCAAAGTGAAATCGTCGAGGTTGATTTTACAAAATATTTTTTTCAATTTTTAAAAATCATTAATATTAATGGTAACGTATATGCACGCGATGCATCGTACTGAAACGGAGCGTGGATCATTTTGGGGGGAAATTTCGTAAAGATGCCAAAACGATTCGCCGGACAGAGGAAAATAAGGGAAAAAAAATAAATTTTGAAAAGCGACATAAGGTTTACGTATATTGCCCTTTGCATTGCGTAAAATATATTTTCGCCCCTTGTACAATTTTCCGGGACCCGCGAGATGAAACGGGGGGGGGG
>NW_014333318.1:41757-44153 GCF_000341935.2 Cephus cinctus
GGGGGGGGGGGTACCTTCGCGACATTTTAGTATCCAAAAGGGACTTCATTTCCTGATGGAGTTCGGGTCCTCCTCCTCCAAGCTGCTTTCCTACTGCGCGTACGAAGCTTCGGTAACACGTGCGCCCCTGTCCTATGCATACACCCATACCTTAAATGTATCGAACATACGTGAGACGCATATCGACATTCGATCCTCTTAAAAAATATTTTTCGCATAGGGGTTAAAAAAAAGAGAGAGAAAAGAAAAACAAATAAAACCCTTGTCATTTTCTCGTGTCTCCTCGCATTCGACTCGGCGACTCTTTGTATTCGTAGTTCGTGCCCAAGTTTTCCGAGAGTCGGGGGGGATCGTAAGGTCTCCGGAAAATTCGTATGGGACTCGGTACGGCGCCAGGACGATAAGGGGGTATTTGACGGGGGACTCGTATAAGGGTGACAGGACAGCAGGAAAGCGCAGACTCCGCGTTGAACACGAAGCCGAGAGCCCTTCGTGTAAAGTGGCACCGAGGGAACAGGGTTCGAGAGCCGTGCGATGAATTTCAGTTTCGCCCACGTCTAACGTACCTGACTCCGGCAACCCCGTCATACCCCTATCCATACATGGACTCCGGGTAAACGGAAGGTTTGGATCCGCCGTTTGCCCGTCTATACACAGCCAGAGCCAATATACGCGTAGTTACGCCGAGGAGCAGTGGCGCCCCCGGTGTCTTCGTCGATTTTTAAGGTTGGCAGTATACCCGCCGAATGAAATTTCCCCTAGGGAAAAGCCCTGTTTCCAGTGTTACGGAACACGTGGCGCCTCTTTCGTAGAGGGAAATAATACGGTGACTCCGTGAACTACTCACCGGCGTCCTTTAGCTGGCTGGACTTCGGGACGGACGCAGCAGCCGTAAAGTCCGGTGCGAATGAGTCTGGAAGGTAAAAATAAAAAAGAAGGGATAAACGTCAGTGAGGATGCGCCATTGGCTTTGCCTGTTACTGGTGTATACGGTCACACGTGGCGCGTGAAAAGATCGAAAAAATTGAAGGCCTGGAGCCGCAGTGGAAATGTGGAACGAGACGTGAAAAAAAAAACATAGAAGAGCAAAAGAGTGGGATGACTTCCAAAGAGACGGAACAAAAGGAAAGAAAGAGGAGGAAAAAGAAAAAGGAAATTAACGACCGGCTTAATTTTAACTCGAGTCGGACGACTCGCGTGAATCCTATACAAGAGGTCTTCGATGGTGTAACCTCGTCTCTGTAACAGGAGCGGACGACTTTGGTTCGATGTAAACTCGCTGTTAATAAATCAAATTCGGCTCCGCTTGTTTAACGAGATGCATAAAGGTGGATATCCAGAGCGAGCAAGAGACTACGACTGACGCGCTGAATGATAGCGAATCGCGTATGATAATTCTCCTTTTTTCCCCCCCAATGTTCCTCTCTCTTTTTCCGTCTGGCGGATTCTACTACGGCTCGGCGGACACGACGCGGCACGATGTAAAACCTGTAATATAGACCGAATGAGCCATAAACAATTCGAACGTCGAATATAAATCAAATCCCTTCCGTTATGGAAGCTCGGCCATAGAGCTTAAACCCGGGATTCGCGTTGGTGCTGGCAGATGGCGCGCGCGGCGGACGAGGCGACCTCGACGGGGTTACGCGCGTGCGACACGCGAGTGAGGAAGACAGATGAGACAAGATAGGTCAAGTAAACAGAGAAGAAAACTATAAGCCAAGAAGAACCATATGGGCGAATACGTATATGCAATGGCTACTTTTTTCATGGCGACAACAAATGCCGAGAGAAACGCTCGAACCTCAGCGTCAATAAAGACTTCGCGTGAGCGTTAATCCTAAAAACCGAAAAACCAACTAAAAAGTTCATCCGCAACGGAGCGACCACGTAATTTCAATCTCGACCTGATACATCGGCAAGGCCGTCCACACAAATGTACCGTCTGCCTTGAAGGCCTAATATCTTCGTTAAACGAGAAGAAACCTGACGCACGCAGGAAAACCTGCTCCGTTTCGGTTAAAAATGTATATTAAGGTGCCCCCACAACCGCTAGACTCTCCGATGCGAGGGTCTCATTTGTGAAACAGCCTTTGAGGAGACAACCAAAGAGAAGGTGGCAGACCCTTATGGCATCTCGTAAGTAGGGCTCCCACTGACGACAACGTATAGTCACCCTCCGTCATTATTATCATGGAGTAGATTTGCCGAGATTTTGATGGCGGTAGGTTGGTACCTAGTGGTGCTCTAGCTAGGAAAGGAGAGCTGGAAGGGTACCAGGCAAGAAGGCAGAGAAGGATAACATAAATTTATCTTAGTCGGAAAAGTGACCCGAGTCTGTCTTAAATGTAAGGTCGTGCCGAGAGGAAGTAGCGGGGAGATGTAGGGGGGTGAAA
>NW_014333318.1:44279-59222 GCF_000341935.2 Cephus cinctus
GGGGGGGGGGGGTACCGTGGATCTTAAGCTGGCCTCTCCATCACCCTTTTATCCCGTTTTGTACGCAATATCGCTCTGGTCGACCTTAGGGTCTTTTCGTGTTTTTTTTTTCTTTCACTTAACCTCCCCCCCCCCTCTCCCTACTTCACCAGCCCTTTCTACTTTAAGGCCAAATTTGTTCCGACCCTGTCCCCTTCCACCCATTTTCCACGGTTCCATATTGTTGTCAGCGCCAGCCAGATCGATGCACTAGAAATATAGATATATTGTAGATATACACGCGTAGATGAATGCAGATCATTGTTATTCGACGTGCAAGGTTATAATTACCATCGAAACGTGGTTCGATCGACGTAATCCCGGTGAGAGGGCGCCGCGACGGCCAAATTGCGAACTGCCGGAAATCAGGGGCTCGATTCGTGTTATGACGTCGCCAGTTGCGGCAGCCCTCTCGCAAGAGTGACAAAGGACGTAGGAATTACGATTTGGCCCGACACGTGGCCCAAGTATCGTTATACCGGAGTAACGCAGGGCCGTATGCACGTATGTAGCTACACAGGTGCATATGGGCACCGCGTCAGGTAGCGCATCGTGGAGAGTACACGTGGCGCCCAGCGCATAAAGTGCGGTCGCTGAAAGACTTACCGGGCGACCGGACATAATATATATATATATATAGAGAGAGGAGCGCTGTAGAGCACATACATACGAACTTACTATATAAAACTATACATATACACAATTTACATAAAACAAAAATTACATTATACACAGTCATTACAGAAACAAATCGTCCAAGTGCCGCAGGCCGAGAAATAAACTAGGTTCGATAATGCGGCGAGACTTTCGACGCGGCTAATAAATACTCCGCGTGCCCGAGGAATCCGATCCAATTAGGCTGATTTATTATTTTAATTGCAAATGCTAATTTGCCCGCTTTAGTTATTCATTAGCGGCCGAAGAGAATAAATGGTCGTATACGCGACACAGTGCGCTCGCCTTTAATATAACAAGATTGATCTATGCGTCTACGACTGTATATATACATATATACACACACCTACCTGGTGAATCGATCGATCGATTTAAGAAAGCATCGATCCTCCCCATTGCGTAGACGTATAATATTTTATTATACAATACACAGCCAGCACGAGAGACAAGCGCAACGAGCGCCTATTTTCTCCGAGTGGCAGCATTTCTCAACCGTCGGACAATATTTTGCCTATCGCTTTCATCTGGTGCGCACGTGGTGCGTCCTGCCGAGGAGGCCTGGGGAGGCCGTACTGGTCGCGAAACGAGGAACGGTCGTACGCATTGTGCCTTGTGCGCTGCCTAAACTTACAGTTACGGAAGCATACGAGTATATATACATATATATATATATATATATATATATATATACTCGGTACACGTGAACATCGCAGTGCTAGACATCCGGTACAATACCCCCAGATATAATGGGCCGCTAGTTCCTTGCATTGTTCGAAGGTTACATTATGCATTTACGTGTGAAGCACACACGCGAGGATAAGCAGGTACAGCAACGTTGCGTCAGCGTGTTCCCAGTACGACCAACCTGCATATCGTTGCACGTGCGGGGTATACGTTAAAATAACGTAGGGACCGTGCCTAGCCTGAGCATAGAGATATTAGGTAAGGTCAGGTCGTACCGGTGCACGGTAACAAGGTCAATGGTAAAAATAAAAAAAAAATAATTCGACAAATCCCCCACAGACGATTTACAGTGCATAGATCCTTGGAACCAGGGAGGCTGTGACTATCCCTCTCTGGACCCCATAAATCTCTACGATCGGACGTAATTGTCTCTGACGGAGTGGAGAGTGGATATCGCCGCGGGGCGAGACAGTCGGGATTGCGGTTATGGTAATAATTACTGCGAGGTCAAGAATCCCTAGGGACGTTGGTAGTAGAGGTTGGCAGTCTTGGGTTATCGGTACGGAACACGGGGACAGAGGGATTCTTGGGAAACGTGATGAGCTCGGACGATTGGGCCGATGGAATAATTTTTTTCTTGACACGGGGTACATTATTTCTGTGTTAACCGTACGGCCGAACGGGAGGAAGTCAAGAAGAGGGAAGCAGCTGAGGGGAAGTATGAGGTTGGTTCGGGGGTGGAAGGGGGCGAGGGGGGGTACTGCAAAGGTAATATCTAGTGATAAATTGTGCCCGTGCCTAGAGTTGTTTTACGAAGGTATACCAATGCCGCTGGGAAGGTTGGTAGGACTGCGAAGTCTCTGCCGTAAGATGCCCCGGACGTAAATAACAAACATAACGCATAACGTTTGCCCGAGAGAAAGACGTTTCTATAATTCACGTTGGGCGCCGAGTACTTTTTCAGCGGGCCTCCCTGAGGGCCAATAAAAAGTTGCAGCGAGAAGAACGCGAGGCACTCGCCGCTAAATATACCCGGCCAATGAGGAGGACGACTCGTGCGTGAGACTTTAGGAAACGGTCGGATCCGTCGGGCTTACGCAATCGAGACCTTTTATTTCGCAATCCTTGTTCCAGCGATACAGTTGTCCAAAAAAAGATTCCCCGGATCGTTACGAATTTGAGACTGGGTAGAATCGGTGGGTTAATTTCGAGCTATGGCGTCTTTGAAGTTATTCCGGTAATGTCGCTGATAATTTACCTTGAAGGATGGAATTATGTAAAGAAAAAAAATACATCGCACACCTGGCATGTGGGTACTCAAACGATCGAGTATTCGTCCCGCAGTTCAATTTTTTACAACGGATTGTACTTTTTTTTCATTTTTTTTTTTTAAATTATCAAAATCTATATTGCGTACAGGTATGCTGCGAATCGGCTGGATTCCAACTGTCCGGGACGCGGCCATCCAGGACCCAACCCAAGAAGAGTACGCTGACGAGTTTCTGGAACAAGTGTGCCGGCCGAAGGTGACGTCACTGGCGTGAAAAGGAAAGAGGAAGGAAAGGTGGGGAGGATAAAACCGGAAACTCAAAAAATTCCTCGTAACCGTGCGCATGGCGGAAACCTCAGACAGGAAGATCCGATAACGTGGAAATTCTCCTTCCCATCCAGCCGTCGAGGAGATACGTAAATTTATATTAAAAAAAAAAAAAAAAAAAAAAAAAAAAAATTTTTAAAAAAATTTTTTTGTTTAAAGAATATTCAAAATTCATTGTGTAAAAAAAGGGAATATTTAAAGTGTATTTTGGAAATTTGATACGTTTCTTGGAAGAATTAAAAAAAAAAAAAAAAAAAAAAAAAATCGAAATTTTTCAAAAAATATCTATTAACATTTAACAAGGAGTGTACAAAATTATGTAATTTTGTCCTAACCTAACCTAACCTGCGCAGTGCAGCGATGCACTGGTCCACAGCCCTGCCGTCCTCGTTTACTACAATAAACGAATAAATATGAATGCACCTGTACAATCATCGATCAGCTACGCCGTGTAAAATCTTCCCTAAAATTATTCCAGTGACGTATCTGCCGGTCCTACAATCGGATACGTGTTGATGCCAAAAAAAAAAATATATTCGCAGCATCCGACAAATCGATACCACGACAAACAGACACGCCAAGACTCCAATGGACCGGCTATCCGGTTCTCGAAACCATAGCTGACCAAGGGTCGAACCAAAGAGTCTATTTAAACGATTAATCGAGGTTGACCACATTCTATTTCCGACCGGATGCCCGACCTCCATTCGCCGCAAGATACGAACGCGCCGATACGCCATCTCGCCACAGATTTCTCTCTGTCTGGCGAAACAAAAAAAAATCCTCCCAGCATATCCACCATACAAAATAAAAAAAAAACCGCATATAGAAACTGGACTAAAGTCATAATCGGCACGTGGACTGAATATGCTAGACGACGCAGAACAAAAAAAAAATCATTAACGTATGACGTCATCGCATCAGGGCCAACGGAAAAGTCAAGTTCCTCTTCCTCCCAAACGGATATTTATATACGAGCAGCCCGCGGCTCGTGGGAGGTCTCGACCACGTTACCCTGTGTCGTTCCTAGTTCTTGGATTAAAAAAAAAAAAAAAAAATATTACGTTATACCCGACTCACCTATAAATACCCATAGGCCTCGGGCCCACGATCCGTCAGGCGTCCGTCAAGCCCAACGGACACCGTGCCACGTGCGCGAGTGCACTTTTCCTAATTGTCCCATTATATTTTTCCATCCAGTAGTCCATTAAGCGGCCCGTTCACAGAACGATATTTATGCATGAGTCTATAACGGCGGCGTACCGTCCGATAACAAATGGTACGTGTGTCGCTCGGCCGATTACAGACTTCTGATACAGATTCGAGCGTGTAAACGTAGCCAGCACGCCAGGGACCGAACGATACGTGCTAATGCATAGGCTGGTGATTCGCTCGCGGTTCCAGGCACGTTTTTAATCTTAGCATCGACAGCGCCACGTGAGCGAGCGTGACGCGCGATTGTATCCCGAGAGGACGTGTGATTCGGTCTTCGCGGGTGTCGACGCTGTCACTTCATTTTTTTTCCCTGCGTGCCTCGCTCTTGCTTGCCCTTTCGCGTCACGTGTTAATCCCCCGGCGCGTAGGATACGGGCATGGAGAATTGCATAATCAGTCCCGCTGAATGGGTCAACGCTTATTTCGGTGCTCGAGGTTAATCCTGCGTCTTGGCAAGAGCAAACGGTTTATCGGATATCCGTAAATACTAAGTATAGATTTATTCGTGGAAAACGTCAATGGCAGATTCCAGTGAGGAACGAACGTCCCGACGGATTTCAAGAAAGATTCTCCCAAAGGACCACCCAAAGAACGATTACGAAAAAAAAAAAAAAGAAAAAAAAATCATTAAGAAAATTAACTGCGGAAATTTTGACAAATGCGTCTAGAACGCTTTGCAGTGGCGGCCGAGAGTGAAATCGCACGAGCGTGGCACGCTGAAAAGAATTTACTGAGAGAGACACGCGATACCAGAGAACGCCCGTACAAGTATCATCGATATTTATAAAGCAAAGAGAAAGACGGACACGGCCCAAAGGCAAATAAGCGAGAGAGCGAGAAAAAGAAAAATTTAAGCGTAAAACAAACTCAAGTATAAAAAAATGACTAAACTACTCGGTGCGTCACTGAAAATAAATAAAAGTTCCATCGCGTATCGATACGAACAAAAATTATATCCAAAGCTCAAAGAGAATCTTATACGAATTTTTGAATTTTTTCAAAAAAAAAAAAAAAAAATTCGTAAACATCATTTTTACCCCCCCCCCCTCGCCCCCCAATTTCCACATATACCCCAAAGTACTCTGTTTAAAATCTCGTAATTTCCAGATCATAACATTATTGCGCTTCTTGAGCCAAGAGGGCTTCCCCCCCCTACCCACCCCACCCTATGCACAAACGATGCAACTCAAGAGCTCACTTTCTACAAGCTATATATATATATATGTATGCGCACACGTAAAAGTCCAAGGGAATGAAAAAACAAGCAACGAAAAGAGGATATACGGCTACAGCCTGAAAGAGAGGCTCGGGAGTTTACGAGACGAAAATCCTCGGTTCTCGTGATATCAAGCGAAGAGCCAGCAAAAGTGAGAGACGTTAACGGCGACGAGTACGAAGCCTTCGTTTTGCCATTTGACGTCGTCCGGCAACGGTCAGCGGTCGTACTTCGGGACCGGCAACGGGCTGGCGCCGATCGATTTACCTCCTGCGTGAAAATATTATCGCAGTCCGTCCTTACGAGAACCGCGTGTTACGGTGTTAACGCCTTGCGAAAACTTCGTATCGATGCATCAGCAGTCTTTGCCCAGGGTACATGGAGCTTCGTTGTCGGCCCTTTTTATTTATTTTTTTTCCTTGAATGGTCCTACAGACTATGCACGTAGCTCGTAGCTCAACTTTCCCGATCGTACGAAATATATAGATTTTTGGCTTACGGCGTGAACTCAAAATATCATCCGCCCCTGCGCAACGAGAATAACGATCGACGTCTTGGTTTAACGTTAATTTCCTGTTTAACCATGTACCACGTGCGTACCAGGTGGCCTCTGCTCTTGTTGTACCGGAGCGCTGCGATAAGCAGCTACCGGATTTACTCCAAGCTTCTTCCCGAAGGCTCCTGCTACCCAGAGAACGGGAAGTCGGGTGTTTGTACAACCTACTTCCTCCGGCCCTGACGGTTTGTCGATTTCCTACCCCGGTTCCCTACCACCGAGAGTGTTGGCCACTGCTGCTGTGGCACGTTGGTATACGTATATACATAAGAGGGAAGTTCGCAGGAGATGCAGACAGAGATAGGGCTGTGGGTAGGGACGGAGAAACAGAGATAAAAAATAAAGACGGAACGACATAAGGCTGTCAGATAGCGACCTGCAGTGGGATATAGGTCGAGGAGTATATCTGTATACATGTAACACAGAACGAAAAGTACAGAAGACGCAGGACAAAAGAAGGAAACTGTCGGTTTAAGCGAGCGTGGCTCGATTGGTTTGTCGGTCTTTCGGTCGATTTAGTTTATTTCGGATACCCGGTATACGGCGTATACCCGCTCCCGTGTTTTACATATATTCAGGGCAAGAGTCAGCCACGTCGGATTATTACGATCTCATACATATATATATATATATATATAGAGTGGTCCGTTACGAGCGGTGATTTTCAAACTGATCGAGTTACACGATATAAGCCAGACTGGACGATAAATTCGGGTAGATTTTTAGGGTCGATGAGAATCTTACAAAGTATTTTAGTGGCTCGTCCACAGTTTCGCCGATAAGGAAGAAATCTGCAAATAGCGTTGGATGCCGATATAGACCAACTTGGAGAAGTTTAACGGATCTCCCACGTTGATACGTACCTCGTGGCTAATGATCGCCCGGTCGACATTGCCTCTCCGTACAGGCCGCGTGTCTCGGCTGTGACTATGAGACTCGGGGAGTTTCGCCTGGTCGTCCCGAGACGTCGGGCGTCGCTCGTGAGCGACGGCGCGAGGTCTCCGGGGGAAGGGAAAAAGCTTGTCGAGCGTCGTGGTAGGAGCCAGCGGTATATTCGTAGTGAAAACTTTTGGCGCGCGTTGCACGTGCGACCACTGTCTTGGATGTGGGATAACGCCAGGAAGTGTTGCCGGCACGAGGGCGCGTCAGAGGGACCGGAAATGCACTAGCCAAGCTACGCCAGGAGTGCAGAGTGCACTCCCGTACACTCGGCATTAATCACCATTAGCATGCACTCGTCCTGAGAGGCTGGGAGGTCCAATTTGGCCCTTTCACAAAATTAACCCAGGACCGGGTTACCTCCCGAGATCGCAGCTGCACCTGGGAACGACTTGCTGGAGAATTACGGACGAAAGTGCATCGTTGCTGCGGTACCGATGAAGAACGAGAAACAAATTTTTTTTTTCACGTCCCGGTGACACTTGTCGCCGCACTGGGTGTTAAAGTGGCAACGGGAATGAGGAAAATTTGTTCCCGCGACACCTTGAACAAGTGCATCGGCCCGGTCGCTTTGGCGAGTGCATTGTTGGCATTGAGGATGCAGCTGCGAGTTGTAAAAAGTAACGTAAATCGTGCCAGATGCATCCCGGAAATTTCGTCAGAGCGTAACCTAACCAAGTGCATAGAGAGCGGGTATCTATGGTGTCTCTGAGGTTATTAAAGTGCAACAAGGGTCCTATGCAAGTCATTCTAAAGATGCATTCACCTGCAGTGACCTAATGCACTGAGCGCCTCGAGTCATAGGGGGGATTTAAAAAATTAAGAAAACCAAAAGGTACACCCAGAACGCCATGTCCTACCTGGGAAGGATTGCCAAGCTGGAAAAAAAAGTAATTTAAATAGCGCACCGAGTTAAGTGCACCGGTGAAAAAGCGATGACGTAGAAAGCCACGCGCCCGTTCGTTCTGGGCCGAGGCCAATGGAACTCAACGTCGTCAGACGTATCGAACGTGCATTCGTCACGTGTCCGTGACAGTGAGGCGCGTAAATTCAAAAAGTGAATGGTCCCGCGAGTTACGTCCTCGGGACGTCCTGCCGAAATATTCATCCTTGACTGTGTAAGATATATATTCTGAGCACAGGTAACTCCGACCCCCCCGGTACAGCATGATTCGATGCCAGCGTGAACAAATGGCCGATGCGACCGGAATTCCCTCGAGTAAAAGATATCAGTGTCAAGAGTCGATTTGCCGAGAAATAAATAATCAAATGATTGTTCGCTCTCGTATGCCTCTGTCATGTGTAATTAATAACGATTGGCAAATGTCAAGGGTAACGTAGCTCGCGTTGTCGCCGATGCGATTCCGAGCTTACGACGACACGCATTATCTTTTATCGCTCCTTTCCATTTACTCCACAGGCTCTACGTGCTACCTTTACTTTCAGTGCCACGAAGGATGCGAGAGATATATATTTGCTGTTTGAATAATATCTAGAAATGGCGCCTCTCCATATTATTTCCTGACGATGGCTCTGGGCACAGTCCGGCAAGACTGTACAAGAGAAAGAGAATAGAAATGCGACGAGGAGAATGAACCTCCGGGGGAAAATAAAAGAAAAAAAGTACAAGCGGATATTCAGTTCTTTCGATTCCTCGGAGGCGAAACTTCCGGCGCCACCGGGTCCCCCCGGTGCACCCCTCGCGTCACGCGCCCACTCCGTCCCTGGCCCCGTCGCGCCTCGCCTTCCGCCTGACTCTCGGTTAATTTTCCGCGAATGGAAGGCACGTACGAGAACTTGTTTTTGCAGCAGTGTAACTCGACTGCACCGCGAGTGGATATACGAGTGGGTACGAGTGTACCGTACAGCGAGGAGGCGATGAACCAAAGTGAACCGAACCCAAAGCAAAGTCAGATATAGACATAAGATAAGACTATAATTTTTGTTAAATAATTTTCAAATTTGAAGGAGCGAAAGAGAAGAAAAAATCTCACGTGCATCGGTGGGGGTAGAGAAAATTGTCGATGAGAAGAAAAAAAATCAGATACCTATCGATCGAAGACGATAAAAAGCACGTGGAGGCAAACCCGGTGAATCCGGTAGGAATTATTGGCTCCGCTGGGTCCGACTCGGTCGGGTGGGGTTAGGTTCGATTGATCGATACCACGTGAACGTAGCGGCTGACTGGGTTAACCTGGGACTCGACCTTCTTTCTTGCCGAGGTCCCGTCGGACCTCGTGATTCTATCCGGAGTGCCATCTGGAACCGGTGGAGACTTGGAATAACAAGAGGAGACGGTGCTCGCGCGGATGGGTAAACGAACCGAGGGTCCTTGGGTCAACCTGGACTGTGACACGGATTGACTGATAACGGGGGGAAGGTCCGTAGTTTACGTTCGGAAGCAACCAGAGCGAATATCCAGGTGGCGTACGCGAGAATGAATATTTGCCCTGGAGAAGATCCTCTGGTTCGAGCGGGTGCACGGGGTGGATTAGGTGCTATACCCAGATACTGTTACAGAGGGGGACACTGGTAGATCAGAGGAGCGGATACACTCGGACGGATGAGATCACGGTCGCCGAATTGATTGCAAATTTGTGGAGACTTCCGTCCGAATTACAGGATACGCCAGGCGGTCCAGCAGTCTGGGAAAATCGGAAAATGAACGTGGATCGGGTACCGAGGTTGGTCCAAGCCTGAATAGGAGTGAGCGATAAGGTGAACCAGGGTAAAGGGCTGTCATCGGTGATCCCGGTAAAGCCGTATATCAGAAATGGAGTATAAGGGAGGTCAGGTTGGGTCTACCTCCAGTCCATCGTACAGATGATCGGAGCCAGGGCCGGAACAGGAGTCCCTGGTGCCAGAGGCGGAAGTACCGGCACTAAAGCCCAAGAGTTCAGATAGGTCTCCCTGGTGTAAATTAACCTGAGGATCGAGATGAAAGATCGTGGCTCCGGGAATCGTGCTGGAGATCGCTCTCGTACAATGTAAAAGTCGATCGTGAAAAGTTATTCCCGCGAGAAAACAAGGTCAGTCAGGGGCCCCGTGTACGTCAAAACGTGCTCGAGTCATTTGTCCGCGTTGCACGAGCTGCCCGACGTTCGTCGTATCGATTATCAAGACGGGTTTCGTTATTACGATTTAACCGGAGAAGAAAAAAAAGATAAACTCCGGCCGGTTAACTCGTCAAGAGATCTCTCTCTCTCTCTCTCTCTCTCTCTCTCTCTCTCTCTCTCTCTCTCTCTCTCTCTAGAGTGACTTAATTTATATAACACATTTGATCAAACTGTTACGCAAGCCTTCAAAGCGTAAGAGGCTTGCATGCAAATACGTATACGTATACGTATAATAAAAAGGAGCCAAGTGTAGATGGTACATAATTAATTTAACACGCGAACCGAAGCTAGTCGTGACTTAAGAGAGAGAGAGAGAGAGATTAAAAAAAAAAAAAGGAAAAACAAAAAAGTCCAAGATATTTTCATGGCCGCCGTACACGAATGCCGTGTGTACTGGCGCGTAAACGTGGCCACTTGAATAAGTCGAGCAGTCGAGCACTCGAGTATCATGAAGGATGAAGGATGTGGCACAAAGCGAACATTTTTCCAGAGGCAAACCTCTCGAACGCTGCCCTCCCGCCTGGGCTTGGGGGCTCATTCGATAGTAGGTCAAAAGAGGCGAATGCAAAGCAGGTTTAACGGGGAAGAGGGACGCGTTTACATGAAGCCGGCGGATTCTCGTTTTCGCGAGGCCGCACCCTGCGACAGGATAGACGCGGAGGAACGATTAGCTCAACGAAAGAAATTCACTTTCGGTATCAGGCAAAACGTTCCGTGGACTCCGGGAAATCAGATTGGCTGAACGAGATTGACGGGACGAGCCGCGAAGGGATATGTGGTTCGGTGAAAAAAAATTATTTAAAAAAAGGTAAAAAAAATTTTTTTTTTTCTAAATTAAGGGAAATAGTAGAGTCTATCCAATGTAAGGTGCTATACGAATGCGCACACAATGCAAATGTACAGTGAGGATCCGACGGTTACGACCGGCTTTCCGTGTAATGAATAACGCAAAGAAAATTTGAATTTTCCCGCCGTTACGAAAAAGCATGGAAACTCCGTGCGCGACTACCTCCGCGGATTTATCGATCCTTCAAACCAAAACGATATTAATCGAGGAAACGATCGCTGGTCGTAAAGTCGATCTTTTGAATTTTCGTTTTACCACCAACAAAAACATGGCCGTCCCCTTGTCGATTCGACGCGATCACTCACGTGGTTTCACGTTAACGCCGGTTTACCCGCAGGTTGAAATCGATGGATTCGTCCAATTTCAATCGCGACAATGGACCATCGTCGTTTCCCACTCGATTAAATCCTATCGACAGCGGCTTTGATTCGACTTACCGAAGTCCCGAGACTTCGGGCCAATATAGTTCGAGATCCGAGCGCGCTCGTTAAACCGCTGGCGGTGCCCCCTGGCGGCAAACGGAACAACTAATCCACAAAGGACACTCTTATCGTCGAGTGAAATCTACAGTTTCAGCGAGGATCTCGGCGTGAACCGATCTATAGGGAAACAAAAAGAATTTATCTCCACCAGCTACGAGCCTCAATAAAATCGTCAACAATACACCGTAAACAATGAATACGGACGATACTCGTTACCAAAAAAAAAAAAAAAAAAAAAAATTCCACCCATACTCCGAGGACGCCGATAATTATACGTCAAGCCGAAAACATATCGATCGATTAGTCACGCTCGATTAAACTACCGAAACGTAACGACGAGCCTCTATACCCATTTTCGAGTAAAACCGTAGAAAGGCCCTAACTCGGTCGCTTACGCCCGGCACTGTAGACGGGTACCCGGATATTAAGGTCCCATTAGAGACACATCACAAGGTATCCCGATGATCGAGATAGCCGCGAGAGTGAAAATGTAAGGAACTATGAGGTCTCGACGGCAAACATTGACTTCGCCTCGATCGTACAGATCGTATCGTAAAGGCCTCCGGACGTCCCGAGCAATATAGATACGTCAAAGAAGCCAACTGGAAAGGTTCTCACAATGAAAGCAAGAATTGTCCGGCATTGAAAGTCAGCCGGGTTATTGACATTGAGGAAAGCAAATGGGATTCGATATAGCGTAGCGGCCCGATGTCTGGTCTCGGCAATGGAATAGGATTGCCATTACAACGCGTGCACGTACTCCGTATACGTACCAGAGAAACAGGGGAACGCGTACACACAGAGAGACAGTCAAAGCGATAGATTAAAAGATAGCAGGTCTACCGTACAGCGGAGACGAGCACTGGTGACTAACGTCGGCTGGGACAGGGCTTCA
Source organism: Cephus cinctus (assembly GCF_000341935.2). NCBI lineage: Eukaryota > Metazoa > Arthropoda > Insecta > Hymenoptera > Cephidae > Cephus > Cephus cinctus. The sequence continues at coordinate 56,541 of NW_014333318.1, forward strand.
TTTAAATATGGCGGAGAGAGCTCGTGGGGCGTCGCTCAGTCTACCGCGTTTCCTCGTAACGTCTCCTACCGTCGAGAGTTCGAGCCGCACGCCAAACCCAAGGCGCCTATAGCGTCGAGACACAGAAGCGGCACGACAATATCCCGTCTGCCCGTCTGCCCGTCGTCCCTGTCACTAGTAATTCCCTAGGGGTTACGTTGCGATCGCTCTAGTAAATAGTGCCGCGGACAGCCGCGACGTGGCGCATCGATCGCAGACGCGGTGGCCGTTTGACGAACTTGCACACTTATACGAAATCTGTACACACGATTGGTATATATAAACAAAAATAATTAATCACTGACCAAGGAAAGGGAAGTCGACGAGACTGCCCTCGGAGATTTATTCGTCACGATTATACCTATTGACACTGCGTATCGATCGGATTGGCTCACGCGAGCTGTTGGCGTGACGGCTCGAGGCGCCGTGTAAATAGCGGATAGCCAAATGCTGCTACGTAATCTCGACTATCCTGATGTTCACGGATCGACGCTACGCGCGCCGTAGATATGCAGATACGTGCCCAGGTTGCTCTGGGGTACGTGGGCTTCATGGCGAGAGCGATAACATTATCGCCGGTGGTCAGGGCCCGATAGGCTTATCTCGGAGAAGCACAATGAAGCTTAATGGAAAGGAACAGTGGGTGTCTGACTTTTTCTCGATTCACTAAAAAACAATACATTTTTATTCACAGCCATTTATTTTATCACGAAACAAATTCTAGGATCGATACGATGCAGAGCAGCGCGAATCACCGGATCACACGTGATACAATCGAGTGTCAACCGATGAACCTCGAAGAGACGAAAAACCAATAGACCTGGCAAGGAGCGCAAAGTGGGCAGAGAGTCCCGTCGGCGAGTGCTGAAAAACTTCGTTTACGTTTTATCGACCGATCGAAGATTGCTGGCGGGGATAGCGCGAAAGGAAATTTTCTTCTCGGTCCGCTCGAAAGCAGGAATTTCGCTTCAGCCTGTCGTAGCGAAATAAGCTCCCCTCGCAGTATCGTTATTCATGGTCCCAATAAGAAAAAAAAATATTCAATGCTTATTAAGAACAGACAAATATTTTTATTCACTCGAGCATTCATCGTCATCCTAAACCGAAGTTTGTCCCAGTTCGCCGCCGAGTACCTCCTGCCGCCCTTCTGTCGCCCCCGATACCAGAGAACGGATCGCACAAAGTCAACGAAGTAAACACTCGAGAGGCGCCGCAGCACTCGGGACTCATTGGCCCAAGAGCACGCAAGGGCGTCTCGATTGAAAGACACTAGGACGACGCGCCGAGCAAAGCAGAAACAAGACGAAACGTGTCTAACAGGGGGGTGGAGGGGCACAGCTCTTGCCACTGCCGTTTCGATTGTTATTGCGTAGTCGTCTACCCGTGGGAGAAATATATCATAGTCATGTTAAAATTGAAAATCTACATATCCACCCTCCTCCCTCTCGACCCCGCACGGATGCCTCGTTATCCGTGCGGTGCAGGCAGCTTTTCCGCGAGCCGATTCAGCGTAGCTGAACCGCGGCTAATCGTGAAAAGGGAGTGCCAGCGAGTACGGGGGATGAGAAACGAAGGGTGGAGAGAGAGAAAGAGCAGGTCATGGTAGAAAAGGTCGAAAAAAGAAAGGGCCCGAGCAACCCCATAGAGGTTTTTCATCCATATATAAAAAAAAAGGAACGAGGAATGCCACAATAAAGGGCTAAGGGGAGTTTTCCCTTATAATATAAATGTCTTAGATATATTTTCGTATATATATATATATATATATGGTGAATAGACGGGGGAAACTGGTATGCAGTATATCCAAAGAGTAAGAACCGAATGGACAGATCGACACAAAAGAGAAGCAGCTGTCCGAGTGACGTCACTACCTGTCTTACGGCTCCACATACCTCCCAAGGGCTATAGGTCAGCTTGGCGCAGCCATATAAGTCTTCGTTATTATCGCTCTGGGATTTAATAGTCACTGTTTCGTATATTCTAATTGTAACGGTGTATAAACTCGCGTGCGCTGTTGCCTGCTGCGCGGGCGTATTACACGGAGCCCATGAAGCACGTGCGGCTGTCGCAACGAAGTTACAGCCCTAACGAAGCGACCTTAACGCAAGGACCGCGCGGAACGAGAGGAACGCGGATTGTGACCGGTATAGTAGCTTCGTCGTGTTTCATGCCGTTACGTACGTGTATCTGCCACTGAAAAGCAAAGCAAGTTCGAACTAGTCGAAATGGAGTATAGATCGCAGGCAACCGATTCGGCAGGTATGAAGACGTAAGAGTTGGTTGTTCGAAACGAACATAACCTCTAATACCGTAGCGACGTTACAGAAGATAGATGACCGAAGGAGAATCAGTCATTTCGTGAGAAATGATAATAGACGCTAACGCGGGGATCTCGTGTGCCTGTCGGGTATAGATTTTTTTTAATATCTTCGACTAATTTTGACAAATTGCAGAGAAAGAGATTCCGAATTCGATGCTGTGACGTAATCGTAAGGTGGGTCAACCATGTTACTACGTGTTGTGTCGTGTAAATTTATCGATACGACAATTACGCGTGAGAGCGAAAGAATAAAAAAAAATGCAATAGACAAAAAAAATGCAATAGACAAAAAAACTGTGATCGGGGCCTGCCCCCCCCCCCCC
>NW_014333318.1:59310-114569 GCF_000341935.2 Cephus cinctus
CCCCCCCCCCGCGGATTCCGAGAAAACGACCGATAACGAAATAAAACAATTCATCCCGGATAGCCCTTGGTCTATTTCTATTGCATAGGCCGCGAATCGCTCGGACTTTAGTTATCAGTAAGTAATCCGCACGGCGTTGCGAGATCGATAAGAAAATCGATTTGATCGACTCCAGTCGAGTGCTTGTAAATACGATAGAGCGCGAACACGAGTTTTCTCTCGACTCCGTAAGTACGAGTGTGTATCCGATGAAACGAAAAAACAATTGCATTCAACTTCGACAATGAAAAACCATGGCTTTTTAAGCGATAACAATTTTGAAGGGGTAACCCTACTACGTGTTTTAGTTTTTTTTATTTAAACAAGCAACACCGGGCAATAATCGACTAATGGGGTAAAAAAAAATTCAACTTATTCACAGCCCTCCCCGAACGAACAAGCGACGAGATACAGACAGAAAAATAAACCGTGAAAATCAATCCAGAGACAAATTTATTCGAAATGACAATCCCGAGCGACGGCAGTTTGACACGTTGATAAAAAAAAAAATTCAAACACCTCCGACTGCATGAATATTGGAAAAGTGTAACCAGCCCTCTATTATAACACATGTGTGCCATATAAACCATTATTATCCAGTGAGTAAAACGAAGGCCGATACGATTAATAGTCGATCCGTAATATTCGCAAATACCTGGTGACATTTTTTTGAAAATTCACTATCTGCTTCTGTTTAAAATAATTCGCTACTTGAGATTGAATATTCCGTAGATATCCAGTAGGATATTTCAGTGGCACGAGATAAATATTTACCTTGACCGTTTGCCCATGGTAAGATTCGAGAATTTCAATCATGACGGTCAGGAGCCAATGGGTAAATCCGGACTCCTGCCTCGTCAAAGACTTCGATCCTCCGTATTCCTCATTCCCTGTCCCTAATTATCCCTTTACTATGTTTGACTGATTTGAGGCTTTGTGTCTTTGACTCTCTGACGTTTGCACTGGCAGCCAATAAATACTTTCGTTCCATTGAAAGCGACCCTAATACTGCTTCCCTTCTGTGACACAGGAATGTCCGTGTATATAACGCCTACGTAAGTTACGCACGCATAACACGTATGGAAACGCTGAGAATCGTAGGTGTACAGGACCGAAATTCAAGTGACTCCATTTCTGCGAGCGCAGCGACTTTCGAGCAACCTAAGCACGAAATTAAAACGAATTCCAGTGCAAAGAGAATTCTGTGTACAGCCCGAGAGAAAAATAAGCTAGTGGCTTACAGACGTTATCAAGGGCCTGATAGAAAAATTCAATCCACTAAAATTTTTAATGTTCGAACTCGTCACCGGACGAGACTCGACTAATTCGATTGGAATTACTTTACTTGTAAAATAAGCGATATACAAGATACCCGTGTAAAAAGCACGTGAGAGCTCATCTCCGACGGGTGGCGAGTCAACTGTAAGAGTGTCGAGGTCCAGAGAGAGCCCAAGGGTAACAGGAATAACGAGAATGGAGAAAGAAGGCCGAAGAGAAGACTGCAGAACGTAATGGAGAGACAGAGATAGAACGAGAGGATACTGTACGTTCATATTTTTCTACAGCCGGATGCGAGCGCGCGTCAGAGAATAGGAATGACCTTTAAAATTAATATGATTAAGAAAAATTACTCACATTTATCGAACCCCGCCGATAACGTGGATCGATGTGAAACCGGCGTTCCAATTCTTTGTTCCACGTTTCCTCGCTCTCTCGTAAACCACGAAGATTTTCACTGAACTAAACTGAAGGGTGCAACTCGGCATGAAATGAAATGCTCCACAGCAAGGGAGAGAACACAGTATAGAGGGGAAGTTCGGATCAGAACGAGGGTGCCTGAGTGTGTACGCGCGTACATGTAGAAGGCCACAAACTTAAAACGAACCACACAGGCACTGCTCACGACTAGTGTTCAATAAAAAGCTTAACCCGGTTTAACACGTACAAGATATTCTATTCACTGTCGTCAAGTTCAAAAGGTTTAAAGTAATGCAAGCGAATGGCGACAAGGCTTAACGATCCCGATTTCGATTCTGACGGACCTTTATTGTTCGCGAACAGGAGCAACGAAACAGCCCCTCGAACGGTCGCGGCTCGACTGAGGCGCCGGCGTGTTTATTCCCCCCACTACCCGGTACCCCTACTCTCCTATTAACCCCCTCCCTCACTCACTATACATCCAATTTCTTCCCCTACAACGCTTGGACGCCTACGCCCGGGGCTCAGCTGTCGCGCAGTGGTGCTCACGAACATTCACTTCTCTTTATCGAATCATCTTCTTATTATTATCTGCTCTTGATTATTAACTATATATTGCCTTTTGCTCAAAATACTCAATAGACTGCCAGGGCATCTTCTATCCTCTTTAAAACGCCGTTCAGTACTCGTGATACAGTAAACTCACGGGAAAAACCTCGAATACGTTTGTACGCTGTCTCGAGGAAATCTCATGATCCTTTAGCTTGGGACTTTCATAGCATCGAGGATAATCCAATAAGACTCTGTAGTGTCCACAAGTCGTATATTATTAGTTACAACCGATAAGGAATCGCTTACAGGAAGTAGCTCGTTAAATCCTCCTAAAATATAAATACTGACAATCATTTCCGCAAATCTTTTCCCCTATAGGTATTACGAGTGAGTTTACTTAGCTCGAATGAAGCGAGAATGGATTCTAATACTAATTACAGCCAGCGTTAGATCAAAGGATTAATCCGTGCCTTAAGTCAGATATGAAATACGTAAAAAAAAATTACAAATGTGTCTCCATTGGAAACACTAATTATTACTTTTTCTTATAACGATAGTTATTAATACGCGTCTGTTTCCTATTCGATGAACCTGGAGAATGATTATTTTTGGATTCATCTCCAGTACGAGGCAATTTATCACCATTAATCTCATAGGCCACCCAAGAACGTACGCAATTACGTATATACGTAATTATCCCTCGGTCTCGATAACGATTCGACGTAATCTCCAAACGTGCTTTATTATTAGAGATGATTCTTCTCAAAGTCATCTTACCTCGTCTGTAAATAAAAAAAAAAAAAAGTAAAATTTTAATTCTTCACAAACTTTAAACCCACCCACGCCTTTGCCTTACATACTTATCTCAATCCACTTGGCTCCTGTCGGAATCGTCGTGGGAAGGAGATTCCGTGTGAAAATAAAAATAAAAAAAGGCCTCAGCGAACGCGGGAGGAACGTTGAAATTCAAGGAAATCAATAATTTTCTTTAGCTTGGGGTATGCCAGAAGAGTAACCCCTCGTTTAATCTACTCAAGGGGAACTTCTACCCTAGAGTGCCCACTCGTACAGTAGACAGACTTCTATGGATCGATTAACGCATTATAAGGGGGTCCCATTAAAAATCTCGTTAAATGCCAAGAACGTTCGATCGTTACCCCGTAGGTAATAAGTATGCATCAGTCAGCAGCGTTGCAATGCACAATGGCGCGTGCTCGATTTAAATGATAAAATTTATATAATTCGACAGTGACGATAATAATTTTCATGAATAACCGTTCAATTCTATATCCGATGGGTGAACCAACCTACAAAAATTATATGGAACATTGAATTATTCTAAATTCTTTTTCTTTACATTCAAGTTCATAAATACGATATTTACCTCAATATAGTTATAATCGGCTGATATTGTTATCATGTATCATGGGTATACAAGTTTTAAGTAATCATGATCTCGACCACGTAACGAGTCGGATTTTCAATATAACTTTTGTCGCCTTCCTTCCTCGTATATTCAGTCACTGCAATTACTCTGGGACTGCATGCCGCCTCATTCACGTCATACACTGAAAGAATCCTCATTTAGTAGGAATTTATTAAGGGAACGCAGTCGCTGAAATTGCATAGCTGCAGAATTGAAAGGAAGGACGAACTTACTCAGTTTTTATTGACAGTCTTGCTCTTTCCGATGTAATTTACATCGTCTTTCGTTGCCATGTGGATGAGGCTTGAATCAATATGCGCGCACATGGAGATAGGCATTTACAGACGTCAGGGCAACTATGCGGCTGAAATAAAATGAAAAATTTTTTTTAACATAAAAATAAAATTTTATCCATTTTCAAAATTTTTCTTCGTTTTCGTACATTGCTATGGAAAAAAAAAATGGATGATTTTAAGATGGAAAATTTACGAACTCCGTTACCCGATATTCTTTTTGTCATTTTCTGAAATCCATTTTTCTTTTCCTCGTTTTCGTATTCGACCGTGCAAAGTTGATTCAACGAAAACCTATTTGACAACTTTAATGGCGTCCATTAAGCTGGCGAAATTACGACGTAATCTACTTTCGTAAATTCATTCCGAGTCGCGGGACATCATGAATATTAATATCTTTCTTCAGAATCTCGTTCAAAGTTATACTCTTTTGCGAAATTTTCGAGATCAAGAAACTTTTGAGAAATTTTGGAATTTTTTGACCAAAGGTTTTGTCGAAACGAAAATTAAATTTAAAAATTTGATATTTACCCGAACTTTGAAATTCGTTAAAATAACATAACTTCCTGATCGTTATGTATTTACGAAACACGTAGCGTGCAATGGGATTGCGTATATTCAAAATGCCAATCAAATCTCACGCAAAAGTCTGGATAAACTGAACTATATATTATATAACAATCTGTATGCTTTGCACATACTATACGTATAGAGCCCATGGCTCCACGATTGGCTCTATGATTAATAGAATTAAACAATGAATCATGACGTTTGATCTGTAACTCTTATGATCATTGTTCAAAATAGCAATGAAACACAAAGCAGTCACAGAGCCAAGCGTTCGGTTTAGTAATGATCAAAGTCATTACCGTAACCAGTCATATGTAAATCTAATAGATAAAGAGACCGTTTCGTTAACGATCCGCAGACGCTCGCGGTGATTGAATTTTCTACAAAAGCCAACGTGCTATGCTCATTGTCATTGAAAATAGATAAAATAATCACAATGTCAGTACAAAATTTGACGCCGCCATTATTCATAGCCCTTTGATGCCCACGAATAACTATAGAAAAGCCACAAATCGATTGTGATCGCAATACAGTATACAGATCAGAAAAAAGAAAAACCATCAAACAACGAATAGCCCACATAGTAATTCCATGTAAAAATAAACAAACCGTCGCGTAAAAGAAAAAAAAAAAAAAGAAAACTAAACCAAGATGATCGAGACGAAAGAAAAATTCCAACCAATCGAAGCATCGGGGTCGATCCTCGTGACTGAATTTTTCGAAAATACAATATTTTACGAAATATTTGATAAAATTTCACAATCAGCATGCCACATCACTTTCCAACGTAAGTTTAGATTATAACTATCGAAATCCTCTTAAACGACTAACCTAATATCTTACAAGGTATGAATTTTGACATTTAACATAACAAAAGTCAAAATCGAAGGTCATCCACGATAACACTTAAATAGATAACGGTACGAAGCATTAGTAAAACTATCATATTGGAGAACGCAGTGCTTAATAAAATTAAAGGCTATACAGGAAATGGTCTGTTCTGAGCGTCGTTAGACCATCAAGGACGTGGCCATGCATTGTAATTCTTATTCCAGAAGTTCCTCTCCGTCTCTTTCATCCATGAACTATGCAAGTGTGCGCGCTATGCTATCTGCACCAACGTCCGTGCCCGAGCGCCAATGAGAGAGAGTGTGAGAGAGAGAGAGAGAGAGAGAGAGAGAGAGAGAGAGAGCGACCGGTCTGCCTGAATCACTATTCAGTTTTACACTCTCACCTCTGACGGGCGTCACGATGAGTCACTAACAGGTTCGCCTTTTAGCTTTGTGAATTTCAAGCTACCCGAGTGGCCCCCTCTCTTGCGCAATATCAAAGAATATTCTAAAAGATTCAGGAAGCGACTCCCTCGTCCAGTCCGTTGCTCTCGCGATCATCATTGCCAGCGACTGATCGATGACTGTTGATTGGCATCTTGAAAAAGTCAGTAGGTACGACCGGACGTGCCCAGACTTCCCATGGACTGATCGGCCGTTCGATGACAGCCTTCGAAATTGTTATTTAATATTCCTGCTGCCGGCAAGAGCGGATCCTGTGAATAAAATTGCCTGTTAGATGAGCGTCGGTCATAAATGAAAGCGCCTGTACTGCGCTAAACTCAATTATGTAATTTTATGACATAACCAAATATTTTTTTACACAATTTTTCCTTACCGATCTTGTCCTTGATCGTCATCCCGTCCTTCATTCTTAATGTGAATTAAACTTTCACGTGTTTTTACATTCAAAGAAAAAAACCTTCCGAATAGCATTCCCTTTCGATGTCCGCTTCCGTTCTGTGTCGCTGAATATTACATCAGATACCTTCTTCGACTATACCTGAATGATCGATCGGCGTATCGTACGGGTCATCGGTCACTCTCGATCATTGCAGGACGAATAGGAGCCACGTGGGTTCGCGACAATTTTGCAGAATGAATCACAGATATTTATCATGTATCCGTGTCACCTCGTGAAAATAAGTCACGTGAGATCATCCAGTAAGCCGAGTTCCTCTTCTGAAAAGAAAAAGAAAAAAGAAAAAAAATGTATTTCGCGTGATTCATAAAAAGAGAATTACCTGGTATACGTCTGGCAGAGAGATAAAAAAAAAAGACCGGACAAATTAGCAAATGCATTACGCGCGATACGAGAACCAAGCGTGTGTTTTCCTCGTTTACTTCGTTTTTTCGTATATAAAAAAAAAAAAAGAAGACAAAATCTTTCCGTCTAATTCGCAAAGTGTATACCCACTGTGTACATATTTGCCTGTTAAACGCGGTTCGCGGTAATAAGGCAAAAACTCGGCGAGGCGAAGTCTCCTCGAAATTTCACATGATTTAGCGACGATCTCGACGTGGTTGGTTTATACGTTGTAGATGCTTTATGTAGCCGCGTAACGCCATCCATATAACAAGCTCGCACGATATGGTCCGTATAAGCCATAAGGACTTGCTATGTACGTTAACATTATTACAGAGAAAGGTGTTATTTTGATAAACAACCCATTTACATCCAACTGCTTAAAATATGCGTGTGTTTCACGGTACGTGCCAGTAAGACTACATACGGTATATGTATACATATTTAAATATATATATGTAACACAGTAAGATGTGTGGCTGGGATACATAGGAGTAATGATTCACGTGGTGCAAGCTTATCAACTGGTATTTGTAATATATAATCAGATTAAAGCCTGCTAATAACATATACATAGATATGTGTCATTTAGTATTAAAAAACATAAATCAAAATGTTACCAATGCATGGTAATTATAGTGAGACAATGATACATTTTTTAATGAGAATTCGAACTTATTTTTCTTGTATTAACTTCAATGGAAATTCGCGAGAGCGCTTTTATAGGTAAAATTGCAGTACAGGATGCACCAGAAGAAATGCAGTCGATCGGGTGTAAGAGATTTCAAAATCGACTTGCATCAACTACAATTTATTAACGTTTATAATCCGCCTATGCAGATATCTGGAATGGTTCGTATTTCATTATTGGTTATTGATATTATTTTCATTTTATATGTATAAAGATATAGCTACGCTTCGATTACGTATCTATGGATTTTCGATTCATCCTAAATTGATATTCAATACTGACTGTAAATCATAATCGTATACATTGCGTGTGTATATGCTTGGTTAGATACACTAGTGGTTGATTTATAGTTCAAGTAGAGTATCTCTTATTTACTTATTCGAAACTGATATTAATATATTTTTGATAGTATAGCAGATATATATTATCGAAAACCAATTTTTTTTAAATATAGTTATATAGACAATCACTGTAGGCTATATCAACCTCCTCGTATGTACGTAAGGTCGGCGAGGTTAATATGGGTGCCTATAAAACTTTTTCCAAACGTAGAGAACGAAATGGTCTTGGATATTTTTTTTGAGTAGTTTCCAAAGAAGCGTAGGTTAAGACAGAGGAGCGACGGAGTTTTCCACGTGCCTATATGCGGATGTTATGAGTTTTATTTCCTTTCTGTGGAGAAACGATAGCATTATCGTAAATTGGCTATAGAAAAAGGTAGAGAAAGAGACAAAGAGAAAAAAAGACTTGCCGTTCGTATCCTGTGAATCATGGCCGACCATGTAAGGGCAGCCGTAGTCGTTATCCAGGTCTTACAACATCTAGCGGGAAGATATTTGATGCTCCTTGCACAGAACAACACACTGGGTATAGATTTTGTAAATAAATAAATAATCAGACAACGAACAGAGAAAGGATGCTACGCATCTAGGCGAGTTTACGAGAATCCAGTTTTTTTTTCTGACGATCCTTAAACGGCACTCGATTTCCTTTTTCGATGAAAGCACAATAAATTCATAGCAACAGCACTGTACCATAAATAAATCATCCGGACGAACCAAATTTTATTTATTAATTATATCATGTCAAAACGTAATAAAACACACTGGATATAGATTTAGTAAGTGAATAAATAATCAGACATCGAACAAAGGGTGCTGCGCATCTAGGCGAGTTTACGAGAATCCAGTTTTCTTTCTGTCGATCCTTAAACGATACTCGATTTCCTTCCTCGATGAAAGCACAGAAATCCATAGTACCGTACCATAAATATATCATCCGGCCAAACAAAATTTTATTTATTAATTGTATCATGTCAAACCTCAAGCTGAATCACCGTCAAGTCAATCGATCGTAACCCCATCCTGATCTTTTAATATCTTATAGAGATACCACACCCCATCTGTCGATTTAACACGCGAGTAACCCAATAGCATCAGCCAAGGTAACACCATAATAAAAAGACGCCATTATACCTAAATTCAAAAGGGAATTTAACGTAAAGGCAAAAGATAGGCTAAAGCAACGCCGTCGCGTGTCTTCCACTGCATCGTCTGCTAACTCTATGCTTGTCGCCGCCTGCCTGGCGTGCGGCGTCCAGTGACATCTGTAGCGAGTTTCAAGAAATTCTTAACGAAGTAACATTCAACTTTACGTCAAAGAGAATAACGTGTACCGGTACATATTCGTATACGTTCCAGTGAATCATAACCAATAATTGTGTAGAACGTGTACTGTATACCTGTATGGTAAAGATCGAGTGAAGTTACATGGAATATACATAAATTCCTTGGGCGAACAACAGTAGCGGCAATTTAGTGTGTTAGTTTTCGACAGGAAGGTTGGTAATAACCCTAGGTAAGCTTAGCCATAGAAATAGTCCGCGGGGAAGAAGGAAGCGCGGTAAAGCATTTCTCGCGTCGAGTTCCTACCACTGACTTTACTCCAGTAGCCTAATTTCCACAGGAACAAGTGGCATAATTGGTAGCTGTTCGAGCATCGCATTTGCATAGCCGGACACGTAAGGAGTTTTACTGCGAAACGTACAGAGGTAGACCGTAGACGAAGACCCCAAGAGATTTGGCGATGCCCGACGCCGCAGCGCACCGGTTGCCCTAATATGCGGGCCGTATAAATTAGCAGTATTTCCTTAGAGTCTGTGCACATATATATACACCTCTCGCCTTCTACCGTTTATGCATTTTGCATGCACCTCGCAACATGAACGGCCGCGCCGAGATGCCAACGCCGACGTCGTTCTGCCATATCGGACTTAACTGGCAATCTGTTACGCTTTTGGTATAACCTTACCAAGGGCTTGGTGATCTGGTTTAATTAACGGGAACGGGGTAAATGAGGTATGTTTTCCAGTAGAATTTTTAATGGCATTTTATTATACGTAAGTCATACAACATTTAGATTCCTTATGGAATCCTATTACATTCTTATTTCTATCCTTAACTTTGCGACATCTTTTTTTCGAGGTTATGCGTTTATTCCTCAAAGTGGTTAACCCTGTCAGAGTCCATACCCGGGCATCGATTCTTTTTCGCGTGACTTCAGACCTTAGAAATAGTGATCTTGACTGAGCTGTGCTACGAATTTGTATAGAAATGCGCTACTTTCGGAGCTTGCCAAATAATTGCGTAAGTAACTCGACGTCGGAGCATATAATTCACGGGCGATTAAGCGACGGAGGCCCTAGAGCACAGAGGCAAACAATTCAGGGCTCGATGTTGGGGTTGAGGCATCGCGAGTGTGAAATTCGAATAACAGAGAGAAATTTGTACGTAGCACGAGGACTTCGAATAAATAGGAAATAATACGATCTGAATTCGTGCTTTCGTATACAGTATCACCGTACAGAACGCGATGCTCTTACAGACAGTTAACCAAGGTAAATGTCCACTGAAATCACTTTATTTTCCAGAGCCTCTTTAATTCCGGATAATTTCACGGAACATCAGCGTCCTCCACATTGTATACCTATACCTGCCGCATTACGTAACAGGCTCAATATCTCTTTACTGCTTCTGCCGTATTTACCCCGGAGGTAGCCATTTGTATTTTTACCTGCCCAACGGTGGAAATCTCCAACGGTCAAATCTACGATTCGTGTCAGTATACACTTTGACCAAGGTCCTTTTAATTTAACCTTTAACCCCGCAATGTCACCGTCGACCAATTAACTTCATCTTGATGAAACTGACAAGCGCTCGCTGACGTCTTCCGTCTCTGCGTAATCATCAGTCGTAACTTATTTTCAGCCATTACCGTCTCGTTTCTTCATTGCCGAATTCCATTTTCCAGGGGAGAAAAGAAGAAATACCTATATAAGGGTGGATAGAAAAAAAAAAAGAAACGTATACGACATTCTCCGTGGCTGATCGCGTGCCCAGAGATTGCCTTCGTGGATCGTTTCCGTTTCCGAGGCAATTTCGATTCATTATTAAAAAGGCTTTCTTTCGTAGCTCTCTCTCCTTCGACCTCGGAATCTCGATAAAAAATGTTCTTTGATATCCTCCACGAAGGAGCATCGATCCAAACCCAAAGAACCTTCTTCCTGCCGGCATCAATATTGACTCGCTGGTTGAACGCTAAATGGGAATCGAAAATTATGCTGGCCAATCGAGAAAGCTTTGCTTTGGAAATTAAATGAAAGCTCAGGTTACGAAAGGTTTGCTATTTGGCTTAAAAGTCTTTACCACCCTGATTCCTTTTTTTTTACATTCAAATATTTTACATTTCAGACTCCGTTGGTAACCTGCTTGGAAATACATACAGAGAGAGTTGGACAAGATTTTTTTAAGAGGACGATAAAGAAGTTTGGGAAATAAGTTTTCACGATTTTCACGTTTCACGATTTGTTCCAATGCTTTATTGTGCAATTTACATTATTTCTCTTCGTATTACGAATTGCAGACGAGGAATACAAAAAAAAAAAGCATAAAACGTCTGCGAGTAACACGTTACTTCATACTCGAGTATAAATTTGCTGTGGAAACTTGTCGACGATATAATTTATACTCTTGGGACAAAACGAGAAACCAACGTGGGAATAAATATTACTTCGGCCTGACGAGGTGATTATCAAGTCGTCGAGCGTCGGGACGTTACTGTGACGCCGTTGCGAAAAATATTTTTAATTGTCGCGGTAATTACTTTCATGGCAATAACTCGTAGCCAGGTAGAACGAGGGTGAAGGATAAAAATAGAATATAGGAACTGCGAATTATATATGAATTTATATGTGTGTGTGTTGGTTGTGAAAATTTTGCAATTTCATTTCGTTACATTGGCTGCACTCGTTCACGATTGCCAATTTAGCGATATGAATTTTACGATAAAAGTTTTTTTTTTTTTTTTTTTGTTGAATTGCAAATTATTACGGCCATGTGGAAATTGCGAGATTATAAACTTTTTATATTATTCGGATCTGTATACCTATATGCGCGTAGAGTACCACGTTACGCGGTATAGCGATGTCTTACGTCTTCGAGAGTTCTTTCTCAAAGCTTTGGTTTATTTTTGTACTGTATTGGAATTCGAATCGAAGAAGTTTGTACCCTGTGTTATTCTATGAGCGTTCGGACGCTACGATAAAATTCCACGTGTGCGAATATACGCTGTTTCTGCTCGTAGCTGCGTATAGCAAAGATTTCGCAAGTTATCAATAACAGTTTGTGTAAGGTCGATAACAGCTCGATTCAGCATATAGTAAATATATTGGCAAATAAGAATTACGATAAATTCGCAACACAGTAACGTTATATGCAAACATTAAAAATACATACGAAAGGAAAGTACATTGACGCGAATGAAATAATGTAAATTATGAGAAATGTAAAAAAAAAATGGCAAAAAGATAAAATCCAAGACCCACCGGTGGGTGAAGGAAATCGCAAAGACTCATTGGCGAATTAGCATACGGAGATGAGTTTTTGGCCTTTTGCACCTTTTGCACCTTTACTTAATGAGAAGAAAGAGAGTTCGGTATACCGAGACAAGATAATTTGAAAGATCGGTAATTATTCGCTTTTAATATTTTAATGAAATATTTTATACATACCTTTCTTCTCAAAACGGTAGTCCCAGCCTTCTTGACATTTTTCCCAAGAACACACGGAAACACGAATGTGCAGTATATCTGTCATAGGAAAAATTATTCCATAGCCCATTCGTATTTTTAAAAAATTTCAAAACATTAACTGTTCTTCCAAAGGCTTTCCTTGTCTCAGAAAATGTACCAATTACTTGGTGAATCCCCCGCCCCGAGTCGTCCAATAATTTTTCAACCTCCTCTCCAGGAGTACCTAGGACAATCCTTCCGAACATACTGACCGTCCCCAGTAGCAATATATGAAAAAGACATTGAAGAAGAAAAAATAAGAACACGAAGAAAAGTTGTCTCCAGAAATAGTAACAGCAATAGCAGGTAGGTTACAGCCCAAGATCCCAAGCATCGGAGTAGCAGCAGCAGCAGCAGCAGTAAAAGCGGAATGGTTAATAGGTAGGTCACGCTCAACCTGGAGTCACGTCAGTGCTGTAACACCGTCTACTCCCTCGTCTGCGCACTGGTTCGCCGTAGAGCCGAGGCGACGGTAGATTTCGAAGGGCCAAGGAGGAAGTTCTGAGGGGGGCTCGGGGGGAGGGGTTGAAGAGTTTACGCGAGGGACAAAGGGGGTGGTTAGGTGGCTGAAATCAAGGACGGAGGGTGAAGGGAGGCACAGGGGTTCTTGGCCGTTCGAACAAAGCAGCCAATCTGCGGAGCTTGAACTAGGAAACCTTCGAGCGGGCATCTACCCCGACACTAACATCAGTGACGACGACAGGAGGGCAGTTTCGCCAACGTAGCCAAGAGCCGCTGCCAGCCACTCGAAGATTCAAATGTCACCCTGAAGACTGGCTGAAACAAGGGAGGATGAAAAAAAAGCCTCTCGGTCCACGTTACGTAACGGCCATCTTGTTGGCTTCTCGTTACCGATCTTCCCCGCGAAGAAAACTTTTCTTCAAACTTTCTTTCCCTTTCTCTCTCTTGTTCTTCTTCGCCCCCTTCCTCTGCCACTCTTCGATGGGGCGAGCGCGCCTTCGTCGAGAAGTTTAATAAACGCCTGGAGACGGAAAAAGAAAAATAAATGCACTAAAGAACTGGAGGTTAGGGACTTCAGGATTGATCCTAGGGCTCAGGATGATGATGATCGTTTGCGACCTTAGCTCCGGTCTGAATTAAGTCCTTTTGTGGATCCAGGCAATCCTTTCTAAATTGCTTGGACCTGATCGCGACCCCTGTTTCGGTCATGGGTACACGCACAAGGAAAGGGATGATCTTTCGGTTGAGATCGGATCGTTACTTCGGTTGGAACTCGCTTCAAGGTCGATGATAAGACTATGATCCCACTCTGGAGAAACCGAGGTCAACAGGGATTCCAAGTCTGATCATCTTAAATTCGTTTAAAGAGACACCCTCGGAGAGCATACGGTAGCGATAGAGAGGACAGCCGAGCTAGATAATGACTACGCGAGTCAAGATGTCAGCCAATCGAGTTCAGAGTTCAAACAAGACACCCTGGACAAAGGTGGAACATTTTTTGAGCACGGCTCTAAGTAGCCTCGGGTTTCGCCACTCGGTTGAAGTTAGCGAAATTCGCCAGGATCACCAGTGGAATACGGAATTCGAGATCGCCGAGCGTCGGGACGTCAGAGACAAAACATGGTTGGTTTTAGAGAAGAGGGACAACGAACACAGGATGCTGGGTCGGAGATGAGGGAATGAGCGAAAAATGTTGACCGAGCCCAAAGCCAGGAGGTAACTAGACTGTCGGTCCAAGTCGGAAACGGAAGTGGGATGAAACAAGCGCTGATGAAGTTATCCTGAGATTCTCTGCGTGGATATAATTTATCCCAACTAAGTATCTTTGGTCCATGCAGACCCCTCTGCATCTCCAGCCGACTTTACTCGATTTTGATTATTTTTCAAAATTTCACTCTTTCATGAGATCCAAGATTATTTTATCCTTGACAAATTTTTTCCTCGGTCCACCGACCCCGCTCCTCCGTCATCCCTGTACATAGTCACAATCTTACATCCTATTGAATCTCAATGATCATCCAGAATCTATAAAATATAACTGATCTCTTCGGTATCTGCTCAGCTGGTACAAGTTCCAAGAGCTTGGTTATTAAACTCCCACAGCTTCCCCTTTTTTTTCTGTTTGCTTACCGTACACTATACCAGTTTCATAACGTTTGTGTCTAGCCGCGAAAACCAATAGGGAGAAGAGAAGAGAGAAGAAAGAGAAATAAATAAAAATAAACTCGCCTCCAGCCTCCGACGAGTTTCCGGAATTTACCTCGGATGACTAATAAAAGTTGGCGAGAGAGAATCCTGCGCTTCGCGGTAATCTTGTCAATGCCTTGCGGGTTAGAAGGCCAGGATCGGGGAGGTGAGGGCTTCTCGAGTGAAGTCGTCCACGGAAGCCTCGAAGCATAGTACACACAGGGGTACCAACCCTTTTTTAAAATCTCCCTACGATTACTACTTTATCGCCCTGACGTAATTCAAGGTCTGAAATTTGAACTTTTTGACAATTCCCTTTTTAAATAAAAAATAAATTATACCGAAAAATGTCATCTACCTGATTGCCACTTACTTTGGACTGTTCGATTTAATGGCTTAATTATTCTTCGTACGTTATAACACATATTTCAGTACTACCGCCTACAGTTCATATTAATCACCCGGTATACCCATAAAGACTTGACACGTTGTTATGCCTATTAAGCATTACCAACTCCCTATCATTAAAGAGAAAATTTAACACGTGTATCCATATCCTCGACAGACTGACAAATAAGATGATAACGTTCAGTGATAACAAGTAAAACAATGGATTATATAGTATGAACACAATACGTACAGCAAAGGGTGTGATTGATTCGAATTTCCTCCTTTCCGCCCATCTGTGTCTTTCATCATCATCCACTATACCCACTCCCGTAATTCCCTTCCTATTCTTTCTTTTTACTCGATCCATTCTCCTTTCTGCACGAAACATCGGTATACTGAACATCGGTAAGAGGCACGAGCAAGTATGTATATAATTCCCGAATCGGACATCCTTGATAAATCGGCACGATAAATCGTCGGCGATTCAACCAACTGGAATCCAACTGGCAATAACTTCTTTTCATTTTACCTCTACTTGCACCTAATTTCTTCATGAATTCTGTGAAAATAAATAACACCAGGTATATAAATGCATTGATAAAATTCGAGGGTGTAACACGATCGATAAACAAAATGGAAAATCAATACCGATCGATTACAGAAGAAAGTGAAAGACATACAAGTGATAACGAAGTCCGGCAAGGGTAGTGGATCCTGGTCGTAAGGCACGTAGAAGCTGCCAGAAAAGGTAAATTCCTGAAGGTGTAATAACGAACCTTGTATACCTGGAAT
Source organism: Cephus cinctus (assembly GCF_000341935.2). Taxonomy (NCBI): domain Eukaryota; kingdom Metazoa; phylum Arthropoda; class Insecta; order Hymenoptera; family Cephidae; genus Cephus; species Cephus cinctus. Next base: position 75,174 of record NW_014333318.1, read on the forward strand.
ATGGTTACACTTCGTAGCGATGGGTATATCGATTAGGTAATAACTGTTATCGTTATCGTTATACCGACCTTAAAGGCCCAGGGCGATACGGCCAATCAAACGATTCTATGGTGTGTATCCCGTGTGTAAGGATCACCCTTTTCTCAGTTGCACCATTAGGTTTGGACGATACGAGGGAAAAAGAGTGACGTGGCATATACGGATGTCGTTGTAATGACTTTTTTTGGGGGGAAATATTAAAAATTATTAGGCACGATATGCTATTGAAATTATACCAGGTACGATGATTTTTATCGATATCGAGAAAATCACTCGTAACGATGAATGATTATCGATATTATTATTTAATACGGATATCACGATTCGAAGCGCCCGAATAGCCCACAGAAATATTCCTTTGCCAGCCTTTAACCTCTTTATGCCTTTTTATCTGACCCACGGGACAGTCACGTAATTCCTTGGCGAAGTTTAGCGTGAATGTTTTAGCATGATTCCAGAAGTACAATTACCGCCCTCTCTCGGTACGTACCCACCTAGCTCGAGCTACCTAACTACAACATCCAAGCCACTCTGATTATTTCACGGACGGGTAGCGCACTTTGCCACGAAGAGCCGTTTATATAAATGCTTTCCTCAGAAAATTACGAGCTCTTGATTGCGGCTCTGAATTCGTAACCTCAAAGCAAACACTCATATGCAGATATTACGGTGCAAGTTATACAGTCTCTGCTGTCTACCACTTCGTAAGTCAGACCCGAGCGCCATCTTCGCGATTGTATTTCACCTAAAGTTCATATACGTAATTTCAATTGAATCCGCGCACTCGGGCCCCCCGATTTTACACTCTGCAAAACATCAGCCTGATACTCGTCTGGACGAGAAAGCGTCGCGACGTCAAAGTGAATAGTGATAAGGGATATATTTCACCATAAAATCTTGCGACCCACGTATTTCAGTAAGCCAAAATAAATTATCGTATCGCGTTATTCATAAAATACGTTATAAAGAAAAAAAATTACCAATAATTTTATCAAAATGTCCAATTTTATGAAAATTTGTCAAATCTACATTTCCCCAGCTTAGTAGTGTAAGATATGTGCACTGTTATCGGAAAAATTTCCAGCTGACTTTATTCGGCATAAATGACAGACAGACCAACTACAGATACGTTGCCAACCAGGTGCCAACTTACCTGCGAGTTTTTAGGCGAAACAAGAGCGGCGTCCGTGGAATCAAAGTTTAACGACGTTTGAAAGACGCGCCCGCGAATTCCACGTGAAACTGACGTACCTCCAGAGTGGAACGGGATATACGTAAATGGACGTACGTCGTAGATTTGGAGGTTAGGCGCGGAACTGTTTCGTAGGCTGAACAAGAGGGACGTCCCGCGAACATGGTAGCCGGGTAATTCGATCGAAGTCACACAGAGACAAGCGGATCTCTCTCATTCGATATAATCCCGGATTTCAAGGTAACCAAGAGAGAAAGACAGACATCCAAGATGGCTGCCCGAAACTTTATTTACCGCCACGTAGATAACTGAAACTGATCTTTGTTTACCGCAAACTCTCGAGGAAGTCCGTGCCGGCCAACTATAAATACTACGATTTTCTCCAACAGACTACCAGGGGCCTCGACTATACGTTTCTGTAGATTTAACAGGAGGTCTTCCATTAATTTTCCGATTCTCTTACTATACACAGTGCCGCACGCTGCTTCCAGTCTGACTCTGGTCAACCCCCTCCCGACTGCCAACCCAACGTACCCTCGTCCTACCCGACGACCCCCGAGGATTTGTAGACCTTTTGTCGTCAAGCAGCTCCAGCGTGGTGGCAGGAAGAGGGGGGGTTACCCCTCCTCACCTCGTCCAACGTCCTACAAACTCGACAAACAATACGCCATCCCACCCTCTAATCTTCCTTCGCGATACTACAACACCCGGGTAGTTACGTTACTGCCCGCACCGCAGACCCTCTTTAATTGTATCAACGCTTATCGAGTTACTAATTGCAATTATCATGAATTTACATAGCCGTCGATTTTACACGGATATAGGCTTTGACGCCGGAATCTCGAGTTGCAGTAATATAGTCAATATCAGTGTACGGTGCATACGACATGGTAAAATTCGTAAAAGTGCGCGATGATTTTAAATAATTTTATTGTAATATATTATTAAATTATTATTATCATTATATATGGCACTGTGATTAAGCACAGAAATTACATGCGTAATGTTATAGAAAAATTTATCGAGATTTGACTGTCGAGTAACGCAGGCGTTGAGACCGGCGTAGGCTAACTGGCCTCTTTCAGACCTTCGGCTATAGACGAACTTTATTCTACTGCGTGACAGAGTGGTATACTATTGGCTGGAGGGCTTAATCTTAGTATAGAAAACTCATTTACTATACTTGGTCTGACTTTGCTACAGTTTCGGACTCTTGGGGTATTGAGGTATTAAGAATGTGCAGGCCAATGGAGATAGCATTAAGGAACGAGCTGTTTCAATAAAATATTAACTTACCCGAAGCGATGCGTCTAGTACTATATTATATTAACGGATACGTACGTACGATTCGTACCACACCGGTTTGCAAAAGAATACGCGGAACGGTACGGTATAGATATAGCGGATGCATGGAAGGCTGGATTCTTAAGTAAATAACAGCTGCCCATCTAATTTCCCAAACGGGTATCCCTGACATGCCAATTACCCCACGAAATTGATCACGGCCGTGAAAAAGAAAAAGAAAAGGGAAAAACTCCACCCTTATTCTTATCTCACTGAGGTCTTGTGATATCGGGCTAATTATCGGTGCTGGGCAGACGTGCTTTGATTCACGGTAATAAGAAAGTCTCGTGAATGCAATCACGAGTTTCCATCAGGAAAAAAAAGGGGGAGTTGAATATAAAAGAAGCAGAAACAAAGTCCCCGGTGAGGTTACGGGTGGATGAAAAGGGTTAAGGAGTAATAAGGATGCTTTCTTTTTTTTCCCAAGTCCTTTCGCATTAAAAAATATAATAACAACCCATACAAAATGGTCGTTAATATTCGTTCGTGGCCTGTCGAGTTATTCGTTACTTTCGCGTTTCCTTAATTTTATTTATGCCACTCTTTTTCTTTCCCTCCCTCAGTACCAAGGAACAAGACTAAATATTTTCCTTTCAGTCACGCGACTTCTTGCCTCGCGTCGCCTTTAGCCTTAAGGACAAAGGGAATTCAGGATCCGTAAAAGGGTCTCCTAGGCAGTCCTTATTTACCTTCCGTATACCAACCAAGGGAATAATATTTTTCGAAATCCGCGTTCTGCCGTTTTCCCATTATCCCCTGTGAAACGGAACAAAAGTGAACGAGGCACGCTGAAACACGAGACTCGACTGTTTCAATGGGAATTCCGATAGAAAACTGTAAATTGAAAATTTTCTTCGTAAAGCATAATTTACAGATTACAGGATAAAAGTTTTTTTTCTTTTTTTTTTCTTATCGGTCATTCGTACCGCTTCAACTGATCGCAACGTGAATTTATTTGTCGACCCTGCGCGCGACACGAAGCTACAAATGAAATAACGAGTGACTCCCGGGCGTTGACGTTGAACGAACGGAGCTTTCAAAGCAACGATTGTCGCCCTATGAAATTTCCTTATCAATTTACGTAAAACTTGCTTCCGACGAAGTCGCATCGGTAAATAAAAAATTAACCCTCGAAAATCGGATACCCAAAAACTTACCCACGTCAAGGAGCCATTCTTTACGATAATAACGAAGTCCTTCAGATACAACGAAAAAGTCATTCCGTCCGAACTGATATTGTCGCTTGTAATTTTCATTATCAGTGTCCTAAGTAGCCCGCTGATAAGCCCGACTAATTGCGCGCGTTACAACTCCAGGATGTAAAAACTCGTCGAGACGGACACTGTACCGTGGTCTGGAATACAGAATATTCAAAGCTCGAGTGGAAGGAAGAAATGCAGGTAGGATCGAGTGCTATTGAAAAAGTCGAAGTAACAGAAACAAAAAGAAAAAAAAAACAAGGCTATACTAGGAAGAAAACTAACCACAGAATTACCATGGAACTTTACTCGCAGCCGAAGCTACTGTTTTCGGTTAGACGACCAGACGGGTTCGAGTGGATCGCAGGTACGCAGCGCTGCGGCCAAGTGCAATTAAAAATTCTCAACTAACGCAACTGCTCGTAGGACTATTCTGCGTGCTGTGAGGTAAAAAAATTTAAGTTTTAAAAAAAAAGAAAAAACTAGCGGAAATTTTAAGCCTAGCACCGGGATTGCCGTCAGACACGATTTCTTCGCTCCTTGAGTAACCATTGCTTGGCTACTGTAATGAGAAAAGAGATGAATAAAAAAAAATCTACAAAAATATTTTATTTAATTCGTTTCATAATTCGTCGTCCACTGGAGCATGCTTTATGTGCCTGATGTAGATCCGCGATGTGCTTTTGCTTTTCATCGACCGAATGCGTATCACGCATAGTTTGTACGTACATTTTACTGCTGCTGTACATATATAGTATATATATATATATATATGAAGTACAATAACCCTCGACTATGCGTCCACGTGTGTAGCCAGTGCGTCTGTTAGCTTTTGAAACAGCCTGTCGTCTGCTGCGCGATTTAAAGCCGCCTCCATTCATTTTGACGCAAACTGGAAAAAAGGACACGACCGAAGAGACAGGCGGCGCGCGTAAATGTGCAGTCAAGTGAAAACGGAGTCGCAGACGCAACGCACAGAGCACGAGAGATCCACGGCGAAGCGTTGAATTCAGAAAAGCACTAAATAATTCAGAGTGGACGCAGGCTACGTTTCACGTTGAAGATTAAAAGAACCAAAGATAATTCCCTAGACGGATGAAAAACTACTGGATTACAGTGGAGGTAACAGTGGACGATTTAATTTCGCGTCCTGGCTGTCCATGCAAATTCCATAATACGACCCTCTTAGGATTAAGATCGGTACGATTGCCGAAGTGAACTCGAGTCACGAAAAGTTTCGCGCTCGTCGCGACGTCTGCCGGCAAAAGTTTGCGTAACTTTTATTCAGACTCGCTACGCCGCAGCATACTAAAAACTTCGGCTCTGTAACGACGCCCCGATAAAAAGGCGAGCCGATAAGACACGTGTTAATCGCACCGTATACATTGATATAGTCGATTTCGGGTGATTCTAAACAAAATCCCTAGAATCCCCTAGGCGGTGAAAAAATGAACGACAAACTTCTCGCTCGACAGCTATAAATTATCACCGGGCAAACCCGCGCCTGGTATACATACCGAGTGCACAAATTTACTCCGAACGGAGTATAGGCGTCCTCGCGACGCGTATAAACTTTTTCCAATGAAAAAAGCTTCGGTTTCCTATCTAAATGAAAATCTATTTCGTTGACGCAACCTATCCCCGATAAACCGTCTCGTTTCGAAAGTCCAGACAAAAAATTCCCTAGGGCCGAAAGCGCGGCCGGTAATTCGATAGAGACGTATGTGTTGTCCAGAAATTCCAGCCGAAAACCGAATGCTCCTATATACCATATGAGTATTCCCATAGCGATTCCATATCCAATATGGAAGCCGTGCTACTTTGTTCTGTGCAGTTGCTACGCGGATATATATATATATATACCGCGTAAGGGCAGGTTGAAATACAGAGTATAGGGAAGGGTCGCACGGGAGTCTGTAGGTAACCGTACTATAGGTACGAGTCTAGCAGGCGGTTTACGCGTCCCTTATAAGGGGTGCAGGGTTGCGCTATATGCACGTGCATGCGTAACGTATATATATATATATACGAACCTAGAAATTTCTACCAACTGGAATATGAGTGCAGCGCGCTGGGAGCTTAATGACGTAGCGACTGGCGAGACAAGAGGAAGGGTTGGAAAATGAGAGAATCACCCCCTGGTACATGCATTATGGAACCTCCTATCGTTATTCTTTCCTATTCTCATTGTATCCGCGACTAAGTTATTTTCTACGTGGAAATTATCCCCACAGATTCGCCACGTCGGACGTATTACCGATACGAGAGGAACGATTCGTTCGAAATATTTTTGCGTCCGACTGTCACCCCCTTGTCGCTAGGCGGGAAGATTGATAGAAATTTGAATCGGTCATGTCCGCCAACGCTAACCGGTTCTGCACTGTACTTGTTATTCTAATGTTTTTCGTATACTTAGCTATGGGCGAATAAGAGTACGTACTCGCTTCGATTAACGCTACGCGTATTTCACACTATAGCGCGCTTGACAATCGGTATTACGAAAGTATAATTTTTAATAATTTTCTTAACTAATGCTAATTCGTAATACGAATTGTTATTCCGTCACGTGGGACGACGTCACGTGGGAGGATAATGGATTATTACAGCAAAATGTTACTTGAGCGACGTGCTATTTGTAACACGATTTGAGAATGCTCGTCGAGATACGAGTCGGTATGGATATGAATTAAACAGTAACATAATTTTTGAGTATATTTTTTGAAAAAAAAATTTTGAAAAAAAAAAATTTTTTTTTGCCCCAATGTTTTGGAGTAAAAAAAGTTTCGATCACAATCGAAAAATTTTTTGGACTAAAATCTATGGTAGGTAAGTATACTATACTTCAGGACCATTTTTACCCTGAATGGATGTCTCGGCTAGGACGTAAGTTTCGCACTGGGAGATCTTCGTCGGCGATAGTAAGAGGCGCGGCAATATATATTTTTTCTACTTCGCAGAGACACGAAGACGAGTGTGTGACGGGAACCGAGTTGTCGCCCTTGGAAACTCAGAGGGGCAAAATCTTGGCAGCCCGAAGGGAAGTGGCGAGTGGTAAGTGGGAAGCGGGAAGTGGGCAGACGGGGAAGTAGAGAAGAACTCGAGGTTGGACCGCCAGGTTGGTTGCGAGCAGAATCGAAAGAGCCTCATTACCGCCGACGCTCGAGTAATTTGTGAGTCTTAAGTTACATTTGACCTAGCCGGGAGCCTAAAGGCCCTGCGTGGGCTATTAATGGCCCACGGAAATCCACCTTGTCTTAACTGCTAATAAGAAATTACAGGCTCTCCTGAATACCAAATTATTGATTAGACCCGGGATGCTGCTTCCTTATAAAATTACAGGGATTACGGGCTGGACCGTCGGGGAAGAGAATTTTTTTTTTCTCTCTCCGACGACGAAAGACACGACGGTTCTGCGGGACCGCGAAAAAAGAAAAAGAAAAAAACGAGACGTCAGGGGGACGTCTTTAGGATATTTTATCGAGATGCTTTTCCTTTTAACGTGAAACGTATAAAAATTGTCACACCCGTTAAATATGTAAATTAATTATTTTTCAATAATGCGACTTTTTAATAAAAACTATCACACGACCGACATGACCCAGTATCCAGCCAATGGCAATGATCTTTAATGAAGAAATTCTTCAGTCTTTGGATGACGGCCTGACTATTCCTGAAATTTCGAAAATTTTCATCTAATTACTGTATAATAACGTTGAAGCAGGTTACACCCCGACTGTGCTTTTCGATACGTATACAGCAGCGAAATCCCTGTGAAGTAGTTCAACCCCAATGAAAAGTGGTCTTGCCGTTCGGCTGCCGCTACTATAGCGCCTCCTACATTTCTGTATCGGAGTGTCGAGCCCCAATTCACAGGGTGATTTAATAGTAGCGTACCCTCGGCTTTAACAACTACTAACGCAGCGGCACCCTTTTAATTAATTTCTTTTATTTCGGCAATTACGTCATTCCAAATCGATTTTTACCCTCCTCCATACCGAATAGAAAAACAAGGCCCGAGGACTCTTGCATAAATAAAAATAATAATTTACAAACCACCCTGTATGTAATGTCCGAGGCTTCGATACCTCAAAAAAAAAAACCCTAATAAAATTGAAAATTTTTTTTTCACGCTCAAATTTACTCAAATTACACGGTACGCCGTGATAACGTACAAGCGTATTTATGAATCACCCAGTATATAAGGGGTAGAGTAGTCTAGACTGGGTGGAATGTCTTGACGGGGATTACGGAACCGACAACAAACCCTTGCACCATCGTATTCCCAAATCGCCGGAATATAACGGGGGGTATCGTAGAGATACCCGTAAGAAACCTTTATTTATACAGTCAACTATACACACAGGGGTAGACTTGTCATTTTTTTATCGCCAGCTAACGATTTAAATTCACACCCTATATACGTGTAATCCACCCGAGCGCCCTCCATAGAAATTATTAAGGAAAATTTTCGACTCTTCCTAAACGAAGAGTCTTCATGTCCATTTAGATAGTGCTGGCTGGTACTGGCGCTACGTAACTTCACGCTGTTACTTCTATATGCATGGTATACGCAAACCGCGTAACCTTGGCATTTCATCAATAGTAATTCACGGAATTATTACCGACGCCAGCAATACGAGTCGTAACGGCTTTGCCAACATCGCTACTACTGTTAAGCATTTACGCCGGACCTTTACGTGCGACAAAACTCGCTAATTTATATGTATAACGAAGTATGCGTAGTTTCCTACGAAATAGTGTGTCAAACAAAATAAGTGGCATATCGCTCTGCTTTACCGTATGAAATTTTTGTAAGTTTGACGTTGCCGGTTAGATATACTTACGAGTATGCATTTATTATACTTATTCGTAGGTAAACACTTGCCGATCGAGCCTATTTGCTATTCTTATTTATCGATCTGTGATTAATGACAAGTAATGCTATTGGATTTATGATGATACATAAAAATGTCAGTCTGATTTTTTGTTGTATATACATAAATAGTATTACAGTATAGATATATAGATATATAGATATATAGATATATATATATATATAGACGCGAATTACTAATTTATAGGATGAAAGTACGTCCTGGTATAAACGCGTAGTTTGTTTTGAAAGTGATTTTGCGACGCGACGCTCTCCGGAGGATATTTCCGTGACGGAGCGTCTGGTAATAAAATTCTGACACCAAGTTTCAACGATATCTACACGAGCTCGAAGTGTTCTGGGGATTCTAATTTTATAGTAAAATCCCTATCGGATTTCAGAATTTGGTCATTTGGTTGATATCGCCGGTGGTAGCTACTGCCATAAAGTGGCCGTCGCGCGTTAAAAAGTTCTTCGATAAGCCATTTGTCTAACGAAGGGTGAAAATCGTTTTAATCGCCACGTGCGTGCACCCTGATGACCTCCGTAAGACTGTAGTGACAATAAATTATACGAGTTGGCAGCAATGGCTGTTTAATGAAAAGATAACACGATGCTAATTGCCATCTGCATAAAAGCAAGGTGTTACATGTTTTTTTTTTATAAATGCCAGAGAGATGAGGATGCGTCGAATTTGACGTCCCGACGCCGTCACGTGCTTGCCAGTGAAGTTGAAAGATACGAACGACACGAAAACATACTTAAAGCAGTGATGTAATTTTTTTGGAAAAAAAAAAACAAAATTGGTAAATTATTAAAAGTGCGTCGACTAAAGGAAATTTACGTTCTTAGTATGTATTCAAGAATATGTATATTTTTTTTCATCTTCTAACGAAACGGCAGCAATTTCGTAAAAGCAGCCAACTTCATACTGGTTACAAAGAGACTTGATCCCTTTATTAGTTTATATTATGAAATAAGGGTGGGTTGGTAGAACCTCGTTGAAAGATGAAAGGGGAGATGCCGTGCGAGATTCTAATAAAGATGTCTGCCAGCTTCAAGCTGCAGGAGCTGTTCGCTATGAAATTATTATCAAAATGAACTTATCAGATTTTTGTGGATTTTTCTTTTTGTTCAAAAAAAATTTTCAAATGATACCTAGCCAAAGAGATTTCTAGTTCCACGATGCGTTACTAAGGGTAAGATCTGATCGATAGCACAAGGGTGGTTCCATACAGTGGCAAATGGATGAAGTAGACCTGATAAATTTCAAGGGGAATCCAATTTAAACTGTCCACCAAAATAAGCAATTACTAAGAATGATAATTAATCAGAGTTTGCTTAATGAAACAAATTGGCTGACTCCATGCTAAACGAACGGGAGCCATCTCCACCCTCCTCGCTCCCCGGCGCCACCGTCAGGAATAGAATTCGCGCTGAACGTAAATAACTGCCAAGTGCCTATTTTATCCTACGGCAAAGCGCAGTATGGGGTAATATAGTGTAATAATATATATATATAAGATAATTCAAAGGAAACTGCAGAACGACAGTCGGACGTTTAAACAAAATTTTCTTCATTCGCTAATTAACGTTTCCAAGCGACGTACAAGGATTATTCGTTTAATATCGTGCGAAATCACTTTAAATACCGAAGAATTTCAATCGTAATTCAGTCTTATTCAGTCTTCTTGAGCTACGTTCAACCTTCTTACAATTAAGACCCAGTATTCGCAAATACCAATGAAAGTTCCAGAATTTATAGGTAAATTACAAAAAAAAAACATCCGAAGCAGAGATGCTACTGTCGAAGGTTCGTTTTGTTAATATGCAAATTATCGTTCACCCTGGTTCCCACTCGGCAGTAACTACGGTCCCGTGAATACAGGAATTCCAAAATGGCGAGAGGTTATCTCCTTTTTTTTCTTAACGAGGTGAAAAAAAATTTACATCCTTCTAATGCGCTTCGGCGCCAATGGGACTGTCGTGAGGGAGCAATAAACAAGATTCGCCGCCATTATTGTGGTTCTTCGGCGAACTCACTCGCCCGGGCGATTCCTTAATAACTGAGAGTGAAAGAAGCTCGGGGCTTTTCCGCCCGGCAGATCCGCCGGGGAAACAAATGACGCCGTTCGAACAGTTAGCGGACTATCGCTCACGGTGACAATTCCGCCGCTGAAGAAAGTAGAGAGAATAGGGGGCCATTTCAGCAAAATTCTCTATTCCAATATATATATATATATATACACACACCTGTGCGTTTTCTTGAGAGACAAAAGAACTAACCTATAATCTTACCTGTCTTACATTCGCTTTACCTTATCTTTTGAGAAATATAGATTCAGATTACACAGAAAAGTTGCTTGTACCAGGTATAAAACTCCTTGTTTATCATGTTATTAGGCCTCAATGCTATTTAGATCGAATGCATCTTCCTAATACATGAATTTACTAGTTGAGACTAGAAAGTATAAGTAGTGATTTTTATGGACAAGTTAATTAATTATAACTAGTATGGATTTTCAGAAATTTTTCAAAATCATTTTTTTTTGTATTGTTACTACTACTGATATTCTCAGAATATTAATTATCAGCACCGACTAATATGACTAATTAAAACTTCGAGAAAGTCACTTCTATCTATAAAACAGAGTTGAAAGAATTTGCTAAGTAGATATTGTAGGACGCATTAGTTGAGAATATATATTAAATAGCAGGTTGGATAAAAATACATGGGATAATATAAATGCAATTGCAATCTGAAACGTTGTTATGTTTTTGGACCATTCTGATACGTAGAGTAAGAATACACTGGCAGCCCGTGCGCCGCTTCGTGTGGCCATTGTATACTATAAATTTGACAAATAATTGCATCAACATTATTAAAACATACATAATAAATCATTAACACCATTAAGTAATTGTATCCCTTCCGAATAACAGGAATAAATAAATAATAAAACATTGAAATAAACAATTTAAAAAAACATAATAGTAGGTACTTGAAAACATAAAAAAAGAATCTCAAGGATTTAATGTGCAGCGTACAGTGCATCGAACCGTAATTTTACTTTCAAGGAAACGTATAACAGCAATGTATTACCGGAGACAAGGTTCACTGAATTCCATTGTGCATTATCCACATGCGAGTAAAATCGAATGTAAACGTTGACATTCTCTAGTTATTTCTCGAACAAAAAGGCATAGTAGCTACGAACGTGACACCTGGAACGGGAGACCTGGGCATAACCTAAAAATGTCAAACGTAAAAAATGTCACTACAAAATCAAATCCTTGAAAGTCACAGCAGTCTCTATACCAATATGCTATGATATCTGTGTATTACTTTCGATATATTCTGTATTATATAATCTAAGAAATAAAATTGTTCTTCAGTGTACATACCCATAGCCAGTAAGTATCCAATGTGAATGCAAGATCGTCTAGAGGTCGCGTCGGTATGAGAGTCGCTCTCGTGGCTCTCGTGGGACATGTTAGCTTCGCACGTGATATAGAGAGCTTACCGTCTTGAGTATCTGAGCTTCTGTAGATGCCTGCAAGTTCCTAAGAAGCTTCGAAGCTCTTTGAGTACACGTGCACGTCTCTCTTAGCTTATCGCGTGCGTCCGTGTCCTTCGGATGTTTACGCCAGCATGACCAACGCTCGAGTAACGCGTCGTCTAACCAGTGAAAATACATCCTTGGCCGTACAATTACACCCAACTGTATCACAATAACACAGGAGCTAGACCTACTGTAACATCACAAACTTCATATCGCACTTTTACACATAACCTCAACTAACCAGGTATAACTTTAATATTGATTTAAACCGAGTACGATAACCTCGCCAATGCGACTCGGCGTGCTGTAGTAATCGAGCGCGCGACTAACTTGAAGTTAGCCTCGAACCCAGATAGTCGAGAATTCACGAGCGATTATCCTCGCGATAACGAGTAAGGGAATCTCGTTTGGTTTCTCGAAACGTGCGTCGTACCACGCGTGGATTTAAATCCACGAAAGCCGTTAAGCTTGCCATTATGTCCCGTAAAGGTATGTTAGATATATACATAATATATATGTTTAATGCGTCTATGTATATGTATATATATATATCGTCTAATACGTTTGTCGGATGGAGTTCGTTGACTGAACTGTATCATAAATATTCCTAGCGGAAGTGACGTTACTTGAAGTGGGTCGAAGTAATCTGGTATATTGTATATGTCGTATATAAAAAATCTATCCGCCTTCGTATTATGTGTATTTATGATATAAATAGATAAGTATAAGGATGAAAAAAAGGATGCTGATTGTGACATTGAAATAAGTAAAATTAAAGTCTGTTCATAAATCCGATGAATAATACGAGTATAACGTTCGCGTAAGAGGGAAATAATAAAAAGATCCTCGTATATTTTTTTCTGACATGAGAATCAGTTTCCAGTACTGTGTTATATTTTTTTAAAAAGAACTCAAGTGTCTCACGGCAACAGCGGAATAGGTAGTCCGTGCATGCCTGTTCCAGAAGTAGAGATCAATACCGTGTAAAAAAGGAAATAATAGGGACATTAAAAATAACTTTTCAATACGATTACTCAATACCGTAAATTCCTGTATAAGAGGCGGGAGAGTTGAAAAATATTTGTTTCCCCTAAACGTGAAAAAGGGAGGATTAATCAATGTTGAAAGTAATGTCAAATGACAGTTCCTCTTATCGATTTTCGCAATCACGATATATCCAGGTACAGTCAATGCGATAAGAGATAATAAGATTTTAATTCAACTGCAATCTATCGTTTAATCCAACTTTTAACCGATAAGAGGATTATACTTGGTTAGCAGTAACAACACCGTATTGCTTGCTACAACTAATTGCACCGTATATGCATTTGGTAAATAAAGTAAAGCAGTAGAATATCCACGAATCATAAAAAAAAAAACGTAAAAAGTAAATAATTAAATATAAATAATTAAACTGACCCGCATCATAAATTTACGTATACATAAATTTTTGAAAATTCTCATACTTTCCGATAACAAGTATAACGACCGTAGAAACGAATGCAGTAAAAGCCAAAATTTCTTATAACTTCGAAATTACGTGTTGCAATTCTCAAAATTCCGAATGAAAAGGTCGCAGAGGAGGTTAAAAAACTTTTTTGTGAAAAATGACAACCCAAAGTACCTATATCTTTACATATTACCAATAATATACCAATAAGTCAAATATTAATTTTAATGGCCGAATAACGTCAAATTTTACCCGAAGAATTGAAATGCGCGATAATGAAGTTTGTATATAAATAAATGGTTAGCTGGGTATCCGTTAACAAGTGACCCTTCATTACGTAGCTAGCTTCAATTACTCGGACGATCCATTCGAATTCATGTGAAACGGGCCTTTCCACTCTTCCCTATGTACTTAAGGTAATGAACACCTGCTAGAAGGTTCAAAGGCAGAGGACATTACGCAGTAATATGGAAAATGAGCGTGGAAGGTTGGGAATTACGAAATACGTAATAAAGTGTAAAGTTGACCGTTCAATCGAAATATGCTCATATAAAGCATATATGCTAACTGTGTAAGCCAATATGCATAAAGTACATACCAAAGCTTGTAAAGTCACATACGAGAGCGTGGCTTGGGTCATAGTTCAAAATACAGGTACGGTGATCGTGGCTGGACCACCCTTCATCTCCCGATGACGCAATGCACCTAAATATTAACGTCAAGAACCAGGATATCCCACAGGCGTGGCTCTATTACCCAAAATACCAACCTTGCATTTATACGACCCTAGTGCACCTGCGTTTCGAGGGTTAGATCGGATGAAAAGTTGAAGGAATGACGATCGCCTCAAAATCAAATGTCTAATTTGTCCTTTGCCCATGAAAAATCTTAGCTCCAACGACGAATCTTGCAGCACGCTCGTTTAAGTGTCTATAAAGTTTCACGACTTTCCCCGACACTGATAACCAACCCCTTTACAAGACACGCAGTCACTGATATAGCTATATATAGTAACCGCTACGTGAACCGGACGCGGCATCGCGGATTTAACTTTAGTATCAGTGAGTCTTAAGAAAATTGCGTGTTTTACGAGCGTCTCGAATGGCAGCGGTTTAAGAGAAATTGCTTCGCACCGTGGGCACTGGGCTCGGTATCCGTGCTTCGTGGGCCACTCGTTTCCGTTTATGCCCAATTGAATAATTGATTCGACACGGGAATTGGAAAAGTTCGTCCCGGAAGAGAAGGGGGGCAGCGCGCCCCGCCGAACAATCGTCGGATTTGCCAAGCAGCTTTGTCTCCGGACGACGCATTGTTCTCGCGTATAAGGGACGGACGCCGTCAGAGTCATGATTCTCAAATTGACCGTCGTGGCGCTGCCGTCTGCACGCACGTGCGGTTTACTAGTTTCTCGTTTATCCTCGGACGATATTTGTGGCCGCCACTCAATTTTACGTTGCCTGCTGGATGTATGTATATATAGAGTATATTGTACAATTACGTAGTTTACATTAAGAATCGTATCTCTGTGACGAATTAGCTAGAAAATTGTGTACTGACGAAAATCATGAGAATTTCAATAAATTTTATTCGCATTTATATATATGTTATTTTATCAAACTAAATTTATTATATTTACCGATGATACAGATGGCGCCACCGTTCTTCTACTTACCAGAAATTTCATCGTCTTGCACGGTCGTAATGGCGGAGTGAATCTAGGCGCCGTAGATCTGGTAGGAGCTTCCGAGTGGGAATAAAAAAAAGAATTTATTGCTCTCGCTCAAGTTTTACGTTCTTTAATCGCCGCGACCTTCTCTGGAGAATTGCTTTACGTCTTTGCTCTCCTTTGATATTTATCGTGGCTGTTACGAAAATATTGGGACTACTAGCACGACTATCTTAGATCCACATTTCTGGATACTTTTAAAGCTTGAGCTTGTTCAATGACTTACTCACTCGTTTATTGCTTATTGGTTTGTAATTTCTTGAAGATCTATGTTCTTAGGATAAGACAGTGCTATGTCAAGGAATAAAGATCTTTATGATGTTTTTCGAATTTTATCACTGATATGATTATAGCCCGTTCACGAGTTAAAGGGCTTTCTGAGGGGCCATCTAACTTAGGACTTTTAATGCCTTACAGTCCCCTAGACCGGATCTTTTACTACAGAACGAGCTGTACTTGGAAAATGTATATAACAACTCCAAGTATATTATTTTAATATATTTTTTAGAGAGTTCGGGTAATTTCGAGATTGCTCTACTTGCGATATCATCGTCTGATTAAAAATTGCTTTCGGGGAGAGTCTCGAAAGCTTTTATCGTAAGAGCACGTGTTCTATATTTACAGTATACTCCTTTATCGTATACTTTAACGTGTACATACTATATATATGTTTTTAAAATTTATAAGAGGACGAAGTTTTCGCTCCGTCTATACTTTCGGATATTTTTGGATAATCTGAAATTTTAGTAACTTGGTAACCCCTTCTGATGGAATCATAACAAGGCCTAACGATACGCTCAAGGGGTATCTTCGTAGGTAATTACGGATAAACAGCTGTGTTTGCGTAACGCAGGCTGTAAAATGTAAGCGTCAGGTAAACGGGCTACTGGGAATCTAATGAAACTGTCATCTTATAATCATTATCATTTTCACGTAACATTCCACCATTCTTCCATACCAAATTTCCTAAGCAGAACGAGACGAATTATAGGCACATAAAAATTGACGCGAATAAAATTCGTCCACACGTCGAAAGCGAAAGTATCGATACGAGTATTTAATTATTGGAATGAATCAATTTTTTTTTTTTGGTCATAAAATAAATTGTTCGAATTTTTATCAAATTCTTGGCAATGTCAAAATTAAAAATTTTTTTTTCAATTTATACAACTCTTTTTTTGCATACTACAAAATAATGACATTCGTTCCCAATGTATGCTACTTTATCGATTTTTATCAATAATTCATCTGATTGTCATTTATCTAGATCGACGAACTCGTTAAGCTCGTCCTATACGTGTTTCGCGCGATGCTCGTTACACTTAATTATTAAAATTTTCTACTAACACGACATAACGGCAATAGCTAATACATTGGGGGAAACCAAAAAGCCTTTCGTGATTGTACCATGAAATTATAATTTTCAAAGCCAGAGGGGACAAATAATTAATTAATAAAAGGACAAATGACAATTGATCGGATTACCGGAGAAAAAATAATTGGATAAAATTTAATATCGACATGAAAAAAAAATATCCATATTCAAACTAATGAAAATTTTTATACTTGTCGAACGTTGATTAAATTCCGAAAAAAAATTTATTTGACATAAAAACTCCGAATCCATGTCCCAACGTCGTACAGCCTAATTAATTTTTACAAATTAACATTCCCAGTCCGATGTATTCCATAAATCAGCTAGTCTGAAATTCTCAGAATTAAACACGTCACTCCTATCATCCGGTAATACAAATTGATTAAAATCATAAGGTAATTAGCAATTAGTGCCTGTTTGTGTTGCAGCTCCACGTGAGTTTACGTTCCACCATTACCCTATCGGGCAGAGGGTTGGAAATGTCAGAGGGTCAGACACGTGTGTCCAGCGTTAGTATCCCGATCAAGTCATTACTGCGTTACCGCATGCATTCACCCCAGGAGACGAGGGGTCGTTCCGGCAACAAGACGCAACTGATTGCAAAAGCAGCCAAGCGCAAGATTTACCCGCTGCTCTCGTTCCTCCTTATATGCCAAATCAAATCGTCCGATTGCTTGAAGTGAGCCCGCATCGTCAATAGCAGCCCACTCGGCTTAAGGGGTGGTTTGTGGTATTTGAAAAAAATGTTCATTCAAGGTCAACCCAATATTTACTTATTTATATTCAACCCAATCGAACTATTATTATTTAATAATAGTCGCGAGAGCGACCTAATCTTCATTCCGTAGCTATGCATACAATCAATGCATAAAATGCATTCACTGCATTCCGTTATGATCGACGCTTAATAATTCTGGCCGCTACGAAACAACGATAATCCGACGTAATGAGATTCCAACGATAAAGTTATTTCAATCACAATAAACGCATTGCCGAACTCCCGCGGGAATTCGATCCGGTTTACCATCTATTCTGCATCGTATGCATGCATTTCGAATATTGGTCTATATGCTTATATACATATGTATATACTATTATATATATTGCGTATTTCTAATTACTATAGATTTCTACCGATCGAAAAACTTTAACGCAATATCCTCAGGGAATCGTTAAAAGCGCGAGAGCGCTGGGCAAAATTTAGTTATATGATTTTTAAGCTGGTGTATGTATATATTCTTCTATGTAACTCATGCATGAAAAACACTACTCTTCGTGCCTCCGAAGTGTGGCGAAAGTGGCGCTTTATATCTATGGATACGATGAAAATGCTGCGCATGCGCAAATCGGCCCAATTTTACATTATCGCGCTAGTGCGATAAAGTAAACTTTGTTCTCGCGCGCTGTCACGAAATGCATTCAGTTTGGAAGCCTTCCTTGCTCTTCTTATGGCTGCCTCCTCCAACGAAGAGACGTTCCAGTCACTTTGGAGGCACAAAAAGTAGCGTTTTTCATGCATTCGTTACAGAAAATATTATGCGATACTGGTACAATAAAGCGAACGTTATACGCAGTTCGTGAAGTTTGTCACACTCGCCGCACTCGTGAAACAAACAGCACTCGCCTTCGGCTCGTGTCGTTGTGTTACTTTGTGCGGCTCGTGCGACCAACTTCACCGCCTGCCTGTAAAGTTCGCTTTCTCGCACTTGTATCGCAAAGTACTATTATTTTAACTTGACCGGTAGGTATGGTAGAACGAGATAGGCGGCCTTATATCTCTTTTTGGTGGTTAGTTTTATTTCTTAATTTATTATATAATTTATGCGATTAACCTTGCAGAATTTTAATGATCTCGTTATCCAGCTAATGCGGGAAAACTTCTACGAGACTCAATGGGTCCTTGGTAGTTGGTTATATCGACGAGTAAAAATAGACACAGTGATATCGTCGTACGTCGACACATCCAGGAGCGTCGATGATATTCGAAAGTACGACGACTCGTTAACCAGACTTACGTACAGTGAATATCCGAGTCCTTTTGTCAAATCTGACACGCTCCGCCCTTTCGAACCCACAAGCAGAGTGTAAGCCGACTGTCTGTACCTTTTCAAGTAGGAGGCAGTACAATGCTCAATTAGCATCGCTATCGCAATCCGGCCTTCCTAGGTCATCGATTCATTCCCACGTCCTAGTGAGTACAGTTAACTCGGTGAAACACGAACACGATAAAAATGTCTCTGGTCACGTGAAGAAAAGAGAAAAAGACCAGAAAAATATACTTTAATTTTTACCTAGTACAAAGATCACGTACCCCCTTTAAAGAGTGAGGTTATGCGAATACAAAAGTTTTGTGTAAAGTACGTAAAAAAGAAAAACCGTTTTGGTCTTACCTAAGAGTAATATTTTTTTTTCTTACTGTCGGGATCACCAACACTTGCCCGCTCGTACAGTTCCAAGTATGTAGCAAACAGCCAGAAGATGCGACGGGAAGAGTAGGATGCGATGTAAAAAGAAGAAAAGTCTCTTTAACGCGTAAGCCGTATAACGGTGTCGGCAACACTATTTACGGAAGGACTATTTACGGAATGGTGGAATGGCCAGGGTGGCTCGTTGCTTCGCGAGAAGGCGAGCTCCTTAATTCGACGAGGGACAAATGTGCGCTGGTAAAGGAGCAAGTGCAGTCTGTTAGTTTTCCTCGTGTCGTTTCTTTTTACCTACTTCGGTCTGTTACGCGGGCTCCTCATAAGTTCCACCTTTTCCCACCGCATCAGAACGGCGCCACGTCAGTTTTACTCGGCAGCCGGTACAGCCAGCGCCACACCATTGTGAAAAGTGTGACAGGATAAGAGATACGTCCAGACTCTTTTCTCGTGAGTACCTACAGAAAAACCGTCTCGACACTTGGATGTACGCGACTGCATGTCGTAAGCATATTAAATATGTTAAACGTATGTACATACCTATATAGGACGTCGTTACGCGGCGCAACGACATCTACGAGGCATTCTCGTACCATATAGTTACAAGCCCGAGAACTTCCTTATGGTTAAAGGCAAGAAAAGGGCGCGGCCATTATGCCACGTCGTGAATGCACTTTAAACGATATAAAATCTAGTCTCATTCAAGGTCGACATTTTCTCACTGCCCACGTGACCCTTTATGCTCACGGGAGGAGGAAGCAAGAAAGTTATTAAATTGACACAAGAGCATAAATATCCATATTATTATTAATATCATAGTAAACAAAGTTTAAGCGTGTACCGTTTCCGGATAAGGAATATTGTCAGGCTCAGTGAGGTTGGGTATCATTAATTTCAAGACGCAGGACTTCAATTTCACACCGTTAGACACTACTCGCATCTTTCCATTTATATGTCTGACATGCCCAGCGCCTCTCCGCAGTATATTGCTTTGATGTGTCGCTGGTAATATCCTTGCACCCTATACTTGCTACCCCTTTTAACCTTCTGCCAAAGAGTGTATGTATATAATGTAAGTATTCCAACCCCCTTCTGTGCACTCGTAGTAATAAGTTTCATAAAGCCTTGGAATAAAGTTACCCCACCTGAACCAACACAGTGTGCTTCTTATAACCTTTCGTCCCCCCCTACACCCACCCACCCTCTCACCCCTTGCGCCAACCATCCATTCGACTAAATTTAGTGGCTCTAAATTTAAACTATGTTTAAAAAGTCGTTGCTTTGGAGTTACGTGGTACTCACCATCGCACAACCCTTTCGGCTCGTAAGCTCGTAAATACGTTTGAGATATAGAAAATATTGATCAGTACCTATTTTGTGTTAGGTTGGTACCTTTCGTTGCTCAATTCGAAAATAAAAAACAAATTTCGTATCCCAGTGAAAGCTTCCAATATATCGATTCCTACCCTTATCAGTGTTCGTACCATACATTTTTTTTGTTTATTTTTTATTTGCCCGATGGGGTAGCGTATCGATAGATTTGTAAAGCGATACGATATAATCGAGTCGCACGCGTCATTTTCTCATTTATCGATAAATTTATAGGTATTATTGATTATCGAGTATGAGTATGGATATTGCGGCTGGCGGAGGACTCGAGTACAGTCGAGGAAGCAAACGCATATTTATTTAATAGGTGATATTAGGGTTTTGGTAGAAGCAGATATTTATTGATAGGGATATCGGTACGAGTGTCATTTTATTAAATTGAACGGATGTTTTTATGAATTTCGCAATTTTTATCATTCGAGTGTTTGGTGGGAGTTTGAATGTCCCGCCAGTTTTTTTGGACGCTTTACTAGTTATTTTGATAACGAAACTTTTTTCGATGCTTTTGCGAACGCGCAGTTTTTCGAGGTATAAAAATGCAAAAGACACTGGAAACGACTTGGGGCGACGAACACCATGCGATATACTTTGCATTATTTATTTAATGTTCCTCTTAGGCGACGCTGAAACGCCACTGAAGACCAAGAGAAAAATAAGAAGAGGACGGACACGCGGAAGCACCTCACTGGAGTTGGTAGCAGTGGGGCCATTTTGCGAACGTACCGAAATTGAGACAAATATTAGCAATAAGTATTCATGGTTTTAGACTTGTTCGTGAAAATACGTATCCACCTATGCTCGTATAAAGAAAAGGACAAGAAACGTTGGCTTATTTCGAGTCTCGCAAGCTGCAACCGACTGCAACTGGATATCGAGGATAGCAAGAGAAGCAGAAAGAAGAAAAGCTAAGAAAATCCCACGGGAACGTATCAAGGATTTCTATGGAATATTATATGCCATAGTTTGAGCCATACTCTGCGCTGTACTGAATAGCTTTTAATATAGAAAGAGGGAGGGTACCGTCGAATTTTTTTTTTTTTTTTTTTTCAATAATTTTGAAACCTTAAAATTTCAATATCCGTCTCTTTTTTTTTACAGTTTCAATATACCCTTGCGTACATTGGTTGAGTAAGGAGACGTTAAATTATTTCGAGAATGGACGTCCCACGTACGCGACTTTTAAGGCATAATTTTTAGATTTTTCAATTCTTCACAATATCAAATTTATTTGTAGACGAAAAAAAAAGTACGTGCAATAGCAATTTATAATTTTTTAAAAATTTATGTACGTAATTTACATTACGTGCATATCACTTATATTAGCTACGGCCAACGTAGGTCGAACCCGTCGATGAAATTATACAGGCAATTTCCATGGAGCGATAATTAAATATCGTCTATGGAAATATTCGAATCGTTGAGCGAGCATGGAGAGAATATAATTTTTGAAAAGCCTTGAGCATGTATAGATACGGGTTATATTTTGCCATGTTAATTAATCCAAAATTTTTTTTAACCTATCCGAACCATTTTCCTTCATAAGCTGTATCAAGAACCATATTGATCTCAAAAATCTTTCAAAAGTCTTTTGGATCATCATCCGGCCGGTCCAGACCGTCATGCTTTATACGGATGCTGCACGCTGTGCACTCCATTGATTCTCTAACTGTATATACCCGTATCCATCGAGACACCTGTTTCTCACGAAGGTACCGACTTTTATAGCATCGAGAGAGTTAGTTAGAGAATGGAATAGTTTTTCGTGCTACGCTACTGGACGGGATATTGATCGAGGGGTTGCAGAGACCCTTACACCCGACGCCAGCAGTGAGCCCACCCTTATAGGCTCTCACACATTCGCATTATACTCCAGAAGTCTTCGCGAGCGACATCGCGCCGGAATGTTAATTTTTTGTTGCCGTCAAGAGATTCTTCACCTTGACGCACCCTGAAGGAGCTAATCGATTCCAAAGACCCCTTCTCGGTGTCTTGCCGAACACCTGAAAACTTAAATCCACTGTCCGAGAATGCATTGTCGCATACTAAACCCAACGTACGAGGAAAGCACGTGGTCAATTATGACGTAACATAAAATTAAAACCGAACCACGATTACCTACATTGATAAATATATTGACTAAAAATAAAAAACAAAACTCATATTCAGCAGTACAATAATAAAATAAATTAATGACTCGCTAAATTTTTTCTCGTAATCATAGTTAAGCGATGATTTACATATAAATATTTTTCTTCTGACATGAAATGCATCGACCATGGAAAACATGTAGAAAGGTATAGCTACGACTCTGCCAAACCGGAAGCCCCGTTGTTGGGGTCCCGTGCCAAAAAGAGTTGCCGTAAGGATTGATGAAAAAAAAATAGGAAGTGGCACACTCATCTCAAGGATTTACAAACGAGATTTCGAAATCCATGCAGAATCGCACGTGATGGATTTTATTCTTGTTACGTCATACGAATCTCCATTCCACAGTTATACCAACCACTTGACCGATCTGTCAAAAGTACCAAGCAGGTCGAGTACACTAGAGGATCGAAGTGTCACGTGAGGAGCACCGAAATGGTTTGCTCCCACAGAAACCCGCACACCGTTCGTACCCGCGAATGGCCACCCTGAAAATATCCCTATGACGTATGCATATAGAAGCGGACGAAGCCCCACGTCAGCAATCGGCCAGCCGGCAGACGCGAAAGGGGAAACTTGGTTGGACGATACGAGCAAAGCTCAATGGTTTTGTGGTTCCGTGCCAACGCTATACAATTACGTTATACAATTTACCCCGTATACAGTGTATGCACACCCTGTATGCACAGTTTACTATAGAGTAAGAGGGCTCCATCCACTGTACCTACTGTCATTTAGAAATAACATGAAAATAACGTAGCCAGGAATTTTAATACTGAAATTACGTGCAAACCATCATCCCCCGGTGAATACGCAGAAAAACAAATCCCTATAAAAGAAAACTCTGCAGCATCAGAGAGATCGCCAGAAAGACAAACGCTCTTGTATCATGCTCGCTGTAAGGGATGAAAACAGGAAGTAACCGAGGGTCGTACTTTTCAATGTGTATATTAATTGTTCACTATCATTTTTTTTTTTCCATCAAATCCACAGTCTTCCACCAGACGACCCAGTCTGCCATATAAGAACGACACCCTGGTTGACTGCATCCCTTAAACGGAAAGGGCTGGCGCCGCAGGACATGACCAGTTAAGCTTCCCTGCGATTTTACCAAAGGGAAATAGATTGATATCCGTCGCGTATCCCTACGGCGCGACAACCGTGTAAACGCTGATCGCCTCGAGCGCCGTCCCTTCGCTTTTAAGGTTCGTTACTGTGCGCCGTTCTTTCGCAAGGGCGGCTATACACCAGAACCTCCCTTACGGGTAAACCACGTTAATCGAATTGCCGTCGAAACAACTTCCGCGTAAGGACTCATTCGGCCTTTTGTTGTTTAGTATCTACGTGATCGATATATATATACACACACCTTAACGAGTATTTTGAGATGAATGAGATCACGTTACGGATGCTGGATCTTCAAGCTGGGCACGTGATACCCACGTTACATCTAATGCGGGAACAAAAGGACGAAGCCTCCGTATAGATCGTATATTTTTGTACACTTTGAAATCAATACTCTTCCGGGACGGGGATAATCAAAATGATCAAAGGAGAAGCAATGCCGCCGTTCGTTTTGTTTCCACTGTGCTCTGTCTAATTAATACTAGGAGAGTCGTTGTTACCATTTCGTGGAGCATCCGCACGTGGCGCCACGATCTTGCATTCGCGTTGCGTTACTTTCGTGAACTATACATTGTCCTGTAATCTGTGTCAGGGGTAACGAAACGAAGAAACTCGAACATTTTGCTCTTATTTAGGAACGCATTCGCGTTTCTGACTTGACTGATTGCAACAGGTGTACCTAGTGCTGCGCTGCTTATATATACGTGTATATATATAGAGAGATACGTAGATAGAGCCACTAATGTAAATGTAATCCTACTCGGCAAACGCTTGCACGTAATACGATGCAAATTTTGTTATCGCGCTTTACGGCCATTACTATCTTGGAATTACGGCGCTAGTCAAAGTTTATTAGACGATTAGTGCTGCCTGCGAGTCTCTCGAAACTAATCGCTAATGCTATAGGTGTGTAGAGGAATTTATGAAATATTTTATCATTTCTATATATCCATTGTAACACGTTCTGTCGATTTGTAGAGAACGAAGATTAATGCTTACGCCGATTTTATCGAGCAGTACGTACGTTAGTCATTCGTTTGATTATCAAGGTAGAGAATAAGGCAAAGTTGGTTGATAACTTACAAACTTCATCCCTGCCAACCCAATATATTGTTCGAGGTATACCAGGAATGTTTTCTATTGAATTCGTTAATATTTTATTAATCGACAAATACGCCGTATCGATATTCTACCACGTGGAACAGTTTAACCCTTTGTCCCACGGATTCCATTATCGGTTGTGTGCCAAAGATAAATTGGAACGTCGAATATGTTTATGGATTATTAGGTAAATGAAAAATGTAATACGTGTAATAAATCTTGGTCATATATATACGACGTACGAGTACCACGATTTTATTAACGAATTGCCAGCTACCAGAAGCTCGTATTTCAGGAAAATTAAAGTCCTTGGAATAGACGGTTCTTGAAGAAAGGAAGTTACGGAAGGAGGTTCTTTAAGTCCGTGAACGCTTTTGTGCGACTACGAAGCTCCTGGCGGTAACCGGTGTCTACCGAGCCGAGGAAGTCATTTGTAACGGATAAGTTGTGTCTCGGTTAACGTTTCCTAACCTTAATGCAGCTGCTGCGCACTTGCGATCCGAATTGGAGACGCGGACGAAGAACCGAGAGAGAAAGAACATAATAGAAGGCCATGGAACAAAGTGTTCAAGTTATGAGGGGCCATGAATATATATCTATATATATATATATAAATTTTCAAATTTCCCGCAAATGGAATTCTCTTCGAGGACACGTTGAAAATGGATTCGGCTGAATTAAACATGGCAGCCACCATCGCGGAAGAGTCTGACCCACTTGGAAACGGCCGTCATCCTCGGCAGAAGTGAGATCACGTTGAACTCGAAAAATGCGCTTCGACGAAGCGTTTATTGCCGGGATTGTCGGAACGATGGAATTATGTACCAAGGTATATCGGATGAAAGGAACGATGGGTCAAGGAGGTCAGGAGGACCGGAAGAATTACCCGAGTCATACGTGCACGGAGTTTCAGACTCCATTGACTCGGAATTTTTGGCCCTTCGTTATAACCCTCTCGCGTGCCTACGTCATCCCTTGGAACGATCAGTTTGAATGACCACCGGCCATCAGGCCATCATTGCCAATATCGATATTCCACCATTACATTATATATTTGCCACGAAGCATATAACGATGTTTGGATAAACCAAAAATTTTCCATATATCATAAATACATGTATATCATATACGAAATAAAAAAACCACATAGTATATTCACGTACAGTCGCATATGCCCAAAAAAAAAAAAAACATGGAGATCAGCCTTTAAGAGTACCCATAGCCTTTCTTGATATCATAGCCCATAAAGTATAAGTATCTATAGTCAAGAATGGATGAATGGACAAGTATCGTCAACCGATATTAAATAAATTTTGTAGTCGTGAAGCTCCATGGGTTAATAGGTTATTCGAAGAAGCGCTTCGGTCTTATACACGTACTATAGCGTGATATCGGTTATCGATTTCTACCTAGTCTCACTACGAACTTGGCATTGAAGCCCAGAGGCATCCTTCTCTCTCTCGACTTTACATTTTCTTTCCCCCCCCCCCTATTTTCCATTTATTTTCCGGCTCGCTCCTCCTGCACTTCGTTTTGTCCTCCCCTTTTCATGCGCGCCATTGTTGCTCCAGACGCTTTGAAACTACTTTTCACTCGGAGAACTTCCCTCTTATGCAGCTATGACTGGTCCCAGTCTATCCCAGACTGCAATGTTGCTACCCCGCTGAAAAAAGCACATCAGTCCTTTCTTCGCGTCCTTCTATCTATCGTTCCCTTTTCCAGTTCTACCTTCATCAGACACTACGACGCCTATTATCGCAACGAACTATAGCCAGTAGCTACTGAACTTTTCAAAATCGCACACCCCACATTACCCTTAGTAACTTATAACTACGTAAAAATTGTACGTAACAATAAGATGCCCGATATATAAAAGTAAAAAAAAGAATAAATTTTTCAAAAATTATAACAAATCCGTAAAATGAAATTCGCCCAAATTCGATATCGCAAACTCGAAAAGTAATCAAGTCTGTAATTTAATGTTATCAAGCATTTGAAAAAAAAAAAACAAAAAAAAAATCATACACGGTGTCCGGAATAAATCGAGTGAAATCCAACACGCTCGTCCTCACCGATTTATCTTAATAAGGATAGCAGATAGCTGTATAAGCTGACTGGTGAATTTTAGGCCTCGTAAATCGTTCGCCATACCTGTATATGGCCCCGCGCATGGCCCATATACCCCGTGTCCTCGTTATAACTCAGCGACTCGTTAACCTTTAAAAGTTGACGTGCTTCTAGAACATTAGGAATGGTGACGTCATCCATATCCAGACTCTTCGACGTGACGAATTCGTCTGTCGCGCCGGGTGCTCCTCCTCGTTGCCCGATGACACGGAAACGCCGGGTTGCATAATACGCTTCCCAATCTGGCTCGCGATTTTACATCGGGCTTATCGTGGATTTTATACGACGCAGCCAACCGTCGGCCTCGAGCGGATTAACGTGGGGAAAAATTAATGAATTCCCAAAGCTCTCTCGACCGTTGAAGGGAGCCAAAAAGTTTTGCCGAAAAGAACGTGGAATCTGGTATACTCTGGGACACTGTATAGGAATAGATTTAAACTTTATAAACACTCGAAGCGACGCCCACCACTTTTTTTTTTGCTCACTTTAAATCAGAAAGTTTACCGTTCTTGCCCTATGATCCCCTCTATCCCCCTCTCTCGCATTGCATAACGTGAAATATCTACTTTGTCCCAGAAATTCCACTTTGTAACTTTCATAGAATAAGCAACTGAATATATATATATGCTTGTACAGTTTTATATCTAACATATATAAATATATGGTACATTACCTATATAGATATACTCTACTCGTATCAAGGTACAGAAGCGGCAAGAATACTGTACTGCGCTCTTAAACTCGACCTACTTCCGCCCAAACTGTACGTAGCTGATACAAAATTTAACGGATATCCAAGACAAGGCACAACATGGACCCAAAGAGTTGCAAGAGTTTTGGATGACTTGGTGAAACTTGTATTTTCGTCAAATGAAAATATAACCCGTTATACGGGGTGTATGCCGAAATACGGTACATTTTTATTTATCCCTAAAATACAGGGATAGTCCTATGAAATTCTATTGGGATCTAGACAACAACGAAAATTTGTAATTTAACCATAAATCCTATCAATTGATATTGAAGTGCATATATATGTATATATATATATAAAACTGAGATCATTGATCCATGAATTTACGCAATAGCCATATCGAGTATATGCATATATATGTATATGTAGATATTAGCGAAGGTCGCAAAGCCAGATATTGCGCTGGCTCTAGGCGAACCCATTGTCTGAGGATACAGTGTCTGACGAGCATCCCAGACAGACAACCTAGACCAGACCGAATGAAGAAAGTATAGTAAGAGACTCGTCCGTAGGATAGTGGGACTCCGTATTTCCTATGTACATTTTAAGGCGCGGTTACGACCAGACCTTCAGTATGTTTTTCTATCCCTTTTTTTACGTGTGCTTAATATTACCGGCAGGAATGGTAAACGTGGCAAGGCATTAGAGGGAGTAACTCAGGCTTATTTATTTGAACGGAATAAGCTAGATTAAAGGGATAGGATCTTGTACCTTTCAAGAGAGTCCATTCGAAAATCACTTGTGTCAATGACAGCAGAGTCAACTATCATTCGTCGATCGATGCTCTTTTCAAGATTCTTCATTACTGTTTTTCTTTTTACTTCCAACGCGTAATTTCACTCTTGTCTCGGTTCGCTTTGGTTTTGGTACATAAATATCTTTCCAGATAGAAATCTATTTATAGAAACTGAAACTGCTGTGCTGTATGTCTATATATGTCACTGTATGGACTCTACGGTCTATGGGACTGCTGTACGTTGTCGAGGCAGATAGACAACTTGAGCTATGGATCTTTCTGGCTGAGAATCCGAAAGGAAATTGCACTTTTATTCTTCTGCCAAAAAGAATTCTCATATCGATTTTAACCGTGTGTACAAAATCCTGCCTCGTGAAATTCAAGAGAAATGGTAGCCACTCTGAGATATATTTCTCGTGTAATTCCACTTTTATTCGTAATTTCACGATACTTCATTCTTACCCCCTATATAGTATACTCGTACGATTGACTTTGATTAAAAGGGGGATCGAAATTGAATCGGAGAGAAAATTTATATTATTCGAGTCACTAGGTATGGCTATATGTGTTTCCTCGATAAATGGAATATTTCGTATTGGGTTTTTTTTTTATTTCATTATTAAAGTATACCATCTGCAAATTTAACACAGTCCGATATATAATAACTATACAGTATTTTTAATCCCTCTAAGAAAAAACGTTAAACAGGTAATATCCATTGAGTACACTCGATGTAGAAAAAAATTTCTTCATTCGACTTCCGACTCAGGGATTATCCAGAATAAGTAGCCTTAAAAAGACATGGAGATTCCAGGAGCAAGATAAAACGTAGGAAAACATTTTAAACTCATGTTTCTGGTATTTCTCGGTAACCCAAAATCTGCAGATATGTTCAGTCAAAATAGCTACTTTTACTGCCCAGTCACGAAATACGTTATTCACTGAGGTTAAAAAAAATTTTTTTCCTATGTCATATATGTATATACTTTTTTTATCGTGCAATGGGTCAAGTATCTTTACGACTGTGCATCTAGTCGAAATTCACGCTGGAATGTAAATTGACTTTTTCGTCCGAAGTATATTCGACTCCGCCGAGAAAATACATGGCGGCTGGCATTAATAGAATTTCAAAACAAATCGCAGCCCGCTTGGACACTCAATCGTAATTTGCAGGAAAAAGACAAAAGTAGCGGGACATCACTTTGCAAAATTATTCGCAAATTAGATAGCGAGTTCTCGCGTGACACTTAACCTCCAAAGGGAGTGTCCAGTGCCAGATACCAAAGTACGTAAATCTAGAATCCCGTGAGCCGTTAACCTTAAAATTCATAGCAACGAGGATTTACGTAGTTATAAAGAATGCAACGTTATCGTATATACATAGCTAATACCAATGGCGAGATACGATGCTTGAAATTGCAATGGAAAATAAATGATGTAAGAAACGAGAGAACGCGCAATGATACCAACCCCCGAAAAATCCCCAGGAGCGTAGAATTTGCCGAGGTTAAATATAGATGTATATACAGGTATACCTAAGGTTACACGTATTTACACAGAAAGACTCGGGTATAAGTTTCGTAGGCGGTGCACGAACTTTGCCATATTTATAAAATGGCTATATTATGGGGAAAGCGAGGCAGAGCCTGAACCGAAGATGGTATAGAGGGGTGGATATGTCGAACGATTACCCGACCTTACGACATAACCCCCAGCGCCCCCCCGGCCCTGGCTCTTTCCGTCGAAAGGCACGAACGACAACATTAATAAGGATCAGCGGCATGGATTTTTTTTCGAGTTTCACGAAAACCCAGGGAACGAACTTTCCCAGAGGAAATCCAGCTACAAGCCTTTTTACACGGGCCCCATAGCCATAAAGCTCCTTTATGGTATTGGAAAGAACTTTCCAACGTGTACAGGAAAAGGCTTCCACCTCGAAACTTTTTCTAAGATGAGATCTGTTGAGGGTAATAATAATAACGACAACGGTACATTTACGTTTGATAAGCTCGCGCTTAGTGTAACAAAAAATGGGGTAATGATACAAAAACCCGGGGAGCACCGTCCTTTGTCAAAATGAACGTTGCGGCAAGTGAAAACCTGTTGCCGTCACTTTTTGTTACGCAATACTGAAAATTTCCCTGGGGATATTGTTACGTTATAAATTACGTTTAACTGCGTTAATTACGTTCTCGCGTTCGCGTAACTTATATTGTCTCGACTGTTTCTGGAAGCTTTTGCCGTTTAAGTAATTATGTGCCTATCATTAATATCCTCCAGAATGTGGCCTCCTCGACGTTTACGTTGACGATGGAAACTATATATATATATAGATTTCGTAAAAAGCAATGCGAATTATCTATCACGAAACGTCCTAGATTTAAGCGAGATTGGTCAGGCCTGTATATCTAATATGGTACATGGAAACAAATGACTATGCTATATGTGTGTACGTACTGCTTGGATGACATACATAGGTTAGAGTAAAATGTAAATATCGATTTCGTGGTATCCCATAGTATGTGCAACAACTAAATTGCTGGAATGCAGAACAGAACTGCAGCTGAGTCCTGATTGCATCGGATATCGGTTAAAATGAAGAGGGAATTCAAATTATTTTTAAAAAGCGCGCCCAAACTTCCCCTTGGTATCGACATTTTTGTATGACTCTCTCTCTCTCCCCCCACCCCTCTGCTCCTTGGTAGAGAAAAAAATGTGCTACTTTAGTTTTATATATTTTTTTATTTCTCAGTCAAGGTACCTACTGATTGCTTGTGAACTGCGCTTATCCTACTTTGTTCAATTACGTCGTTCAAGATCGTTGCTTCCTCGTTCGTTCGCACGTACTGGAATGGCTTTTATTACCACGAAACTTGCCATGTGGTTTAATTCGCTTTCGTTTCTGTTGTTGGTAGCTCTGCGCTCTCGTATAGGGATATACTTATGCCGGGTGCAGCTACGTTCGCGCCCATAAAAGTCGCTGGGCTGAACGGGAGGTGTTGGTTACTTTGTTCTTTTTATTTTTTACTTACTTTATTTCGTTTTCTGCATCACCCTTGTTTCTAGTGCTGTATCGAGGAATGAAGGTCGGTGGAGTGAAAAGAATATCTGACCGAATTCCACACGACGAGAAACGCGAGGCGCAATGAAAAAGTGACAGTTATTGAAAAGCCGCTTCTAGAACAAAGGGGAGAAATACGAGTAGATGAAGAAGTTTAGTGAAGGTGCCTTCACAAAAGAAAAGCTTGTCAGTGAAGGTGGAGTGAATTGGATGAACGACCGTTCTATTGATAGTGTTAGGTTAGGTTACGTGACCCTTGAAGTTTGTCATTTTTTCTTCTATGGACATTCTCAGGAAAATTAAATAATATTTGTACTGTGATATTATGATAAATAATAAAGCAATATTTTGGCAATATAATCATGGATTGTGACGTGGAGAAATAGGTTAAACTGCATACAACGAGTATTTGAAGCTCAACGTAGACAAAACAAAAGAGAAGCGTGATATCTTTTTAAACGAGTTGATTGATTGGTTGAGTGATGACAAGAGAAAAAAATTCCGGTATGTGCGGCACCGTAAAGCTTCGCAATATCGTGATCGCACGTTTTGATGATCCAATCAAAAGATACTTCTCTGCCATCTTTATTCGGTCTGCCACTCTGTGGGAGCCGATTGAAATCGAATTTCATCTGATGCTCTGTACCAGTGAGAGAATATAGTTCGTGCAGATCGATGCATTACGAAACCAAAATGCTACAAGATATATTGGATGAAAACAAAGTCGAATAGGTTGGAAGAATGAAAGTAGTAATCCAATAATCTAGAAAGGACATTCCCGTGAGTTAGCCTGTACAAGAACGATTGAGAAATTGTACAAGTCCATCGACAGAACGCTAGAAACTGACGTATGGTAGATATTCTATTGTAAAGAAAAATTTACATAGCGCGCCAAACATTTCCCACAGTCCTCATCGTAGATGGCGTCATCTAACGGCCGCATGATAAATTAATTGTCGACATAGTTTTAACGTACTCCGTCCAGTGGCCTAATCGAATAAAACACGAACGGAACAGCCGGGCATTTGAGGGAGGGCTTAAATTTAATATGACGACTCTAGAATTGAATTAAATTGCGCTCGAAAATTGGTCGCGCCCGCCTCGTAACGACGGGCCAAGTTTATAAAACGTTTAAACGATCCTCCATGGAAAGTACGACCATTAAACACCGAATTATTCAGTTTAAACTAATAATCAACTAATATTCAATTTTATCAATCCAATAACAGAAATTAATTTCTACCAATATTTTTCACGACGCTAATTAATCTCAACGGTTATACATTTATTTTTCAACGTATCACACATGAGCATTATCGAATGCGTGATAAAACAGCACAAAAATTCCACCATTCAATTGAGCTACTTCAAACGTGAGTTAACCATGCTACTATAGCACTGACCTATGACCTATTTTAATTACCCCTTCATTAAGCTCGTACCTACACTTATTAATGGAGTTAGGTTAATGTCCTCGAAAATTTAATTGTCCCATTGTCCATTACGTAACAGACAAAACAATTCTGACACAAAATCATTCACTGATCCATCCATTGAATATTATATCTTCAAGCTCGATTTGGCTCAGCACGTATAAGAAAAATTATTACATCTCGTTAGACACGATCAAGATGTATGTATGGCATAATGCGGAGAAATTTCGAAATGGTGCAATGTCAGAATCTAACGGGAGTTCGGATGTCAGTCGATGAAGCCAATTAAATCGATTAACCATAGAATTATATGTGGAAATCTGGTTACAGTGAATGCAGTCACGTATGCTGATCATATTGTCGCTGATTTCCATAGTCATAAATTGCAAGGTTAGT
Source organism: Cephus cinctus (assembly GCF_000341935.2). Lineage (NCBI taxonomy): Eukaryota > Metazoa > Arthropoda > Insecta > Hymenoptera > Cephidae > Cephus > Cephus cinctus. The sequence continues at coordinate 108,622 of NW_014333318.1, forward strand.
ATGTTTGCGAAAACGATTTGGCGATATAGTCGAGAATCTCAATGGCTAAATAAATGTGGATTATAAGTATATCTGTAGCGGCGTGTACATTGGACCATTACAGGCATTCCCCTTGGACCTCGTGGGATCGTTTCCATAATCCTCTTAAACGCGTTGCGCTCCTCTCTATTCCGTCTGACTGCAGCTGCACTTAAATCTAGCTGAACGATCGATAAACCCGACCGGCGACACTCGTATTGCAAATAAGACTTTCGTAAATCATCTTAACAAGGAGATAGCTGGACTTGCACTACTGTCTATTCGCATTAGATTTTACCTTTGATAAAATAAAACCATATCCGTATTAAGTATATTTAGTGTATGTACAATAGAGAAAAATTTACAGCTAGAAATAAATTTTTTACACAAATTTACTATATACAATATTTCATATCTGACGATTATTAAATGTTTTGTAAATTGTTTTAACATGCTTTTACGTTAATTCAATTTTACCTGGAATACGTTATTTTTATTTGGTGCAATTTATTTTTAAAAAATTCCATTTATCCTGCAAGGCATCGCTAAAGCCGCAAGGTCGCGTCGAGACAACGTAGACGGACGGGAGCGTCGCGACGTCTCGACGCCAATCGTTGGAATTTCATTATTACCACGAGTCCTCGTGATTCTCCCGAACCCATCAAAAAGAATCATACGAGATAATTCACATTTATCTCCAAGGCAATTGCGATCTAGGATTTTTCATGAGATTCGCCACCGTCCAATTTTCCTTCGTATCGATCACTCTGAGGAAACTCGTTCGCTCTGTAAAATCGAAGTCACCGAATGTCATTTTCCGCGACTTACATTTCTTTTCTTCGTGTTAATTGGATCGCGTCAAATCGGCTGCGGTTCGCCACATAAATGTACGGCGATGTTGCAATTGCAACCGTGAGCGCCACTGGCACGTGAATTATTTCATAGGGTGAATGAATCGTATCGATCTCTCTTAGGTTATGTTATGACTCATTTCTCTACGCCCTGCCTCGACATTCGAGTAGCAACACACAGCAGGAGTAACGCAGACTCGTAGTGCATCATACTGCTTCTTTCATTATTTAAATATATGTAAAAGCCTTGAAGGGGATCAACGAAGCTTTGATAGATTCAAAGAGTTCTTGCATGATTTAAATTGATCGAATAATTATAGATTCAAAGTTCGATAATGATCTATAGATCCAACGGACATTGGTATCAATGACAGAAATGCAAGGGATCACGTGACCCTAAAGAACCAACGTCAAAATACATGCACAATGTCCACTTGAAATTTGATGAGCTCTTCAACGGTCCTCACAATTCCATTGAAATTGAAATGAAAGCCTATTTTAATCGGACGCATGACAGACAGAGAAATAATAAATGCAGGGATACGTTACGTACTAACCGAAATGAATACAATTTTTGAATAGCTCTGTACACGTTCGGCCACTGCTTAATTTCCAGCCGATCAGCTTGAGATTGTATAAGACCATTCAGTTGCGTGCGGTGCATAAGTGCATAATTATAATCTTTATAAAATCCTTTATTATGGTATATACTAGTATTTAAAGTGCATTAACGATCACTCATAAAATAATATTTATCGAATTTTAATGATACTACTAATTTTAGTAATACTGATGTGACATAAATACTTATAAAAAAAGTCAATAAAGATATCATAGATTTTCATGCACCTATTATAAATGTATTTAATGGTGCCGCTACGCCAGCCACTCTTATCTAAGTACTAATTATTGTCGGTAGCACATTAAAAGAGTCCGATAGCCGCGTTATCGGCTATCGGAAAAGGTCAGCCGTGGTTTGTTCGCCCGTATCTTGTCTCGGTATTAAAGAGGGTGCCTTGTATCTTTTTGGTATCGAAACTCCGGAGGATGGCACGCCTCGTGAACGACGTAGTCGGGCAATGTATCTTGAGGCCATCGGCCTCTCCATTTCTCTTCACTCCTTCGTATGAACATTATACTCTCTCCTTTCTTCCACGCTATTTCCTATAGACTCGCTCTTCAAAGTATCGAGCGACGCTCTTCCGCTGACATCATTTCCGGGGCAGAGGGTCATTCGCTGCATGCAAACCACTTCCGGTACAGATGGCACTTCGTAGAGTACAAACGAGCACAAGGACTCTTCTTCACACAAGATCAATTTTTGGTGATATGGGCAGATGCACTTGAGACACGTAATACAGACGTTGACGGTGTGTGATACTAACAGGATGTACTTCGTATTAGCACGTGCTTAATAATATAGATATATATATATATTCGCCATTCTATATATATATATATATATATAGAATGGCGAGTGCATTGAATTAATTATATTACTTTTCAAATTATAACTATTGGGATATATTTATGAAAAATTCTGTTTAATTTGTATTTTGGGATCTTGCAAGTTCAATGTGACAGACATAGAAACTTTATTCAGTTTATTATCTTTTTGTGTTAGTATTCTTTACCAGGGATCCCGTTTTCCTCTCGAGTTAGAAAGACAGGAGTATACCTTCGGAATATTCCAAAAGTGATCAAACGCAAAAACTATTTTCAATATGATTTCTAGGATTTAAATAATTGTTTGACTGATAGTATATCGATTGGTGAAATGGAAATTTCAAGAAAGCTTACATCAACTCCAGACCTATCCTGTTACGACTTCTTTCAATAGATATCACTCGAACGTCAACACGTTGGCCCAAATTCAAAATTTGATTTCTGAGATATTTATCGTATATCAGGCCATTAGTTTCTACGCCGATATCTACAAAGACACCAAAGTGTGTTATGTTTCGTACACAACCACTTAGCTTAACACCAATACTCAAGTCATCGATGCTCCTTAAGTTTTTTTTAAACACTGGTGGTTCACCCTTTATTCTGATATCCTCGCCTTTCTTCATCGTTAAACCCTTGATAATGATTTCTATTGTTGCTTCAGTTGTGTGGAATTTCTTTGCTAATATAGTATATCCCTGTTTTGCATACACATTTATTTGATCTATAAACTTCTGAGTACCCAGATTCTTTATGTCGCACTTACTGTCCTTCAGAATATTATTTGTTAATTCGTATGATTCCGGATGAATCCACGTTTGATCCAAATAATTTAAAGAATCGTTAGCATCCTTTAATTTACTGTTAGCAGTCTCTGGTATGATCCTTATGAAACCAGCGCATTGTTCAAATGACTTGTGACTAATACCTTTTACTTTCAAAAGTTGCTTTCTGTTTCTAAATACACCAATTTCATTTCTTCGTTGTATTATACTTTCAGCTTTGGACACGTTTAAACCGGCAACACGCTTCAGAAGGCTTCGAGATGCTGTATTAATATCAACTCCAACGAAACTCACAGTTTCTGAGATAACCTAAAGTAGGGACATAAGATTTAGAAAAAGGGTTCTCACCTAAGCTATCGTAAGAAAAAGTTGATTTAGCTGTTTTCAATTGATTACATTTTATAGCGTTTAATAAATAATTACTAACTTGATTGAGAGTGAGTTGTAGCTGCTTCTCTGGAAGATCATGTTGATACATTCCAATGCCAAGATGTTTTGGATCAACTTTGATTAATTCAGCCAGAGGATCTTGAAGTCTCCTGGCTATAGAAACTGCGGATATCAAATTTGGGTCCAGATCTGGAAACTCTGATTTGGCCTCTGGACTACAACTGTATATAGAAGCACCAGCTTCATTTACGATCGTATAAGAAACATCCACAGGATTAAAAACTCCAGATTGAATTAAATTAGTTAAGAACATCTCAGTCTCTCTACAGGCTGTAGCATTGCCTAACGCTATAAGTGTAGTTTTATGCTTAAGCACTAGATTAGCAAGGATTTTCGTTGCTTCCTGTTTATTATTTCTTGGTTGATTGTTAGGAAATATGGTTGCAGTGTCCAATACCTTCCCATTTTCAGATACTACAGCAATTTTGCATCCATGACGAAAGCCTGGATCTATGCTAAGAATAGTTTTCCCACGAACTGGGGGCATAAGTAGAAGATCTTTTAAATTACTTGCAAAGACTTCAATAGATGCTTCTTCTGCTCTCTTGTTCATTTCGAGTCGTACTCTGCGTACGACTAAAGGTTTAATCAATCTCTTGTAGGCATCTTTAAAACTTGCCTCTAGAAGTTGACGATGAAAATCTGATGCGTTAAACGCAGTGCTAAAGTGTGCAAAGCAATGTCTCCTTAACTCCTGTTCAAAATAATCAGGTATAGTCATTTTTACTGATAAAATCTTTTGTGACTCTCCTCTGTTAATAGCTAAAATCTGATGAGGCTTAATACACTTTTCCATTGATGTGAAGTTGAAATACAATTCATATTTTTTTATATCAACATTATCTTTAGTTAATGATTTACTTGACTGTTGTACATTCTTTGCTTGAGTAGTTTCTATCTTGACAAATACGGTTTTACGTAAATCCCTGATCTTAGTAAATGTAGTTTTATCCTTATTAATTATATCTGCAATTATATGTACAATGCCATTCTTAATATGCTGTTCAGTGTCTAAACCTTCTTGATCAGAATTAATCATGGACGACAAAGGAGCTATTGGTAAACCATTTAAAACAGAATCAGCAATAGGTCCTAGTCCTACATCTCTGGCTCGCTCAGCCAGAGAACGTTTTGAATTAGTTTTGTATAAAGAATATATATCATCTAATTCATGAAGAGATCTAGCACCTATAACAACTGCATGAATTTCAGGAGTCCATTTTCCTAATTTGTCAATAGCATTAATAATCTTCGTAGCTCGACTCTTTATTGCAATAGCACGATCATAACTGTCTTTAATCATTCTTAACTTTTCTGGTTCCATTCCTTGCGTCATCTCTTTTCTATATCTTGCAATAAAAGGAATAGTATTATCATCTTTGAATAATTTGACTAAGGATGTTGCAACATGAATGTCAATGTTATGAGTATCACTTATGTACTCTGCATCTGTCCAATCTCTGCATTCAACGAATTGTTTTAATTGAGAGGAATGACTTTGATTAGTTGCAGTTAATAAATTATCCTCTAAATTTATCTCTGGTAAAATGGTTTCAGGCACACAGGGTTCCTTTATCGATTCTTTAGCTAACTTTATTTTTTTACGTTCTCTGGTACTGTCTGTTTCATTCTTTGCTCTCTTTCTGTTTTTCGTATTCTTTTTCATATCTTCACAAATTACGTCACTTGGCACATCTTGTTGTTTGATTTTTCGTTTTACCTCTTTAGTTTTTCTACGTGGTTTTTCATCAATTTCATAATCTGGATCATTCAAAATCACTACGGATTCTGTATCATCCTCAGAATCCGTAATATCGATGATTATTGACTTATGTTTCCTGCGCTTCTGTCTCTCCATAATATATTCTTTACTCCAAACAATTTACGATCTCTCTTACGACCTTAATTATATAACAAAGCATGAAGATTATTGAACATTTTTCTATTTATCAATTAATATAATTATCAATAATAATTACTCAAGCATAAGGAACGATGAATTTCTCTTAAGATTCCAATATTTCCGTTTTTAATGAATAGCAACAGGTACCTAACTTCAGTAAATCAGCCAGAGTAGCGAGATGCACAACTACGGTCTACAAAACAAGAGATGAGTGGGGAGATGCACAACGCTACGGTTTTAGGCGATACCAAAAGCATGACGCTAAATCGTAGCGGCGAGTCCGGGAGTCGGATTTCGTGATCATCGCCTCTGTCGATGTTACAGATTTCGCGTAGCCGCGCGGGTCATGATCATCGTTCCAGCCGATATTGCAGTCAGGGAAATGAATGGATTGCTCGGTGGTGGGGAAAAAGTTGCCGCCCCTCACAAACCGTTCTTGACAAACAGGCGGAACAGCAAGGTCTTCCGTCCAACCGAACCCTAAACGTTTGTATG
>NW_014333318.1:115109-227613 GCF_000341935.2 Cephus cinctus
TTTTTTTTTATTTTACTACAAAAATTGTTCAAGGTTCCTCTCTTTTAACCTTTCTAGGTTGCCCAAACTTTATTTTAAGTTTATATATATATTTTTTTAATTTTATCTATGACAGAATCTACTAATATTTTAAAAGCCCGCTCGTACCGCGCGACCGGCGACTTGAGCGATTGCGGATCCTCTCTCGCTGAGGGGTCTGCTATTGCTGTTACTGCTGCCGCTGGTTCTTATAATCTTATAAATACTTTTTTATTTGCAATCTTCAGTTGCAGCGCCCAGTGTAAACGCAATAAGATTTACTATGAGAAAATAATTAGCTCACTTCATTACCTGGAATCAATAATCTTGAGAAGCAAATATGGAAATGAGCATTATCTCTGTCTGTAATTGTTCGTCCACGTGGAGAAGGGTGGCGCGAAAGTTCTTAACTGGTGTGCATCTTCATATTATTCTGCTTATATGTAAAGTAAGCGAAACGACAATAGTAAGCAGTTGAATAAACGATCAAATTCTAGAAATACAACTTCCGAAAGAAGTAAAACATACAGATGTTTCTGGCGTCTGGCTAGTGCATCCGGTTATGAATCGGGAGGTCTATGGTTCGAGACCCCTCTATGGAGAGCATCTTTTTTTACAAAAAAAAATGTGCTTTTGCAAATGGGATTAACAGATTAAAGAGTATATCCAATTAATTTATTTATCTTATTACAATAAAAGCATAACAACGACAACCTGCGGGCTTCCACATCACCCAAGAGGTGCCGCAGTCGATGCGTTCCCATTATTAAGCGTAGCGGGTCCCCAATAGGCCTATACTACGATCGGCCTATACTATTTTTCAAGGTTCCTCTCTTTCTAATTTTCTCGGTTGCCCAAACTTTATTTTAAGCTTATATAAAATATTTTTAAAAAAAAGGTTGTCATCGGGATCGAAAATCATTTTCTATTAACTCACAATATTCTCTGTCGCAATATCCTTCATAGTAATAAAATAAACTGGACATCCATCCCAGGAGCTGACATCCGTGTAGCACCTCCATTTTTGTAATGTTAATATAATATGTATAAATATGTATTTTAATAGAGAGTCCACAGTGTTCTTCTCTCGTCGGTGCGCTATAAACGCGGAATTAGCAAAATCCAGAAGACTCGCGTGGCCGAGGAAAAGTTATTTAGTACGCAACAGAATCTGCGGTTGATCACTCGGAAACAAGTATAGCTGGAAATATAGTCAGACACTACCGCGCAACATGGGAACACTTTCCGAATGCATCACCAAAATCTCTTTGAGGTCCCATACGCCAAGTGGAGTAGCACAAGCGAACGCAGATTGACGTGACCGCTCCCCTAGAGAGCGCAGAAAGGGATGCCGACGCCAACCCATGACTCCCCACCGCTCAAACCGTCTTGGCATATTTGCTGCGGAGTTTACTGCGATACCAAAGTGATATCACGATGAAGGTATAGCCCAGCGGAAGAAATTGGGATAATATGTAACACAAAGAAAGAGAGAGAGAGAGAGATAGAATTAGATAATCAAGTATTACCTTAGAATGTAGATGAACAAAAGAAACAAAGGATCGATGAATGTATCACAACTGTGATGTATTTACGGAGAGAGGGGAAGGGGGAAGGAAGACCGGCAAAACGCGCTTTCCAAGAGGTCGGCTCTCGAAAGACTGACCTCTGCACCAATAATACATTCTTTGTATACTGCTGGGTACCCCCTCCCACCGCTCGAGTACTCCTTGGCAAAAGTTATGCCCCCCTACGACAGGTTTGTCAATTACAACTCGTACAGGGTTCGTCAACGATGCTCCCCCGCTCGAATACTCCTTGACAAAAGTGATGCCCCCCTACGACAGGTTTGTCAATTACAACTCGTACAGAGTTCGTCAACGATGCTCTCGAGTGACGATGCAGGCTGATCGGTACACGGCAATTGTTCGCATTTTAGGATATCGTTGACGCTCCCTGTAATGCTCGTAAAGCGTACGTTTCATTAGCACAGCAGGGCTCTAAGTGCGTCTCTCTCGCACGCATACGGATTATTACACTTTTTCTACTACCTATAACTATACTACCTTTAACTTACAACTATACTACCTATAAATGTTTTGAATAGCTCACAAAAATGGTGTCTAGACCCTGTACCTGCTACGCACTAATATTGAATTTAAAAGAAAACTATGAAGGTACAAACGATGGAACGCAGTGGAGATATACTAGAGACTATACTCTTTCGAACGGGACTGATTGGAAAGAGGTACAAACGATACTTTCTTGAAGAACTTTAAAAATTGGTGTCTGAGCGTTGTACATGCTATGCACTTAACTAGAATTTCTATAGTTCCTGATAGGTTTTCACAATAGTTCTGCTACGTAACATCGTTAAAATAGGAATTTTCCAAAAATTGAGGTGCTACATGAGTGTCAGCTCCAGCACTGCACTTTTTTAAAATCTCTTGAAAATGATTCAACAATAGGCTTTTTCAATAGCTCTCGAGAAGTTCTATAGTTCCAGATAGGTTTTAACAACAATTCTGCTACGTAACATCGTTAAAATACCTATTAAGGATACTAGTCGCACCATATGCTTCAGTGCAGGTATGCATAAGGAGCTGGTTTTCAGTGTTATTTTCAGGTTGTGTTTCAAACAGTTCCGGAATAATTCTCTCTAGTACTCAATGTTGGGACCATAGTTCCGCTTGGAACTATTGTTAAATAATGATGGAAGCTGGCACCGCATCGCTGCACTCCTTAACACAGGCAGGCATAAGGTGCTGGCTTTTGTCTTAGTAAATCTTATCGAGCTTACACTGTACATTTGAATTTAAGATTACAAAAGAAAAAGATTTAGGCAATATCTGATAAGCGGCCTCTTTCTAAGGATTGCTCTGGGATTCAGTTGTAAGTTGTGGAGAATCTCTGTCCGCTAGGCTACCCGTTCGTGATCACGTTAAGCTCGGCTACGGTGGAATGTGCATTATCGACGGAGGCGATGATCACAAGATCCTACTCCCGGACTCGCCATTACGATTTAGCGACATGTTTTTGGCATCGCCTAACACCGTAGCTTTGTGCATCTTCCTTTCTATTTATCTCTGTAAACCCTACTTATGTGAAAATTTTGAACAGGAATGTCAGGAATCTAGATACTTTGAAAGTTCACGACCGAAAGGTTGGAGGTTCGTGCCCAGCTTCCAGCGGCATTCACCAACGGGTTTTCATATGAAAACTTAAGTGAGTATTTATACGGATTTTGCCCAACACTGTTCGGATTCGGTGTATAAACTTTGTAGGTCCCCTCACGCTGAGTTGAATAAGGACCGTCTCGCAAGGTACATCGCCATCTATTGTCGAACTTCCAACCTTGATTATTAGGACCAGTTACTGGCACATGTCCCCCATTGGGGATACAGCCATAAGGAAAGGAAGGAAGGAAGATACTTTGAAAGCGCATTGCTCCGTACAAAAAGCTTTAAAGCTAACCATTTGAAATAATAAAAGAATTACAGAATTGCTAACAAAGAAGTAAATCATAAGTGAGAACTACGGCTTATAATACTTATTTAATAAAACGATTGACTAACATTTTCATGTCAAATTGCGGGATTGAATGCAATATCGAAAAATAATACAAATTGTTAACCTTGTCAACCTCAATTTCATCTGTGCTATTTACATCCCTTCGAGTTCGTAGTGCACGGAGGAACAACGTGGGAATATCTAAATATTGTCACTAAAAACGTATAGCTTTTAATATACTAATTGAACATATTTCCTTATTAGTTAGTAGTTGATAAAATGTCGAATCTACCCATACGAACGTACCAAAGAAAAAATGCAGCTAAGCAAACGTCTATACTTTATAAAAATCCTACAATTATTTCTCGTACAAATACTCAACTTAAATCCTCTAAGAACTATAATATAAAGGTGAAGGAGAAGCTTAAAAATGTGGATGATACCTTAGACTATGATCCATTCGACACTACCTTTGATCGACTTGCAAAAGATGCTAGGTGAGTATATTATTTAATTGTTGTATTGTGTGATAGTGCCATTACTTATCTTTAGGTTTTATGTACTTTTTGTATTGCATTCAGATTACCGCCAGTACCTCCTATATCAGGAGGTACACATGATTCTTGGTATGACAGTAGTGACAACAGCCTACCAGTACATAATTCTTCAACAATTTCTGTTGCTCAAGACCTAATACGCACAAAGAATAAAGCTTCTGTAAAAGTGGTAAAAAAAGGGAAAAGGATAAAAGATTCAATGATGGTCATGGTTAATAAAGTTACAAGGAATAAGTATCCAAAGCCTGTGAGGAAGACTAGACAGAAGAATGGTTTAGCAATGCTGAGTGTAAATGAAACAGACATTTGTTTAGAAAAGGATTTCAAAGTCAAACGCAAATATAACCATAAAAAGAAGAATAATAATATTATTAAAGTAGAAGAATCTAAGAAAGATGTAAAACATGTTTTCTCACAAAACTCAAATCATAGCAGTAATAACAGTAGTGTTATTGATCATAAACTTATAATAGAATCAGTATCTGGCAATAATCCCTCAAAGGTTGCTAAAATTGACTTGCAAAGCTCAAACACGTCAGAAATAACTAAAGCAACGAATATGGAAGAAGTACCCTCAAAACGTAAAAAAGCTGCATGGAAAATGAAGATTGTGTTATCACCAAATAAAAAGAAGATATTTCAGGAAAGAAAAAGAAAGAGCAAGAGTAAAGGAAACTCCAGCAATTTACATTCAAGTAATGATGTTCATATTAAAAAACAAAGAAAATTGAAGAGCATAGATAACAATGTTCCAGCTGTACAAGATAATCAAAATCAAACAAGCATAAATCATCTAGTTAACAGACCAGAAGTAAACTCTTCATTTAGTGTGAGTAATATTTCAATGAACAGTTTAAATGACGCAAGTGATCAGATAGATAATACAGACGTGAACAGTTCATCCAATAATATAAACAATATCTCAATGGACAGTTCAAAAAGGGAATCCATGGACCTATTAAAACTATCAAATAGCATAAATTTACTGGCACATTCTACACCGTATTCTAATTCTAAAAAGAGTTCAAATAATAAACCTATGGATCCACTGGAAACATTGACTAACGTAAAAGCTTCAGCACATTGTACATTATATTCTACTTCTAAGGAGAGTTTAAATAACAAACTCATCAATCCACTGAAACAATTCACTGACATAAAATCTATAGCACCTTCTACACTGTATGCTCCTAATAAGAATTCAAATAACAAACCTATGGATTCACTGGAACCGTCGACTAGCATAAAAGCTGTATCACGTTCTACATCGTATCCTAACTCTAGTAATTCAGTTGAAGTAACGAAGCCAATGATAATAGTTAAACCTTGTTGTGTAAAGCTAGAAAGGTACGAAAAGAACAAGACTAAACAAAACTATTTGAAGGAGTACGACAAAAAGGAAATTTGTATTCCAGACTTCAGTCATTTACCTGCTGAAAATATTACATACGAACACGTTGAAACTACCAGAAATAATTTATCTCAATCCATTATTAGATCTTGTTCAGTTAAAATATCTAGGAATGATGTGGATAAATTTCTGAAATCAACGTCTATAATACAGGAAATTAATCCACTTCAATTGGATTCAAGAAATTGTACCAACCAATTAAATATTAAAGAGTGTAGTGTTAATTTATCTCGAATAAGACTTTCTGAGTACAAAAAAATTAAATTGTGGGAATCTAATCTACCTATGCAAAATTATCACGGCTTAATGTGTAGCACACCATTAGAGGGGCCAGTGAAACAGTCACTCAGGAAAGTTCGCTTTTCACCCATCAACAGTCTTACTTCTATTAAAACAAAGAGGCAAAAAATTCAAGTTAAAGATAAACGTATTAGTAAAGAACTGTCAAAAGAGAAAACTAATGACGTCCAAGATATAAATACTATAAAAAAGAATCTGCATTCATACTATAATACTTCTGACGTGGAGGAATCCAAAGGAACAAGAGGAATTATTGAAGTTTCTCAAGAATGCTTGTCAATGGACGAACAAACGACAGTGGAATTGGAACCAAAGTCAAATAAAATAAAATCAAACTCTTTTGTACGACTTGCATCGGACCAATCAGAAGATAGTATCTATGCAGCAAGTACAGTAAATTATAATTCATTTGCGAGGACTAATTTGTGTAAGAAAGTCTTGGGTGTTTCTTCAGATTCAGATGCATCGTGTTCTCTGTTTAGTAATAGAACAACAAATGAAGAAAACTTAACATCTTCGAATGATGATACAAAAAACAAAACAGATGTATTTTGCTCAAAGGCTCAAATTACTAAAAGAAGAAACAAGAACAACAAACAATTGAAAAGTGATATTCTTGCAGTTAACACAAGAGCAAGTCAAGAATCTTCAAACACAGAAAACATATCCTTCGAAGACTCATCTTTATTTCCCACCAAAATTATTGAAAATTCTCAAGAAATTGATACCGATACTTCTACTAGCAATCTACTTGAACATAACAAAGTGAATTCTATTAGTAAAATTGATGATTCCAATGAATCATTAAGCGACATAAGTAGTCAAGAAACCACAGCCCAGAGTTTATCAATGGACTCTGAATATTCAAAGAAATCTCAAGAAAATCTTGAACATTGTGATAATATTAAGAAAAAAGAAACTGTTTCTAAAGAATCAGAGAAATCAAAAAAATCAGAGAAACAACATACACATGTACATTTTGACAATAGTTTGTTAAGCAACAATTTGGAAAAGATGGACGTAGACAATGTTAACGATTCCACTCCATTAACAAAACGTTTACGTAATTCAACGATAGCCAAGTTACGAAGTCATCAAAATTACGGTTACCAACTGACACTAACATCAGAATCTGCATTTAGGGGAATCCCTAAAGAAGTATCAACAAATGCTTTACAGAACACTCATCTGTCATTGGTGGATGTATCTTCAAAAATTTTGGAAAATAGCGAAAATCTTAATGTGTCTGCTGACAATTTTAATGAAAAAACATCGGTATTCCTGAAACCAGGAAAACTCTGGGCCAGATCTCTGTCTATTTTGAATAATATTCAAAAAGATGCTGACTTGGATGCGCTGAGTGTCAACAAAGGCAAAAAGTGGAGGCAAAGTGTTCAAGCGATTCTTGCCATGCAACAACGAAGTAATTATTTTATTTAAAATATACTTATTACATACTGTCATTGTTAATACTCTTTTTCAAAAATTATAAAATATAGAACAATTTATCGTAGTCTACTACGTCTCGCTAATATAATTAACGAAACAAATAAGACTCAAGTTCAATATGCCAAACAAAATTTGAACGGGTGAAAAGTTAACCCAAAATAGCAATTTTTTATTTATGTTTTTTGCATTAAAATTCATTTTATATTATCTTGTCTACTGATTTTTACAACTTCTGTAAGAATTTACTAATATTTTAGTTCCGCTGTCAAAAAAAAATGGAAAAAAAGGCCAATTCCTCTTTTATAATTCACTGATTATTCTAGTAAATGGGTGAGTTTTACGTGTATTTTATTTGAATTAACAGCTCCTCGTAAATCAAGCATTTCTGGGAATACAGGACTTATACAAAGCTGTATAAACACAAACGACAATGATAAGGAACCGGAAACGCATCACAAAATACGTCCAAGTGTTAACCGTTTATCCTCTTCACAAGTGAATACAACATTTGGATCTACAAGTCCTGGACGACACATAAGACGTATTTCTATTCGAGTTGTTCCTGATAATAAGAAATTCAGTCATATCAAACATTCGCCCTTTTTGGAAGCTTATGGACTAACAGCCAGCAAGAACAAAAAATCTTATTCTCAGTTATCCACGCAAATCGGTAACAACATTTCTTGACTTTCCAAAAATGTTTTATTTTTATGTTTCATGTCAATATTAAATATTTAAATGAATTTTAGCACCATTGAAAGAAACTGCAGTCTACAATGTCCAGCATAAGAATGCAGCTATCGAAACTTTTGAAACTGGTCCTGTATTTACAGCCAGAGAAGTAGTATTGCAGAGATGTAATCAGGATGATTATATACAATTTGAAGAATGTTTTCCTAAGTCGTAAGTATTACAGATTTGAATATAATTTTTATATGTACAATTTTAACCTAAAAATTAAAATTGAACAATTTTCTTCACAGATATCTGGAACGTTGTCGAAAAATCGGCGAGGGTGTTTACGGGGAAGTTTTTATCCACGAAGGAGAGAAGGAGAATTCCGTTATAAAAATTATACCAATAGAAGGAAGAGAATTGGTGAATGGTGAAATACAGAAAAAATTCAGTGAGATACTTTCAGAGATTGTTATAGCCAGGTGATTTTTAGATTCATTGATATTTTGCAAAATCAGAATAGAACAATATAATTAATCTAGCTGTGCATTTACAGGGAGCTCTATAACCTCAGGTTCAATGATAAATACAACAGCAACAGTTTTGTTGAAGTGAAGAACATTCGTTGCATCATCGGAAAGTATCCTGAAAAATTAGTTGAACTATGGAAGATTTATGACGAGGAGAAAAATTCTGATAATGACTGTCCTTTGATGTTCAATGATAATCAATTATATATTGTACTAGAACTTGGACACGGGGGTCAGGATTTAGAAGCATTTGTATTTCAAAATGCATCACAGTCCCACGCGTTATTCATACAGGTATTTTTTATTTTAATTTTTAATGGTTTATCAGTATTTTTCTGTCTAAAACAATGTTTTTCTTTTTAAAGACTGCTTTTGCATTGGCAGTTGCTGAAAAATCTTTGGAATTCGAGCACAGAGATTTGCATTGGGGCAATATATTAATATCGCATACGGATGAGAAAGAAGTGCACTATAAGCTAAATGATAAGAAAGTCTCATTCAAAACTAAAGGTGTTCAGGTAAGACTTACTGAACTAGTATAAAAATTGAAAAAAAAAACGTAATTCAGGGTTAATCAAAATTGTTCTTCATTCTTTCAAGGCTGCAATTATAGACTTCACTTTGTCAAGAATGTCGTATCAAGGATGCTGCATCTTCAATGATCTTGCTCTGGACCCAGCACTATTCGCAGCACAGGGTGAATATCAATTTGAGATTTATCGACTTATGCGCGACAAGGTCAAGTAAGTAATTAAATAATTATTCATAATTATTTCACTATTTCAATCTTTGCATTTCTCTTATAATTTCGACTTGCAGCAACAATTGGCAGAAGTTTGAACCCTTTACGAATCTCCTCTGGTTACATTACACACTGGATAAAATGATCACAGCAGTAAGATACAAAAATAAAAAGACGAAAGTTCACAAGAATGCCATCAGTGAACTTCAGCAATTGAAAGACGTCGTATTGAATTATAATAGTGCTTTTGATTTTGTGACGAATTGCGAGCAAGTATCGAGGCTGCAGTGCAGCAACTAGGGTTTCTCGGCTTTAGCTTCAACTTAAAGAGAAGTCGAGAATTACAGAAATAAGACAAACAAATATGTGCCTTCTAAAACGTATTTCTAAGTATTAACCAATAATAAATGATTATAGGAAAAATCATCCTCAAGGAAATCAGAAAGTCGTTAGTCGTAAATTTTTACTTATAAAGCTAAATATGTACGAAATAGCAAAAGACTTGTGGATGTCCAAGTACAGCCATCCTACTTGTATATCGCTTAAAATTTCACTTAAACACGGTCTGGTACATCGAATGATTTCGTTAAAAAAATTGTATATTTTATGTTATTAATTCTTTAAATACATCAAATTTTTCGCGGAATTGTTTTGTGCCAAATGTGATCGATATATTTTTTTATTATTTATTATGTTGTTTCGTCAATGCAGCAAGGAATCTGTATCGGAACCGTGATAGGTATCCAACAGGTGCATATGGGTTCCTGATCGACTGATTGTTCTGAATTACTTTCATCTAATAATACTAATTAGTTTTAATATAATTGTTTAATGAAATATTATAGTCGTATGATTACTATACCATGTCCAGCCTTTAAATCCTCTTCGAGAGTGACCTCATCTATTGTGACCCATCGCAAAATATGATTTCGCATCTCTGAATCCACATGATCCAATATCAGTGCAATTTTATGCAATGCTTTAGACTCGTAGAGATGCTGCACTTTGTCTGGTTTAGATGATGTGGAGGATGAGGATGACGCTAGAGTATCGCACTGAACTTTTGTACACTCACAGCATGTGCAGTGAGCAATATGATTATTGACCACTTCAGAATCTCTTTCAGATTTTCCTAAGTGATATCAAAAACTTTGAAAGTAAAAAGTACAACATAATTAATTATTTATCATCACTGATACCTTCACAGACTTCGCAATAGCAACATGTGCAGTCATCAGAATGACGGGAATAGGATGATTTTGACAACATTGTAATGTCTGAGTAACAAATGCTAGGTTCCTTTCGATGCTCTTCATACTGGCATACACCACAGATACAAAGCTCAGAATTTATATCCGAATTGGATGGTGCCAAAGAATTCATAGCCTGATCATCTTTGCACTTACAACAGATGCATGCATAAGGATCCTCTGGGTGGATCTGAAAATGTAATAACAAGAATAATATTTTCATATAAATTCTTTTCTCCAAACTGCATACCCTAGGCCTTCTACGTTCGATTGGTACTGGATCAAAATATTTAAATCTGATTTTTGGCATAGCTTTTCCTTTGAATGCATTACAGATGTAAGGAAGTCTTAGTGGCTGTGGATAACCATAAACTGGAACATTATAATATCTCTGTTTATAGTGATCGGCTGGATAAAATGCCAGATTCAATCGGCCATCAATTCTATAGGGTATAATGTCCAGATTATCTTGTGTCAATACACCAGACATTAACATTCGCTCAACAATCTAACAAGATATTTAATTAAAATTGTTGTAAGTCATAAAAAATAGTCTTAGATAATTGTATGATAATTACTTGTGCTGTAAGGTGACCAAGGTTGTTACCAAATAATCTAAGATGTCTAATAGGAGTACTTTTCTTTATCGTATTCAATAAGTCTACACCTCCCTCATCTGATATTTGATTATGAGAAATATCCAATAAACGAATTCTAGAGAATGGCATGCAAAAGCTCAAAGCTCTAGGAAACGATTACTTTATATAATAATATATAATTAATCTGATGGAATAAGAACATTGTAAATACACACATACCGAGCACCAGTACTAGTTATAATATTATGTGCAAGAAGAAGGCCTTGTAAGGCTGGTCTAGTTTTCAACCAATCAGCAATTTTTTCCATTCCATGATCTCCTATATTATTTCTACTCAAATCGAGTAAATGCAGAGTATTATTGTGCTGAGCATCAATTAACATAATTTCTATGTCATGACAGGAAAATCCATATTTTTGTACATGTAACTCGACCAGGCATTTATTAAACTGTGTGAAGATAGAACAGTAATGCACTGTTTTTTATTTTTTTATTTTAGTAATGTACTTGTAATATATTATGTTTACTCTCAATAGTTCGCCAAGAACAGTTGCAAAATGTTCTGTGTCGAAGTAGTATTTGAATTCTGAATTGGGTCTGCTGATGTCTAATATCTTTAGAGTGTCATTATATTGATTCTGATCATTTCTCATAACTGTTGTGAAATATACTAAACTAGATATAGTCTGATCCACTTCAGCCACATCCAAGTAACGTATATATGGATTCTTGAGTAGTAGCAATGCTACTTCCTTGGCAGCCTAAAAATAAGAAGCTATTAGAAAATATAAAATGTTGTATCGATGTCCTTACATCCACTCCAAATTTATTTCCATTTAATTGAAGAATCCTCAATTGCAATTTTTCTCCCACGGAGCACATATATTCAATTCCAGGTTTCTCCAGGAAATTGTTTTGCAAGTTTAGTTCTAATATATCATTGTAAGCCTGAAATATATTTTATTTATCTATGCAGAACAATTCATCAGGAATTGCAATTCAAGTTACACTTATGTGGTCAATTAAATTCATAAATCCTGCAGAGTGAATTCTATTGTATGGTAAACTCAAAGAAACCACATCCCTGTTGCTTCGTAGAAATATTAACAAGTAAGGCATATCCCAGTCTTCGAAGCGTCTCCTAAAATATACCCTCGTAGTTTTCCTAACATAATTTTATATTGTTTTAAAACAAACCGTATTCTTAAGAGGAGATCATTTCCATGTAAAATTAATCTTCTAGTGCCATCATAGTATTTCTCGCAGAAACAGGAGAAAAAGAGATTATTCATTAAAACAAGATTTTGGGGTGATCGCATTAGTTTTGGTATTTCAAGTAAAGTGTTATAATCGTTATAGAAGTATGGCGATTTTCTAGTTTTCCATCTCATGGTGAAATCTGTTTTTCGTTCTTGAATTACATCCTTTTCAAAACCTTTTCTACCATCTGCCAAAGTGTCCTGACTAATTTTTACAATCTCTTCCTGTACGATTCTTTTTGCTGTATCCATCAGATAACATTTCGAATGCGGCGTAGCAATTATCAAATCACCATAAGAATCAATTTTTATGTCCTCTTTTTGTTGCTCCAATAAGAGACTATAGCACATTTTAATCATATCAGATTTATTCATTGAGGATTGGTCACTATCGGTACCCGTTTTCACTTCCATCTTTCTGTTTTAACAGCTGTCAAAAAAAAAAACAACTGATACCATAAAAAATTGTCCTACGACTTTTTCAGATATCCTCACACAACTCTTAAAGAGAGTTGAACTGTTCCTATTTTTCTTTGTTCAATAAGGAATCCTTAAAATGATAGATTACGGAGTTCCCAAGCCGGAGGAAGAGATCGAAGTTGTACCCATGGAGGAAATGTTTGCAGGTATCAATTACAACATTATAAATTTTTAGAACTAATCAATCTTTCATCGCAGCATATTGTCGAATGGATCCTGTATCATATGCCAAAGGTGTAAAACTCATACCACTTTCCCAAAGTGACAAATGGTTAATATCAGCAAGACTTCTTGATATGCATACCCTAACAACGACAGAGACAGGTACGCACTTCTTCAAGTTCAAGAAGCGCGCCCTCTCCTACACTGAATATCTTGAGTACCTGGAGGACTTGGCCAAGGCAAAGAACTTGGATTTAAATAATATGATGTATCACATGCAAAGATCCGGTAAACCGATACATCCTCGCGACATTAAGAAAAACTAATTAAATAATAAACAATTTGTACAACAGATGATTTTTCCATCACTCCTATGTACAATCTTTATTTCCAATTTATTTTATACAAGCCCATTACGTCTCTCGAACTAACCAGAACAAATTATTAATATTTACACCTGCAATTTTCAAATCACCAACTGTGACCAGAACGCGAATTCATTATGGAAATATAAACTTTCAGTATAGTTTCAAATATACGTGGTCTTGATTTCTCAAGTCTCTAACTTATTAAAACCAAAATTGATGATCTGAAAAATTCTATAAGTTATACCATTGAAGATATACAATAAATAGTCCGTGAACAAAGTCTTCGGAAGATCGAAAAGAGAAGAAAAAATATTGTTACTCGTGTCAGTACTCATTTTCATGTACTGCACGGTAATCATTAATATTATTCTGTATACGCGACGTAATCAATCTTTACTGAGAAAACTCAAAAGATTGCAGCCAAAACGAAATCCGTTCCTTCTAGTCTACCATTTTTCTATTTTTTTTGGCTTTTTTCTGGTTGATTTTTTTTTCATATATTTTATATAAGACGCGCGAAGGGTCGCTTGAGCTAAGCGAAAAGTTAAGAATAAAACAATAATTCTCAAATTAAATCCAATCAACAATTTCATACCTCGATATTAAAGGCACATGAATCACAAAAGGGTGTAATGTTCTCTTTCTCCCGTGGCATGCATAAATGTAAATGAAGAAAAAAAAAAGCCAAATGAATCACTTCCTTCCCTTTTGTGGTTCGACGAGTACAAAAATTCAATTTGAACACTAAGAAAGCTTTGTATACCTGTGCTCAGCGAATACTTCTTTGAGGGCAAACAAAAAACAAACTGATTAATTATCTTTCGGTTATTAAGTAACCGTTTCGCGTGTTTTTCACATCAATACTTTCGCAACCTTAAACAAGGCTGTATTTCTGTTAATAAGAATCTGTACATCTAAGTGCCAGACCGGCTATTTTTGTTTCATTTCTACTGAAGTGGCGCATGCGCAGTCCCCTGATGATCTTACTCACCAGTGTTAATTTAAACTCTCTACGCCGTTAATATAAAAAAAAAGCAAATAAATATTAGGCGTTTCGCTGTATCCACTTCAAGCCATCCCTCACGTTACTCAATGTTACTCTACTAAGAAAGCTTGCTATAAGCTGATACTCTGGCATTGTGCGTCGTCCACATGAGCGCGTCGAGAGTTCGTGGCGATACGAATTCTGTCGTGTTATCTCCTGCTTTTTCTTATCATAAAGCATTTCCGGTTGGTAATGATCGAATTTACGACCCTCGCAAAGTACCTTTGTGGTTAAGCTCAACAACCATTGGAGAATCTAGAATACAATATTGATTTTAATGCTACTGCCTGTTTATTTATAATTTATAAAGCATAATTGCTTACCTCGTTACTTGAGGGCAGCTTGCCTTCATTTCGAAGCCAGGCGTTTGGTGCCCATAAGTACAATTGTATAATCGTAGCTGCTATGTCAGGACTGAGTCGCTGCAATGAATGTATGTTTAAACATAAAGTTTGCATATTTCTTTAGTTGATTGTTAATACTGAATGGAAAATACAAGTTTATACCTTATACATGCTTCTGCTCAGTATATTTTTAATCAAAGCAGCTATAACTCCAGGAACAGTTTCCGGTAGAGCCGGAAGCGCATCATCGGTGTAAATATGATTTTTCAAAGCAGTTTTTGCCTTTTTATCCTCGTAGAAGGGATTTCTCTGACCGAATATCTCATAAGCAATAGTTCCCGCTGTCCAGAGGTCAGCTTTGGTATAATTCAAACTAGTGAAAGGACCTGGTTCAGCTGTTACGATTTCCGGTGGCATGAGCGCTATGTTCCCGCCTTTGTCAATGTCGTGGCTATTGTATGGCATATAAAGACCATGATTCTTGTCGGCCAAGCAACAACCAAAATCAGTGATTACTAAGGTCGGACAATTGTCTAATTCTTCGGACAAATCCAACAGAATATTGTTACTCTTCAAATCTCTGAAATTATTGAATTACATAAGAGAAAATGATACCGACAATTATCTATAAATACAATCGGCATTCATATTGATACTGATGCAGTTACATAACTTCGAGTGTAGTAGTCATATTATATAAAATGAAAAAGATGTTTGACTCACCTGTGTACAATACCGTGAGCATTCATGTGTGCAACTCCCTCCAGGAGTTGGGCGAGCAACAAGATGGACACACGAGTACTGACTTCACGATCGGTCATATACTGTTTCAATGTGACATCGTATCTGGAGAAAAAGAATGCAATTATTGACTTCCTTGAGACGACGAAAAATATTGTAGTAACCAATAAATGTGATTTTAAATACACACCTTTTCATAAGCAAAAAGAGGCTCTTATTTCTTCCTGATCCGTAAGGATTGAGTCTTTCAGGAAGAGCATCAGGATACATTCTTATTGATTCTGGTAGCGCAGGCACCATATCAGCAAAGACATAATACATAGCTACTATATTTGGATGTGGAGGAAGATTTCTTTTATTATCAGCCATTCTTTGTTCCCATTGTGCCAATTCATCATTCCTGTAGTGCTTCCTGGCTGGTACTGTCTCACGGTACATTGCTCTCAAGATTGCAGTAGCATTTGATTCAACATCGTAATTAAACATCATCTTGATAGCCAATGGGAAAGTTGACAAATTCTTGGACTGATCGTCGATCATTATTTGATCGGAATCTTTTTTTTCCGATGCGTCCTTGAAACGAGCAGCGTGAACAACAGCGGAACATCCTTTTGCAATAACTGGGCCAATTACGAAGTCTTTCAGACCTGCTGGTGGCTCTTCGATAGTCGTAGTTTCGTAATTTTTGTCGTTTTGTGGCGTGTTCCATTGTACCTTTGAAACGGCTTCCTGGAAACAGTCAATAGAGGTTCTAAATTAGTTATATGAGAACTTTCAAAAGACTGGAAATCGGTGATGGCAATATATGAGATATAATCCATAATATGGACCTAGTGTTTGGCAGTGTAAAACGCCTTTGTCATTGGCAATGCAAAATTGGACTCTGGCCATGCACTTGTTTATGGTCGTGTGATATCATTACCAGATAAAGAAATTGTATTGAAAACTGTGATTAATTAGAGAATAACATTATAGAAGAAATAAACTGCAGTTTCTCATGGTGCCAGTAATCTATAAAAAAAAGAAGTGATACTATATTCCATAAAAAAAAATTCTACGATAATTGATTCTTTGACATACATAATTCTCTGACACATCCATACCCTAATCTCCCAACAGACTCCTTCTAGTTCGTCATCCTTTGTAAGTATTCCTGTACCAGATGCTAAAGACACTCCGACAAGAGCAAAGAAAGGTGCAGAATCCCCAAACAAAAGACGACTAGCTGCACGTCGTCGTAGATCAGCTGCAAGAGTATTTGTCACCCGTTTCAAGATATTATCAACAAATATTCGTCGAGCCTGAGCTCCCAGGAAGCCGAGATGTCTCCCTGCAGCCGAGCCATTACCACTAGCCTGAGGCACGTGGCCCTGTGATTTGCCTGTAATCAATTAACATCTTTGTTATTTGAATTGTGATGTAATGCCTTGGTCCATTATTAATATCTCTATTATGGAATGACATTAGAGTTTGACTTTATTATCAATAGCTATTTATATGAAAACAGACACCCTAAGATTATTGCGCATAATTATAGACAAAGGTGGTACAATTTAGTTGCATCAGATCCTTTAAAATTTACCTATACCTGTACAAGCAAGATCTCAACTGCATTAGGAAATAGTTTACATAACAATCCGGAGTGGATTTAAAAAATAATGCATCACTCACCTAATTCCACAACGTGTATCTTGTCGAGCTGGCTTCTGGAATAGCAGCTATTGTATCGATGCTCGGGATTCCTGAGAGAACGCAGAATGACCCGACCATTTTGCACGAGACGTTGAGCTGCCGTCCGAATCGACATCTCTCCGTACTCTTGGGCCGATAACGCCCAACGGGCAGGCCCAAATCCCCAAGTAAACGCCTTCACGTTTACAGTTAGGGTCACGATTACTGGATGGGTCTTCTAAATATCACGAAATGAGTCCTTGGTGACTCTCTGCCTGGCTCTCCGAATCACTTTGAAGCTGCGTATAATAAAAAAATGTTTATCACTATTTATTCCTAGCTGTGAGTTCTTGCACCAGTGGCGTCATCTATACATTGTCAAATATAATACAATGTATCTTATGTTGGTAAAACATTACAAGATGCGATACGCGTTCATTTTTATTTGAAAATTTTAATGGCGCAAATTTACATGGGAATTTACAAGGCCTTTAATAAATAATAAAACAGAAAACTAAAAGATTCTATATTTACTACTGTATTTTAAAACTAGTTAAAAATATGTATATTTCTTGTGCATTTACATTTATTTTCTTAATTATTTTTTATTAATTTTAAACAGGTTTACAGGTTTTTTTTTTCTTAATTATCTAAACTAATAATGATTAGAGACTTAATTCTTAACTGAATCCTATCAGATAAACTTCATTCAAAGGTATCAGTAATCAATCGACCCTTTGAACCACCAACATCGACTTATAGACATACAAAAACTGGTCAGCTGAAAAAAAATGATAGCGACTGGTAGCGGCCAAACCCTGTCTCTTTCTAATCAGAAGCTGTAGTACGAAAGTATAAAGAACATAGCCAATAGAAACATTAGAAAAGAAGAGCGATTGGTCGCCACCTCATTTTCTCTTTGCTTATTTTTACGGTCACTATTTCAAAGGATTTGAAGTAGGGATCGCGTAGTCCATACTATACGAGCCACATACTATCTGTGCTACAACGGTTTATGAAATACACTGAACTGTTCGTTATGCAACTGATGATCCTACAGAGATTGATTCAACAATTTTTATGGTTGTAAGAAAACTCTTAGTATTTGATTTTTCTCCAAGAACGGTGGAATGATGAATGAATACCTGCGTCAGATTTCAAATTGATGTCAGGATTTTTTTTTCAGACCAGTTCTAAACGGCATAGCTTTTTCTATGATGGACCCACGTGTTCGAGGATGCCACATGCGACTGAACCGTGTAACAGTGCGCGTCGTCAGCCACGCAATCAGGCGCAGGAATCGTGACTCGATAATAACGAGAGATAATGGAAAGTTGTGTGGTGACCTTGCGAGGCTGCCGATTGGTTCGCTAGACCTCGGCTGACTTAGTAGATTAAGAACTACCGACGTCCTCTACAGACAACCGGGAAGAAGCCGACGATTAAGGACGACCACTTGTTGCTGCCGATTTTCCACACTCTGATCAGTTCGTCTAATCACGAATCAATTTGGCCTATTGTTACATTAATTTCAACATTATGTCAGAACAGTGAGTATATTTAAAAATTAGGTCTTATCATTTAACATACATGTCTTGTATCTTGAGTGACTGCTTTCAATTTGTCATTGCAATGTCACCTGTAACAGAGTTGGGAGTGTTATCATTATATCAGCAATATCATTGAGAGTTCTGTTAATGAAAATTAAGGTTTTTCATTGATCGATAATAAAAATTTGAACCATGTCTTATTTTTTTGTAAGTATTTTGTATGATTTGCTCCATTACCAGGACCTTCTTCTTGAAAAATTATTTTATGTACATTGATTTAACACAATTTCAATAATTTGCTAAGTTTTATGGTTTAGTGTATAAAGCAAACTTAAAGATTTAGCAAAAATAAAATGTTAATAGCTTGTACTTGTTGGTAATGAACATCGTAATGATTAGTTAAATATAGAATTTGGTCTAAAGAAATAATATACATTTTTTGTTTTATAGGGTTGCAGATATCGCCTTGATTGGCTTGGCAGTGATGGGACAAAATTTGATCTTGAATATGAATGATCATGGTTTTGTGGTATGTGCCTACAATCGTACAACAGACAAAGTTAAGTCATTCCTGGAGAATGAAGCTAAGGGTACAAAAATTATTGGAGCCTTCAGTCTCGAAGAAATGGTTAGCAAGTTAAAGTTGCCACGTAGAGTGATGATGTTGGTAAAAGGTAAATAATCTCAATGGCTGCATTAAACGATACAAGACATAATTACTTTTAATCTCAGTTTTATACCAACTGGTCTTATAATGGAAATAGCATTATTGTAAGACTATGTATATAAGTTCCTAATGACATTCAAATATTCATTAATATTTTGTTATTACGTCAATAATATCTCTATATGTACGTCACTAAATATTCATCGACGTCACCCGTTATATAAGTGGTACTCAAGAAAGATATTGACAGTACATTAACATTGACCCTTGGGTCATATCTATGATGAAGTCAAAAATAATTTCTTTCGAAATTATACTTTTAATTTCTCAGTTCTAAACCCAAATATTTTATTATACAGCTGGACCTGCCGTTGATGCCTTTATTGAAAAATTAGTTCCACTTCTGTCCCCTGGTGATATCATCATCGACGGAGGTAACTCAGAATACCAAGATACTCAAAGACGCACCCAAGAATTGGAAAAGAAAGGAATTTTATTCGTTGGCAGTGGAGTCAGTGGGGGTGAAGATGGCGCGCGATATGGACCATCACTAATGCCTGGAGGAAATCCTAAAGCTTGGCCACACATCAAACCTATCTTCCAGGTTAGCGGAGTTCCATAATAAAAATGTAATTCATTACAATTCAGAAGTATACAAAATCATTGCTCTGTTTTCATTTTTAGGCCATAAGCGCTAAAAGTGACGGAGAACCATGCTGTGACTGGGTTGGCGAAACAGGTGCTGGACACTTTGTAAAAATGGTTCATAATGGAATTGAATATGGTGACATGCAGTTAATCTGCGAAGCCTACCATATTATGCGCAACGGAATAGGCATGGAGCCCCAGGAAATGAGTGACGTATTTGCTGAGTGGAACAAGGGCGAACTCGATTCCTTCTTGATCGAGATCACTAGAGACATTTTGAAATACAAAGATGAAAAGGGATACCTTCTGGAGCGCATCAGGGATACGGCCGGTCAAAAAGGAACTGGAAAATGGACTGCTATTGCTGCACTGGATTACGGAGTACCTGTCACCCTAATCGGCGAGTCTGTATTTGCCAGATGCCTTTCCGCCCTACAGGCTGAAAGGATAGAAGCAAGTACTATCTTAGATGGACCCACAGCTCTCTTTCAAGGAAACAGAAAACAATTCCTGGAGCACTTGAGGAAGGCACTCTATGTTTCCAAGATTATCTCTTACGCCCAGGGTTTCATGCTGCTTCGAGAAGCTGCCAAGATTCACAATTGGAATCTGAACTATGGTGGAATTGCACTGATGTGGCGTGGCGGATGCATTATTAGAAGGTAATATTCACTCTTTGCAGCTTAAAATTCAGTCGCAAATAATTACCATGGATCGAACGACAGTCACACATTTTATCATATCACTGCTAGCATTTGTCCTGAATAACTTAACACTAGCGTCATTGACCTGTTAAATGAGTCTGAAAGTGAATGGTAACAAATGTCAAATTGAAGTCATGGCCCCCTTGAATGTTTCAAGTAGAATTAAATAATTATTAAATTCTACAATGTTCAAATAACTAGCTTTTAACGTAGGTATAAAAATTTATTCTAAAACTAAAACAAAGACACTAAAGTTATACACCTATTGCGCTAGAATCCATTCATTAGTAATATCCATCTGAGTAATAAAAAATAAAAATAGAAATATCATTGCTAGCCAGCTTAGCGTGTACTTCATGCAATCTATACATGCTCCTAGTATCCAATTATGGTGAAAGTCATATCAAGTACAAGGTTACACGATGCGTGTCGAAAAGTGCCTTTCGTTTTACTTAACTTCAAATCTCGACCGGACCCTCCGGTACCGTCAGATCAGTTATAAATACTGTTTTAAGAGTCTAAAGGATTTCATGATGCATCAAATAATTTCTCCTTATAAATTACAGCGCCTTCCTGGGTAACATCAAACAGGCATTCGAGAAGAATCCAAAACTCACGAATCTGCTACTAGATGATTTCTTTGCCAAAGCCATGAAGGAGTGTCAAGCCAGTGCCAGGGTGGTCGTCTCCACCGCCGTTACTCTAGGAATCCCAACACCGGCCCTTTCAACTGCCCTAGCCTTCTACGACGGCTACAGGAGTGCTCGACTCCCAGCGAATCTTCTTCAGGCTCAACGTGATTACTTTGGTGCCCACACTTATGAACTTCTAGGTCAGGAAGGTAAATTTATTCACACCAATTGGACCGGTCATGGCGGTAATGTTTCTGCCTCCACGTACGACGCGTAAGGATTGGGTACACGTCGTGCGGTGCTGATTCCTGAAGAAATTGTCTTATTTTTCTCCTTCTGTTTTCTTTATCACTACATTCCGTACGAAATCACGTGAATTTACACAGCTTTGTTGACACTTGTCGAATGTAATGGAGAAAAAAAGTCTGCACGAACTTATCAGTAGCAACGAGGTCAGATGTATTGACACGGATCAAGATCCTCACGTTGGATCAAGTGAGAAGTTCATGATATATTATCGCATTAGAACGTATTATTAATTTTGGACAATAATTCGTGCTCCTTTTGACGTTCGTATTATTGTACGGTATCGCAATTGTTATTTAAATTATTTTAATGCGTGTCAATTTTAATAAAATCATTTCACTCTGGGATATATTCTTGATGCTTATCTATTACATATTAATAAGATAATCTAGATCAGTAACTTTCGATTTTTATTGCGTTTTTTCTGTAAGACAAATTATGGTAAGTACCTGGTCTTATAAATATATTGAACAAAGCTATAGCATCTTTCTCATAATAAGTGGATCACATAATTTTTCTTCTCGAGATTTAATAAATATTTTCAATTCGAAATGTAAATCCATTTTTGAAAAATTAACAATTTCACGTTTCAGTAATCAATAACACGTGCACGAACGACTAATATTACTCCTTATATGCTTGTTATTCAAACAAAAAAAAATAAAAAGAACACCCACTAAATATTCCTTTGGTTATGAAACAACTGCAGAGGAAAGTAAAACCGTTAAAGAGAAAGTATGCAACGCGTCGTGCGTATATTTTCACAAGAGTAAAAGGACACTTTATAAACACGTTGGAGGATCATCTGGAATTAAAAAAAAAAAGATAATCAAAATGAAAAGTTATTCCGCTTTCTCATCCTAACTGTAGACCATAAATATATGCAGCACTATATTTGTATTTCATCTTCAATGGGCAAATTCGAAAATCTGTGAATAAGACACACGTGTGAAACTAAAATGGTGGTACGTTTGTTGCCAGCAAATGGCCCATAACAAATTTTGCCATAACCGACGAGCATAACTTTCTATTGGATATCCTGCTTCATGATTATCAGTAATCGATTAACGGTAATGCAACACGGCGATTTCCAAGCCGAAATTACTTTGACTGGCGAAAATATGTAAAATTCTAGTAAGTCGAGTAATAGTAAGTAAGGTATTTTGTTCAAGCAACTTCATGTTATATGGTATTTAAACGTATCTCAATTATACTATCAATTTTACCACAGTTCATTTCAATATGTAAATACAATGCATAATACAGGCGAATTATAATATGCAAGTTTCAAGTAAACAAGAATTAACGGGATCAAGAAGGCCCTGAATGTGATGACAGGTCTTTCTATAGTTGGGTCGCAATAACAGTTCCGCTTTGAGGGGACTTATTTACGCTTGTGTTCATAAATAGATGGCCCTTTAAATTGGAAGTGATGTCGCGGTTCGACTATACTTCATTACTTACGTACATAAATTTTGGTAATGAAATTAACGTTACGTTATGATTTGACCTTTGACATGACAAGGACACTGAGTTGAATATTGATTTTGTATTTAACAATTTATTTTATGATTTTCAAGTTATGACGACTTAACGAGGCTGATCTATCGAGACTGTTTTATTAGTTAAGTAATGAAATATCATTGTCCAGTATAATTCTTAAAGATACATATACAAGGTAAATAGAGTGTATCGTCATTAGAGAAGATAATTTAGTGACTTTCATATATTTTCGTAACAATTTCATTAATAGGTCAAACAAGTGAATGCTCCGAAATCCAGGAAAGGAAAGAACCGTTATTACGTGAAACTGTTATTTCTGCTGAAGTTAATGACTGAAATGACAAGTAACAGGAGGTGTATTATTGCGAAATAAGATGAGAAGAAAAGACTGCTGATGACTTGGAAAGTGGTTTTTTTTTTCGAGTTACATAAAAAAATATAAGAAACCGTATAGATAATTATTTGAATCAAGATTCTAAAGCTTTAGCTTGGATTCAACGTGGAAACCAGATAAACAAGGACAATCAGACTGAAATACAGTCATTATAACTATAATATAGGCTGTAAATGGAAATCGAACTCCGTACACAAGAAGATGGTTAAGTCTAGTCGAGCTCTACATCTTTTAAAAAGAAAGGTAAAACACGCCTTTACCTCCTTGGTGGTTTCTCTTTTAATGCATTTCGCATATGACAACGTAATATAGCTATTTTGAAGATTGGAGCAAGACGCGTCTGAGAGCGCGCGTTCCTGAAGCTTTGTAAGTTTACATCTCCCACGTGCTCCATATTATTTACACGTGTAGATCATATTGTGTTTATATGTCCATAAAATTCTGTATACAAGTAGTACAGAGAGAATTCGAAATGGTTCCTATGGATGAATGGTCGAGTGGTTCTCTTTCGCTCCATATGGCAGGTAATTTAGTGAAATTGATGTTTTTTTTCCTGTTGCTGTTAAGAGTCTGGTAAAACTACCCGGGTTATACGGCCCTGAATGCCATCGGCTTTGGGTATCAGAGAATGAAGACCGAAGTGCCGGCAGAGTGGACCGCGACATTCATTTGCAAAATGGCTGATCACAGGGAACGAGACTCGTACTACTCGCAGTCGGATCCGCGCTCGAAAAACGATGATCCGCCAAATTCGCGACTGTTTGTTATCTGCCATAAGAGTCTTGAGGAAGAGGACCTCAGAAAAGCTTTTGAGAAGTTCGGAAAGATTGAAGATATCTGGGTGGTTAGAGATCGGAACACTGGCGAAAATAAGGGTAATCTCCTTTTCTTCATTCGCTAATCAATAACTTGTCTTTTATGGTTTTATGCCGATACCTTATGTTCGTGGATATGTTTCATCATTTGTGGTGGATTGTTGTTATTTATTTTGTTAGTTTTGAAAAATCTTGGAGTTTTTCTTTATTGCGTCGCAATCCTTTGGAGTCATTCGCAGGAAATGTCAATTTTCAGATAATTGCCGGTCGTAAAAAAGAGTTTATTTTGGGCATATTTGTATTGTTGTATTTTGTGGATTTGTGAAAGAATTTAATGAGTGTAAAGAAACATTGTTTTAATATGTATGATTGTATGTAAACATTAATACAAGCAGATCAAAGTAATGTGTTAACTCTTGTGCAACTGTAACGTGATTTTGGGATTTTCTTTTAAGAAGAAGAAATATTTAACTATGTGGATATTGTTTTAAAGAATATCCTCCATTTTACTTTGAGGAGTTTGGTAATATTTTGTTTTTATGTACAGGGGTCACATATATTAAGTTTTCCAAGACATCAGAAGCTGCCTTTGCATTGGAAGAGATGAATGGAAAAATGCTTGGATCGGTTGGTCGCCCAATTAAAGTTATGATTGCATCAAAGTAAGTAATTAGATTACCTCAAGATATCTTATATTTGGCGATTATCGTCAGATTGGGATTATATAAACTAAATTATTCTAGTCGTGATCAAGGGTCAGTTCGAGAGACCAATGAAGAAGAGAGATGGGTTCGACTATTCTGTGTATTACCAAAATCAATGACAGATGGTGAACTACAACAGGAATTCTCCAAATTTGGTACTATCGAATATGCCACAGTAGTCAAAGACAGAAACACAAGTGAGTCAAAGGGTTTCGGCTATGTAAAATTTCGAAAAGTCTCGAGCGCAGCAAAGGCATTCGAGGAATGCGATAGAAAATACAAGGCAGTGTTCGCTGAACCAAAGAAGCCAAAGCCTGACCATGGCGATGCAAAGTATAGCAATGGTCTGTCAATGCCCTATGACAATATTGCTGGAGGATTCGGTTCTTCAAATTTTGGCAAAAGTAGCATAAGTCTGGAAATTGCAACAAATTATCCAAACACTGAGGGCTATACGCGTCTGCAAGTAATAGCTCACCCAGCCTTAAATCAGGATCAGCTCTGGCGACTGTTCGACATTGTTCCTGGATTGGATTACTGCCATCTGAAAACGGATGTAAGGTATCGGATGCCAAGGGGACAGGCAACAGTGGTTTACTCAAACTCCAGTGCCGCCGCTTACGCCAGAGACAAGTTCCACGGTTTCGAATATCCACCCGGCCACAGAATGATTGTCAAACCAGATCTAACAGTACCACCACAGAAAAGTACGAAAGCAGGAAGTTCGAATCTCGGTATTGGTCCAAGGACAGATTTGGCACACTTAGCAGAAACCATCGCTCAAGCCACATCCTTGATTCAAGCCGCAGGTCTTACAACGCCGAGTGAGTATCTGATCTTGACTTCCCACTTTAGCAACAAGTTCTCATAATGAATCATAAGAAGATAAACAAGTTCTTTTATTTCTGTATTCGTTCAACTGGCTGTTCAGGTTTGGAGCATTCAATGACCATCAAATTACCTAACGTACAGCCTATGGCCAGTATAGACGCTGACGTGGCGAAGAGGTGTTTCATTGTTTGCGGTCCGCCTGTGCCTCCCATATATGCCATGAAGGACGCTTTTTGTAGGTTTGGAAACCTAATAGACGTTTACATGCTCCCAGGGAAGAATTGTGGATACGCCAAGTATGCTACCGTGGAGAGTGCAAATAAAGCCATCGAGGTATGCTATTAGACGCTTAAGTCAAAGTATGGGAATAGCGTGGAATGTAGTTATAGAGAAAATTTCCATGGAAAATTCATGAATATTTTTAACCTCATTGATTTACGTCACTCCCATTTTTCCTGCCACAAAGAATATACCAGTACACTTATAAAAGTTACGAAAGTTTCATAATGACTATAATAAGAGAAACAACACATAGTTAAACATGTCACGTGAAAAACATTCCTCGCGTTTAATGATACGTCGGCTACCTGTTCTCAGGTCTTACACGGTCAGGAGATCTGCGGGTCTCGACTGAAGGTTTTAGAAGCGGAAGAGCGCAATGCGGGTGACGATCGTAGGAAACGACTGAAAATGGACGAGGACGAAAATTAAGGCCCATTTTGTGTATTACGTAAGTAACAAAAGAAAAGAAACGAAACAGGCCGCGAAAAAATGAAGAAAAAGAGATAAAAAAAGAATATATTGGAAAAAAGGGCATGTGCATAAGAGGTCTATTGTATTAATACTCCCTGACAATTTGTTCTTGACGATCAGCATTATTTACACGTGTGTGGGAACCGAGTAAAAATGTAATTTTTCTATTTGTCTCCAGAGACTGACTGGTATACACAAGCTGGACGCACGCAACAAAAGAGACGAATTTTAAGACTCACTTGACCACGTCGGGCCTGCAGCCAAGGAAACTACTCCAACTATACCTACTTTTAGCTATCGTTTACGTTCGCAACTTCAACGTTACTGAAACATTAACGTTACTTTACTTATCCTTACCTTACTTTACTTATCGCTACACCTAACGTCGGACCTTCTGATATTATTTTCAATGGGCCTGTGCGAAGAGTTAATCGAGGCGAGGTCCTTTTTTCGTTTGACTTTCAAGTTTTAATGAGGATCAAAGTTTTATTAAGGTCGGAGTATACTTTTTTGACAATATCATAAGTTTTCATTGAACTTTAATATTCTCATGAATTCTATTATACGACAAAGCTTTAAGAAAATCTTATAAAATTTACTGTATGATTTTAAAGCGCTTGTTACGTTTTACGCATGACAAATTTATTATTGGTAATTCTACTGACAGATACGTAACGTATATCATAGATTAATATGCAAGGAGATAATTTAATGAACGATCGAAACCAAAAAATTTGTTTGTACAATGAGTCAGTAAGAATGAAAACTGACGAGCATTATAAATTCAAAAACGTAATATATTTTATTTACCGGATAAACTGTTCGCACAGGCTTCTTAGGTGCGACTTGCCTTAGGATTAGCAATTGGACTATATATTTTTCATTTCTGTTAATTTAAAACTTGTGCGATTTTACAGTACAGTGTCACATACGAATTTGCCAAAGGCCCAAAAATATTTTACCACAAACTGCTGATTAAAATATATATATGTATACGTTCTAACGACGAAATTTTTTGGACAGTTAAATTCAATCCGACTGTTTGATTCAGGAAATAAAAAAAAGAAAATTGCCTCAAATCTATCGAACTTACACATGATCGATGTATCCTCGATACTCGTGGACCCGAATTCCAAAGCAAGGTATATCCTTGGAGTATAGCGTAAACACTATTTTATACCACGGGACAGCACACACTCGTAATACCAATAGTTTACCAGTGATAATGTAAAATTTACTTTTATTTATTAAACTGTACATTCGTCAACAAAATGACGGCCATCGACATCACAAAAGTTAAACAACACTTAGCACATAAGTAAGATGCAAAAAATTCAAATCTGCAAATCGGTTCTTCGAGCGTCAATTGTATACAAGTTATGTAGAAATTTTGACACTGACCCACGTACCCCTAGGACCTTCCTTAACTGTCAAAACGAGAATTTAAAAAAATTTAATTACAACGTTGTATTATTTTAAAAAAAAGTTTAGTATTACGCGTGCAACAGCGTCTAATTAATAAGGATGGAAGTGGAGATATACCAATGATTGCCAATCGAATTATCCTTCGACACAATATGCCAAGTGATAGGAACGAGGCGAAAGATTAAAAAAAAAGAAAAAAAAATCTAGGTAGTGATAGTACAGCTAGCGATAGGGTACACGTTAATAATGATCAAATGATAATTAACGTCTTATTATAGTGGATACATCTTGTTTTGGAAGGATATTATATATATACATAAAAATATATATCGTATACAGAGTAATTAAAGATAAGGACAATGAATTATATTTCCACGCTAATAAATTGATATCGAGCAAATTTCGCAATCACGTATTAGCGAATTGACTTCATAACGTAACGCGTGCGTATGCAGTGTCGAAACGATGATTCCTTTATAAAAGAAGAAAAGGGGGAAGAAAAAACTTTTTATATTTGCGATTGTGCTTGCACGTTAAAATATATCCAGGTGACTGTAACACATAGGGACATGTCCTCGTGGAATCAAATACACATTCTTTACGAAAAACAAAGGAAAAGAGATGATTGAAAATAATTGATGTTAATCGCTTAATCACTTTTTATTCTGTTTAACGATTGACCCTGACGCATCCTGTTGTATTTATACTTATGGAATTATTTTGGCAATATTACCTTGTTGCGTCTCACGTTCTTCTTTTATTCCTTACAGACAATCTCGAGCTGCCAGCGATAACTGTGAAACAACCCGTGCCTAAACTACTGTGATATCAGCTTGAGTGAACTGAGAGTGACAACTATTTTATTTCTTTGTATATATATAAAATTTAATTAAAGGATAATAAATTATATTTTTACACAATAAATTTTGTTCGCTAAATTATAATCATAATTCAAAAATAATTTGTCACTCATACTATATTATATATAATTTTGTTTTTACCCTCATCGTGTCCCACCCCTCAATTTTGATTTAATTAGAATCTATTATCATTCGTTTTGAGATATACAATTTTTTTTCAAAAAGTCAAATTTATTATCGATTTATAGCGGGGGTGGTTACAGTCGATCCACGATTTTAATCTACTTCTTTGATAGATCAAGAATAACGTAGATCGAAACCGCACATGGATTTTTATACAATTTTTTTACAAAATATGCACGTGCATGGTTTTGCATTGAGATATATTTGTTTACCTTAGAATGAGTTTCCTTCTTTTTTATCGAAAGGCGAATATAATTTACTTCTAAGTTATTCATTTACCTTTTTTGTAAGAATAATACATTGAACTTGTGGACCGACTCTATATACTTTTCTAAATTAAGGTTTTCGGGTAAATTTATCTCGCTAAGGATTATTATACGATTAATTAACAATGGGTGGATAATAATTCCATAATAGATCGTGTCTTTATGTAGGGGTATTAATAGTTGTGTGTATCAAATCCAGTAAAATATATTCAAATCTATTTTAACCGCTTTTGTGTCACGGTAAGTTAAAGCGGCGGGGGTTAGTCTGCTGTTTTGCAACGTTACAGCGATGTCCTGTGCCTAGAGGGTGGGAGTTAAGACTCACGTGTACTGCTGCGTGATGTCAGTAAAGCTTAGCCAGTCAGTGCAAACGGCCAAAACGCGTTCATTCTGTGAAAACATTCAGAGCGCATGTTGTGTCTTAGGAATATTTTGATATAAACGATATCGAAGAAGAAGAGAAAAATAGTTAATACATTGCTGGTGAATCAGGTCCGTCTTTTCTTACTTTCATGCCGGTTGAATATTTTTATTTAGTATTGCAATGTGGGGATTGACTCGTTTTCCGGCTTCTTTTACAACGAGTGTTCCAATTTCTACGTAGTTCATAGACACGAGTCGGCTATACTTTTTATCGTTTACTCGAATGGGCGGAAAGTGAGCGTGCCTTTGGTGCTTCTCGTGCCGGTAGGATCTTTTAGTGCGGATTTATTGCACCTTGTACTATTGTATTATTGTCGACGAAACAACCGACGAACAATTGTTCATCTTAATGGGAAAGATGGAGGAAACCTCGGCGGAGAATGTCAAGGTTTGCGATTCTGGTTATTCCAACAGTTATAGCAACAGCCAGTCGCAAAGAAGGTAAGAGACTTCATTTATTCTTGTTCTCAGTACTTATTAAAAAATTGCCGTTGCCATTGTAATGCATTTTCGGTTACGAACCGTCAAGATTTTAAAACACAGATTCCAATAATGTTTGTGTCTTAACGAAGTGAAAACTGACAGATCTAATATTTTTTAATTACTCATTGTTTATATAACTCCGCACGTGCAGCTTTGGTTAGATATGGATTGTGAATGAGTAGCTTGTCTAAAAAAACAACTGTCACGTGCTCGGAAGCTATTTTGCCATCATGAGGATCTCAATTTATTTTCAAATCTTCTCCTACTTATGTCTTCTATTTTTTATTTCGTAGTTCTAGGAACAAAATGCACATATCATGTCAATTCTATTTCTAGATACGTATTACTGTATGTTAGATACATTGCCTTCGTGCGTTCCTCGTACACGAGCAATATTAAAATCATAACAGACAAAAGTAACGATTTTATTGTTGATCTAACAATAATATTGAGCAAACCGTACAAAGATAAATTCATTGAGTAAGAATCACTATGACGTTTTTATATTATATTTATATAATCAACGATCCCCATTATATTCTATTGATGATTAATAAAAAGAGTGTAGTAATGACAAATAATATTTACAGCATCTTTATCACAGCCATTCTAAATACCAATATAAATCAGGATATTGTTAATTTGCATTTTGTGTTTATAAATAATACAAAATTACTCAAACTTAATGCCCAGCTATATTTATACCATAAAAACAATTAGTATTATTATGGTTATATATATTTGAAAAGAAAAAGATTAACAGGGTCGCCCTGTAATCCATGTATGTTGTATAACCATTGATAAATCGGTATTTATTATCGATATAAATACAAACCGACATATAACCAGTACAGGCGATTGTGAAGCTACAGACAATATACAATTATTATCGTTATCATCCCTTGCGTAATATAGGATAGAGGGGATGACAATAATGATAACAACCCAAACTCACCCCTGAAGCATCCTTAACGCGATTCCAGGTTATAACCTGGACTTATATAAAGATAATAATAAAATGGCGTTTATCAGCCTGTCGCGACATTTCTATATATACAACAAAGCACTACACATGTAACGCCTAATTATAATTTGTCACAAATGCGTGTATGTTGCTTTGATGCAAAATTCTCAATGGGCTTTGAAACAATGTATTCCAATGTCATATAGCATTGACAAATTCATAATAATAAAATTGACCATGTAAATTTGAAATTTCGAAAATTGTTATACAGTAAAAATACATTGTCACGAACAATCTTGATAATTTTTAATTCAAATATAATTGAGAGTCAGTGGGATTGCATAAGGTATACTTTTCATAGTTAATTCAGAATCTTTGACTGTTTAGCTAATACAGGGGTGGTAACTTTTTACGAGGCGACTCTATTACTGGAATAGCACAAGAATTCGTCACTTAAATATTCTGGCGCGAAATTCAAAATTTATAAATACTGATTTTTCACAGTGTTATTAAAGGTCCGGGAAATTTTTTTTTTACCCTGTACAAGATAATTGCATTTATATATCTAGAGCAACAGTCTCTCGGTTGTCGAAGTCACGAGGCGTCGAACGTGAACGAAAGTCACCCTTATGCAATGATTTTCCCGGTGAAATGAGGTGCAACAAATATATGCTCTCGTCGCGGTTCGATAATGAGGACAGTGAAAGGCCCAAGAGTCCTCGTAAGACCCCATTACAATACAAGCCCGTGTGCGGCCATTCATGGAGTCACGTTTGACGAACATGTGAGAAAACTTTTTTGCCTGGAACTGGTCGCCGCGTTAATTCTTGTATTGTAAGTTGTTCGATCGCGTCATTTTTGTTTAAACAATGGTCAACAGAACGAAGCCATTTTCTTATTGCTTGATCGATCTAACGCACCCGTAAATGCAGTTGTATTTTTGACTGACAAACATCGAAATGAATACCCTTTGCCTTATTGGTTTTTGAACAAAATATTGAAATCGGAAAATGTATCTTTATTTGTATGTATATTTTTTTTTTATTTCAGTGGCGAGAGTTTTGTCTCAAGAAACAGCAACCGTTCTGAGAGCAGCGGATACTGTGGAACGCGCCCATCGGCCTTTGGCTCCAGGTAACAATTATTTAAGTCACTAAAAATTGTAATTTGAAAATTGGCGGGAAATGAATTAAGAAATATTTTTGAAAAATCGTGTTTTGCGAATACACATACTAAAACATCAGGCAATAGATAAAGATGCGATAAACGTACCTAACGAAAGAGAAATTTTGACGGTGATATTTTAGAAAAATAAATAAAAAATTTTGAATAAATACCAAAGAATAAAATAATAAGAAGCTAAAATTAAATCGGATGCAATAAAACGTATTTATTTTACATTGGTATCATGATACCTGCATTATACCCTGATTATGCGTATGCCTAATGTAAAACCTAAAGATTTAAATACCTGTATATTTATACATAGAAAATTTTCAGAGTATCATTATTATTAGCGCGATAAAACAGAAATAGAATTAGGATCTAAATATAACGAGACACAATAAACCAAGTAATTCGGCCCACGTTATAAGCATTTCATTGGTTTACAAGTCATTCACACGAACGATTAAGCCGTAATGAAATTATATAAACAGTAATATCAGCAGTGCCTTAAATAATTACATAAAATAGTATAATGGAGGTGTATATATATATAAAATTCTAAAAAAAGATATTACTCCACGTGCCTCCAACCGCGATTAGCTGTTTACAATTGTATTGGTATTCCTGAGTATTTTTTATTGGTTTGTCGTTTACGTGAATATGCACCCACATTTACGAACCAGGGACCTCAGTAAAGATTATCAGAGTGACATTCACTGCTGGCGATGCACGTGTCAACCCACGTGCACGTTGCGCTGTATCAGCAACGACTGACCGGCTGTTTGCATAATACAGACAGACGCTATAATCGAGTCATAGTCTTCGAGACGAAGATTTATTATTGTAACAATAAGCAAATTTGGGATATAGTGTTTGACATTAAATTTTTTAGATTGTTTTTAAAATTATATAAAAAAGATGTGTGTATCCAGTAGCAAGGGAAGCTACTATATAGAGTAAGTCCACGACTAAGAGGTTTTGGAGGGGCCATTATTCTATGAGTTTTCACGTAAAAGAGTCCCCTGGACAGGACTTTTTACTCGTGAAACAACTATATCTGGATTTGCGGTTATTAATTTTGGGTTATTTCTTTATCTTTATCTTGGTCGTGGTACACAGTTTTATTTTAGGTTGTTTTTAATCGCGGTTCGGGTTATCGAATTTTAATTATTCGATGGATTTCTGTCATCGACAAATCGAAGTCTTAACTTCGGTTCAGTCATTGAATAATGCATATACATAAGCATATGAATATGCTTAGATATTGCGAAACAATAGCTTCATTGAAAAGGGGACTATATGGGATGATTACATCGAAACGGCCGCGTCTTATTCTGACAGCGAATACTTGAGGTGGAAATACGGACTCGGAGCAACGTGATTTGGAATCGAGTGTCTCGTTCAGATAACTCGTACAGTTTATTTACAGACAGAGGGGCAGAGGGGCGGGAAATATGAAAATATATTTGAACCACGTAAAATTGACTTCGAGCGTGGCACGCGGTTTCGTAAGAGAAACGTGATCTTGTTCTGTTTTCTTTTATAAACAATTATTACCGGCCAATTGAATGGCTGAGAAGGGACATTTGTTATGGGTACAATTAATTTTATTGACTGTGAGTATACACATTGTCGGATACAGGGGAACAATAAAGAAGAGATTGGTACAAGATGGCCGTCGTCTAGGGTTCACGTAGGGAAAGGTTATTCTGTTATGTAGAGGAATGAAAGTACGAATTGAGCTTTTTCTAGTCTGTTGCGCAATAACAAAAGATATTTTGTTCTAATCTAGGTATCGACTATATATGTATATAAAGCGGATAAAGGCTTAATAATTTCTTTATTTAATAAAATTGTTAGAGATTCAAATAAAATGGAGCTAAACGTTCCGAAGGTGTTTACTGATAAATAAACCACATGTCATATATGTATAATGCTAGCTCCGGTAATGACTCGTAAATAAATAACGTAAAAAATAAAATGATATGAAAATAATAATTTTTTTGTATTATCTCGACTTAACGGACAGAGACGTGTCGCGTGGTTTTAAAATCCGATTTTCGTTCTATCCACGATATAATTAATTAGCTTTGACGATTCCCAAACGAATGCCAGAGTTTCCGATGGTTATCGGCACATGGCAGAAAACGTGGCTTTACGCAATTAGCAACGGGCGCCGTTCTCAAGTAGCGTGTAACGTGCGTCATTTATATAAAAAGAAGAGAAACTGATATTGACGTAATTTCTAAAATGAAGAATGTGATTGAAATTATGAAAAAATAAATTGGAAAAATATTTTTTTTTTAAATTGAATTTGAAATTTGAAAATGATTCGGTCACTCGTGATTGCCTTAATTCATTAATGACGTTGATAGTTGATCAGGAATACACGTGCTAACGTGATTTTTTCTTTTATTTATCTTCTACTACTTGTATCCAAAAATTCCTCCCCCCCCCCTCCCCAGCTACCTTTAGATATGTAATTAGCTACTCTTGGGTTTTTGTTTTCATCTGCATTGTCTGTCTCACGTTAACATAGCAATGAGACGTTACCGCAGCCAATCAGCCAAAAAAAGGACAAAGAATACAAGAAGAAGAAATCCAAGACTTCTATTACGATTAATGTCGTGTCAGAGGTTAACCTGAACAGTGCTGACGAGTCATCACCGGAAGTGTCGTATACCGCTGGCGTCAGTCCTGCGAAATCAATAACCAAGAAAGCAGGTTGGTTATGAGCTTAGAGTCCCAAGGATTGGCTGAGAGGACACTTTGAAGAATAAGCAGAAAATTGGAGACTTAAAAAAAGTTTTTAATACGTAACGTATGGGAAATTGACAGCAGAGAAAGTCATAATTTGTACTAAGGAAGAGAAAGTAGTAAAAATTATTTCTGGGTAAATTCGGAAAATCTCGAAATCACGTAAGACGGATATACATTTTTGGTCTTATCACTGTTATCAGACTGTCATTTTGTGATTTTATAAATTCTGCTAATTTATGAGATTTTTTTTTTAAATTTGTTTCAATCAATTTTTGTTTCACTGGGAATCTTGTGATTTTAAGCTATTACTGAAAGGTATTGATGTTACGCTGGCAATTACTCTGACAAACGTAGTCTCACGTGCTTTGGCTTCGATTCAATCCTAGTTTATATAACGTCTAACAATCGACGAGAATATATACCTATATAAACTAAGCCCTGAACGTGATTTTACCATAAGAATTGGGTTACCACCCGTGGCGGTTCTATCGTAGGAATCGAATAGACAGGCTAACTTTGGGTGGTACCTTTGTCGTGAATATACCGAGTTATTCAGTTCAAACGTTACATGTATTGCTCTATCAACGAAACGTCCTCCTGCCCTCTGTCGTGGTGGATCGAAAGCTTAACGAATACCTATACTCGATAAATCTATAAAGGATCTAACAA
This sequence comes from Cephus cinctus, assembly GCF_000341935.2. Lineage (NCBI taxonomy): Eukaryota > Metazoa > Arthropoda > Insecta > Hymenoptera > Cephidae > Cephus > Cephus cinctus. The sequence goes on from NW_014333318.1 coordinate 150,928, forward strand.
GTGTTTCTGTTGATGGATACTAGAGGAAGTACCAGTTGTAGAATTGGTCGACGCAACGGATCTTGGTGAACACAACAGCAAATCCGTCTTCGATCCTGAACCAGGATTTGATAAAGATACCAATACTGTGGATGATTCCAGCTCTCAATTAAATGTTAGTATATCACTCAACCAGTTGGCAGTTATGGAGGCAAATTTTGAATATTAAAATATTGCCAAGGGTCAGAGGTCACGCGTGACCTGTACACGTTATCTATGTTACTGATACGTTGCGAGCGTCCGGTGATTTCAAAAAAAAGAACCTGATAAATTGGTCTCACAATGACGCTGGTCCTTGCACGAGGACATTCGAGGAATCATAAAAAATTTCCCTGTAAAATCCATTTTTCAAAGTGCGACGAGAATTTAGGAAAAATTGCGTAATCGATCCTGCAATTGTCACGTATATGATAAATTTACCTGCAAAGTTCAATGGTTATGTAAGAGCAAAGAAAATGTAAATATTAATCCTTTACTCGAAAATACAAATTTTTATCACTCTTGATTCTTTTATCAGCAATGATATCAGTCAATCGAATTTAAAAAAATAGATTTTGACAAAGCATGTAAATTTGATATTTACTTTGGAAAGAAATTGTGAAAAAAAAAATGAAAAAAATCCTGGATTCTCCAATCGACTCTTTTTTATATTTATCAATATTGTCTAATTGCATTTAATATGTTTTTATACATAGGAGGGATTTTGCGCGGTAATATCAATGCACGATGGCCTCGTACTCTACACGACTCCTTCCCTGTGCACAGCACTAGGATTTCCAAAAGACAGCTGGATCGGTCGATCCTTTATGGAATTCGTTCAACCAAGAGACAGAGACACGCTGGCCCATCAGATTTCCGTTGGAATAGCATCTCCCCACGAGGATAAATTTAAAGGTACGCTTTGTAATTTTAACACTTTGTAAATGACATTACGAGATATCTATTATACAACGAATTTTAATCAGACATAATCCGCAACGATCGTTGAAGTAAGTAATTTTAATGATCAAAAGAGACGGTCATCTATACACGAACAAATTTTTTAAATTCCATGATCAATGAATTAGTCCATAATCATTACTTTATACCATGTCTTTTATTTGCACTATAGGCGTCAATGGACAGAGGACAAGTTTATTTTGCCGTCTGAGAAGATACACGGAAACAAAATGTACGACCACTGGCGCTAGCGTTCATCAGCGTCTCGATCAAACGACCCGCTATCTTCCGTTTCATCTAACTTTAACATTTAGGGCCCTTCGGGAAAAGACGTTGGGCCAACAGCAGCCTACAAGAATGTTTCTAATCGTTACGGCTCAGCCGGTACATTCTGCCTACAAAGGTAGATCGGGTGGAGATCTTCTCAAGAAGGGTAGCTCAGCCATCAGGACTTGACATTTGAAAGTCATTTTGTCTTTCAAAGACTTTCTGTCTTTTGCATTCAATATTTAAAAGACAAGGGAAGCGGGAAAAACTATGAGAATCAAGCTTAGTCGAGTACAGCCAAGTCCTGTGGCTGATTTACCATTTTCAGGAAGACATTAGCGACCTAAGTCATCAAGGGAGGATTTGATTGTTCGTCGTAGTCATCAGAGTCCTTCACGGTTATTCAGATCATTTGGAGCGATGGAAAATATCATTTAGGGAGTAACGAATGAATGAAGTGGTAAGAGGACTAGGTAGCCTAGTCAGATATCATAATTGAAAATTATTAAGGGTCAATGGAATGAATTATGACTGTTGTAAGGGAATGGAGGAAAAAGAAAGTATATATAGAAGAAAGAGTGAGGAAGGAAGAGAACAAAAAAATGGTAGACTAGGTAGAAAGCGTGTACCAGAGTGTCATTGTCTATCGTTAATCCGCAGCTCCTGAAGAAACAATAATGTCTTCGAAATTCACGAGCCGACATACTGCGACATGTCACATATCACACGTGGATCCTAACGTAGTGAAATACTTGGGTTATCTACCTCAGGATATAGTGGGCCGTTCCCTCTTTGACTTCTACCATCCTGAAGATCTGCTATTCATCAAAGACGTCTATGAGACTGTGAGCATGAGTCCAAGTCCAGTATAGGATTGGATTGAAAGTTCATGTCAGAATGAAATTGTCAAAGCGCGAGACTTTACCCTTGGAAATGTCATTTACGAACAGGTTATCAAACTCGAGGGATCATCCTTCAGGTCGAAGCCGTACAGATTTGCCGTACAGAATGGAGGTTATGTCACACTCGAGACCGAGTGGTCGTCCTTTATCAATCCCTGGACGAGAAAGGTAGAGGTTGTCGTAGGTCGACACAGGGTCCTAAAAGGACCGGCTCAGCCGAATGTCTTTCAGCCGGCTAACGAGGCTGAACGTCAGAGCAGGATCCTGGCGAACATCAGTGAGGAGGTCCTTAAGGAGAGCAAGATCATACAGAATGAGATACGAGCTCTACTACAAAAGGTATTGTCCAATCGCTTCAATATTAGCCAAAATGAAAGTGACCAAAAAAGATAAATATCTTTTACAGTAGCCTGCATATAATATTCTATATATTATGTATAATTTAAATATCTTTTTTCTGTCCCGTCTTCTCTTGTCTCTTGACTTGTCGTCGTGCAGGGTGTCGCCAGAACAGATGACCCCGTGGATAACGACGTAACCAAGAGGTGCAAGGACCTCACCTCCATCATGGAGACTCTGCTCAGCGAAGTTCAAACCTCACGAGTCAGCAAGAACGACGTCGTCGGAGACGTCAGGAGCTTTTCGGTGACTATTAAGCTACGCTTTAATATCGGCGACTTACGATTTGCTAACGCCCTAGAGACGTCTCTGCTTATATGCTACTTATGCGTATGCGCTGCTGCACCCACGGCTCGCCGCGTAGACAGGCGAGCCGCTTTCAAAGGTATACACTTTTGTATACGACTAAGCGCTATGGGCGGAATGACAGGAGTCAGCTGATGGACAATAAGTACAAGCATAGTCGATATGACTGCATTGTCGGGACGCAATTATGCACGATTAACACCCGTCTTGTTATTGATTAGCAGAGCAGTGTTGACTTAACGATTCAAAAGTTCTCGCTGTGCTTCTATAGGTCAGACACTTGTCTAGAGTTCAGGCAGGTAAGTGACCGAATTAATTAAATAGATTTTACAGGTCTTATCAATACGTTTAAGGTACGTAAGGGTAGAGTGCTAAGAGATGGTCACGAGGTTAAGAGCTAATTAAAACTAATTCTGCAAGCTCAGCAGCCGGGTAGCACCTTAGAACGATGCTTCTGCGCAGGGTGCTGATGATTGGCATTTACAATATGCTTAGCATAATCAAACTGTTATGATAATATCTACTCAAGCTGTTCTGTACGTAGACACAGACCGGAGGGCAATGAAATAATCTATAGGGCCGGTGAAGAATAACGTCAATTTCAAAACCTTGTAGGCGTGTGTTGGTAAGTCTCTAATATATATATTTTTAACTTAACCGTATATTTATACTTACTTGAACAAAGTTATGAACTTACGAATAGAAAAGTCTATTCGATCTCATCCGAAATACTTCTCGTTTCTGTATATATATCTCTCCTGATCATACAGTATATTATTATAATTCATATATATCAAATTTTTCAAGAGAATTTCATTCTTCATCAATTAATAATAATTTGTCACTATTCAATCAGTTATTATTTACTTTTAATCACAGTGTTCTTCCTGCGTCAAAGAGAATCCTAAAATAGTGAAATTACCACAGATTACCATTACTGTATGGTCGAGAGTCGAATAATTGATCTATAACTCATCAGGCACTGTGAAAAACCTCCTAAGGACGGGATAAATGTCTCCTTACGATTCGGCTCATCCCCAGCAGCATTCATCCTTAAGGCATCGACCGAGAACTTGGTTAAAATGAATGGACCATTCGATCTATAAACTATGTACCTGTCATCTGGATACATATTCTAACTACAAAAATCTTTCGAAGATCCTTATTTTTTCCTTAAGGAAATCATTATTTGAATTTTTCAGTGTAAAATTATCATTGACCATACAGTCTATACGTACAAAGCATATATAATACTCATACAGTGTATATGATATATGCCCAAACAACACAATTTTCAGTAGCCATCCTCAAGGCACGAATAACGTTTTTTGGACATCTTAAAAATGACTTTCTAATGGATATACGTATTGCGTCGTTAAGCGAGATGTGGACTGTTTGCCACTTACAAGGTTTTGAAACTAGGATAGGATACTGACAAAGGTCAATTGCAACTTAGACTACACATACACGTAATACGTAGTATGTAATAAAACATATAAATATGCAAAAGAGGTATATGTATAAGAGAGTTATAAAATCCATGTAAATAACAGCGTTTATAAACAATGTCTGATAAATCGATTATAAATAATTATGCCGAGCGCGCAAGCGATGACTTCGACGTATTAAGGTTTTTATACGTCGTTCAGAAGGATATTATAGCGATTTTAAATAATGGCTCTCTAGGACGAGTCACCCAAAGCGAATCGGAATCGAATCCTAAGAGAGAGAGAGAAAGCACTTTTCTCAACCGCTACAATATACTTTTGAAGGGATCACAAAATCCCTTGTTACAGGAGCACGACAGCATGATGCTGGGCGAGTTATCGCCGCATCCCAAGTACTGCGATAGCAAATCGTCCACTGAGACTCCGCCTAGTTACAACCAGCTGAACTACAACGAGAACATTGAGAGATTCTTCAAGAGCAAGCCGCTGGTCACGACAGCCTTGTACGGAAGTGACGAGGAAAACGTCCACTCGGGCGTACCGAGTGAGGAGAGAGAGAATGACAAGACCAGTCCTATATTAGGAGGTAGACAAATCTTTAGTCAATTTAAAAAATATAATATTATTGGGTGACGAACCTGTAAAGTATCTGTGAGCGACGATAATACAGTACGTATAAAGTAAATGTTTATTTTGATGTGATTTTTTTTAGCTAGGAAATGCATAACGCCGATCAACGGTAGTGGTGCTAGTGGAAGCGGAAGTGCTGAGAACCTTAGCAGCGGTTCGAACAATAAGATGAGCTCTGCCAGTCATGCCGGCACCTCGAAGACCATCTCCAATGTCACCGAGACTGAGAGCTTCAAGCCGCCAACATTGACCGAATCTTTGCTGAGCAAACACAATGAGAACATGGAGAAGATGATGATACAGAAGCATAAGAAGCTTTGTGGGAGTATCAAGAACTGCGACAAGTTCAAGGATGCGAAAATGGAGATTAGCGTTGACAGGATGCCTGATCAGTCACGGCATGTAACGCGACCTCGTGGTCTTAAGAGAAGCGGAAGTCGTAGTTGGGAAGGGGAGAGTATTAAGGTATTTTTTTTTTTTCGAAAAATATTATCATTGGGTTATTTAATGGTGAATTTATTATGATGGATATTAACGTGGTATTATTTTTTAGGTGTCTAAGTACGATGAGATCTCCAGGACCAGCACTGCTGGTCCAGTTACTGCTAAGACGAACGTCGTGATCAATACCAATGTTGGTCCGACCACCCTTCCTCAGACCAATGCTAATATCAACGTAAGGCCACCATTTCCTGTTTCGATACCGCCCTTACCATCGAGACCGGAAACTCATGTATCCCCACATAAGTGAGTGATCGGGCTTCAGATATAATTATACGAAACAAGTGAATCTCTTGTTATAAGAATGACCAACAAACTATTATTTCAGACCATGCTCTCAAGCTATATCAGGATTCCCGGCGTTCCCACAAATAATACCAGTGTACTACCTTCCGGTTTCTCATAATCAGAATTACGAGGGAACCTTGGAGATTAATCAACACAATCATCACGTGGCAGCATCCTCTCAGCAATCCGTCCAGCCAAATCCATACAGTAGGTATCACGCGAAGCCACATGAGACCGCATGATAGATGATATGCCATACTTCCGATCGAATGCGTGCACATCGAGAGGATGTGTGGAGGTGACCTTAGAGGTCAAGGTGTTATAGGTAAATTAGTATATGCATATATTAGTTCGTTCATTATCACGCAGTAGTAAACCCCTTGAACGTCACGCCGAGTATACTCGAGGTAAATGCTATTGAATTACTGTGAAATAAAATCGCACAAGGGTTCAAGAGAAAGCGAAGAAACAAATCTAACGATGAGCGGAAAGAGTCGAATTATAACTGACTCAGATTTTAGTTATCTCATAATTATTGAAAAAGATCTTAACGATTCTTGAGTCGAGGCTAAAAAAGGATTTGTAAAGAAAGAATCAGTATTTGTTCCAGTTCCATGTATGTCAACGGGAATGTTGGGTGTTATGTATCCATCAGTGAAGGGTACCCCTGCCCTGACGACCATGATGTATAGACCTTTTTTAACACCTGAGCCTGTACCAGTCGCGCGGGAAACTGCCCATCCTGTTGCAGACAAGCCATCAGGTCCGACGCGACCTGCGAGCCAAGCTACCAGCGTCAAGGGCGAACCAGGAAGTATCATGGCCATGTCCGAATACTCTAAGAAGGTATTTCCTACTGAACTAGTAAACCCAGTAACGTAATAATCCTCATGGTTATTGTGATTGTTTGTTCATATCTTATTATCATCCTCCCCACAAGGTACTTTCTCCTGGTGAACCTGTCTCTTGTCCGAGCATGGGTGGCTGCTCCAGCAACGTTGATCATCAGACATCGCACATTCAGGCAAGACAGACATGTTATAACGAAGACGAATCGAGCTCCTCTAGCCTCTGCAGTAGCTTCCTCAGGAGTAGTGATAATAGCTGTAATCCATATCAAAAGAGTACCAAATCATTTACTGAAGTAAGTACTATAGCCTCTGGGTCTGATGTTGTCTTTGATTGATTGAATGTACTAATTGGTTTCTGATCTGTTCAGCGGAATGGTGGTAAGCAGCACTGTCATCAAGGAATGCTCAGGAGAGAACCACCCTGGTTAGAAGGTGTCGATGTCACTCCTGAATTAGTCTTTGAGTATCAGGTCAACCCAAAGACCCTCGAAGAGGTCCTTAGGGCTGATATGAATGCCCTTAAGAATTTTCATCAACCTCTTCTTGTCAACGATCAATTGAGTCAACTCTACTGCGACCTGGAACTCGACGGTTTTGGCACGAAGCTGATGCTCGAAGATGGCATAACCTCCAGCGGAAGTGAGAGTGGTAGCAGCGACAATGACGCGATGCATCTGTCTCAGGTAATTTTGAATTTTTATATTAAATTTAGTAAGATTAAGTTAGACTCGGCTGATTATTATTATTTTAATTACCGCGAGCGTGGACGAGACTTGCTTTTTATTTGAAAAGTATTCATAATTAAGCACAATGTGTCGACAGCTCTCGAGTTTTCGTTAATATCGAAACTTTCGGCATGGACGATACTACCCAACCGGAAAGAATGATAACCGCACTAGGAATTAAAATCCAGCATGGCTTCCACGTGCGATTGACAAAACGTAAGAAAATTAGTGGAAAAACATACATCTTTCTTATAGAAAACGTACAAGAGACGCACTATCAAGTATAGTAAACTGACGATGATCCACGAAGAAAACGCACCGCTTCCGCCACCTCAAGTGATTCCTTCGTAACCAGTCTTCACTCTTGGAATTAATGAATAATTCAATGGAGCAACGATATTCTGAAACTGAACGCGACCTCGTTTACGTAAAGCACCAATAATCCTTCAGGACGTGACTTAATTTCAACTGGGTACCAGATTGACCTCAGCGCGAGTGCACGCCTTATTTTACAACCCTTACTCGGAGTATGAATTCTTCAGTTTCAAGACTTAAACGCGTGCAGAACAACATTACAATGACTGTTCTCACGTTCATCTTGTTTCCTTGACTGTCTCGTTATATGAGCTTGGCATTACGACAGGAATGTGGTCTTTGCACAACCAAACGTCAAAGCGCAGGGTTTATGGCTACGAAATTGTAATGACAAAGACTCTGTGTGAAAACAACTGCAAATGAGCGCACGAATGGTAACTTCTAAAATAGATATTAAGGTAGGTCAAGCTAAGATTATACAAGCTAGATCAGGGTTCGCGTGACTTATTGTCTTCTGGTATTTTTGAGAGAGTGATACGTATCGAGATGCTGATTTAAAAGAAAATAAGACGTTTGATGACTGAGAGGATTTATTTAATTAAGAGAATATATTTCGTATGAAGAATGGTCCAGTCCGAAATATTCATTTCTATCATCATCTCGAGCTAAGAAGGCAAAAGTACAAAAATAGAAAAGGACAATTCGCCATCCTCGTCAGTAGTCATGTGACTGTAATGAAATTTTTCGAAATATTTCTGCATATATTATATACATGCGAAGCACTGAATTTTTCTGTGAAAAAGGATCATACAAAATTATTCAGTTTCGACTGTTACTCGAGATTTGCAAAAATATTATTTTGCACGAATTTTCGAGTTGATTCGTCAATTGTTTAGATAGTGAGAAAGAAGATAATAACGTGCGTAAATCAATTGTCGGTCACGATTCTGTTTTTTTTTTCTTTGTCATTGTCAGTGCTCGTGGAATTTTAATCGTTAATTACGTAAAATGTGGATAAAACTGATCACGTGACTCATTTTAATTAATTTAATACCGTATGTGGTGGCGCGACGAGTGACACGTTTTCTCCTTCCGAATTTGATCCACGTTTCCACGATTGGTTGGATTTTCTAACGCACGTTTCCAATTGCAAAACGTGAGATTTTAGTCACGTTAACAATTTATAAAAGAAAAATGATTAAAAAGCATTTCCACTCTCTGCTTTATCGTTGGAACTTCGTTTTTAATTTTGTCTATCTTCTTTCTTTTGCGTCTTCTTTTAAATTTCTGTATAAGAACTCGATCGCTACGTTCACTTACTTTAACTCTGCCAAATAAAAGTTTGATACCCGGATCTTAATGAGAAGCACGGTATACGGATTCTGGCAAAAAAAAATGACCGATGGTCAATATTCCTAAGAAAATGAGAAAATCGATGGATCGGAGAGTCTTTAAAAATCCTGTATACTTTGTATCTCGTTAAACAACCAAAAAATATATATTTACAGAGTGTATCAAAATTTCCAAATATCTATACCTGAGAGAATTCAAATTTATACTAAGAAAATTTTTGTAAAAATGACATTTTTATTAAAAAAAAAAAGAAAATCACTGTTTCTCACTAAAAATACTTGTCATTCGGAAGCACAACCTGAATCATTATGCTACACTCTAAATATATAAAATTAATTTCTATAATATTGTAAATAAGAACACGAACTTGCTTTATCCAGCTGACATTATTAACAGCGTTGAAGGGACCAATTAACGGAGGGTCTTTTGTCCTTTTGATTAAAAATAAAATTAATGACCGAAAGGGACTAACTAACTTTCAATTAAGATGCTTAGATCATCACTTATATGTGAAATTCTTTGGATGTCTTAAAATGGAATCTAATTGATGTTTCACAATGATTACCAAAAATTCGTATCGATTAGTAATTCGAACAATCTTATCACACAAAAAAATGAAAGAACCAAAATATAATCCAAGGAATAGACGCATCTTCATTAGACACTGAATAAATACTCGAAAGTCTTAACTGACGATTCACGTTCAGTGATGAAAACTGAAAACCCATAACTTAAAAAAGCGTTGATTGCCCTCATTGCGTAACGTCACTTTGGCAAGTAAATAATATTTTTTATAATATCTAATTGATGGTAAATAATTCTAGGTCAGTATCGTAGTCAATCGATTTCGAGGCAGCAACGACGACGAGGCCAAGCCTCCACGTCGTGTCCACCCGTTTCGCCTTTAAATAATCAACCATTTTCATTTCTCGGCTTTAACGAATTTGTGTCCTATAATAATATTGCCTGATTTAATTAAAAAGGCGATATTAAAAACTCGATATAGGTCATATACAGGATTATTCAGAAGAAAGAAAAAAAACTCATCAGCTTTAATTAAATCGCCCATTTGACTTCTGTAGCCAAATCAATGCCAGTCAGTATCGTTACTTCTGAATGACCTTGTATATATACAATTAATATTAATATAATTAATTAATATAACACACAGACGTACACGCAGCCTCTAAATCGATTCTAGTCTGGAACCTAGTGTTATTACGATACCATACCTCATATATACATAATATTGTAATAAGAAAATACGACAAGATTCGCAATTGGATACTTTTGTCAATTATCAGTATCAAAAAGATATTCCTCTTACCTTATACAATTAACCAAGAAATCACGAAAGATTTAAATAAATCAATTTTCACAATAGATACTAATTATCTACGAGTCAATTGTCAAGGAAAACTTTAGTGTATTTCCTTTCCGCTGTACTGCGGTAGCGCCACCGTCAGCTCGACCTAGTGAAAATGACTGTAGTGCAGTGTCTTCACGATCCTCGAGCAAGAAGTAATATAGCACAATAGAGAGAGAAAGAGAGAAAGAGAGAAAATACCAACCGAACAATAATTATTATTTACTATCTTCTCTACTCGCTGTCGTCTTATTCTATACAAAGTATCCATTGCGAGATCTTCACGTCACTCGCAATTGTTCGCAACTCATTACATCACTTAGACGCAAAATCTATATTTTTGAGAAGTCAAGAACGTTATTTATTATCAGGAAAAAACATTATACGCCAATTATATTATACACCAATTTTATTTACTAAGCATGTAAAAACACTGAGGGATTACCTTAAATCCCTATGTAGTTGTCATGTAATGTTACGTGATTGAATGATCAGTGGATCGGATAAGAATTCTAATTCGATGATCGTTCAGCCATGATTAACACACCTATGGTTGCACCTTTTATTCGTAATCTGCGCGATAAGCAAGGAGGAGAATCACTTTATCTGTAGAATTGCACCGTTACAGGACAATTGAAATTGTCTTTTGACAAGGATATTTTTATTAATATAATTAAAATTATATATAAATTATGTACACGTGTACGTAGAGGCAGACAACTGTGAACTCGTATTGCTGTGTTCTATATATGCGTGTTTGTATGAATTAATTTTTATTTTGGTTTCTTTTATTTTCCAAAGAGACTCCAAGAACGTTTTTGGGTTTTTCTTTTAATACCACATTCTTATTGAATGCTCCTAATTAATTTTTCCCAATGTTTAATTTCTATTTGATGTCAATACTCTTATTGTTATCTGATACCGACACGAGAGTTTTTATAATAAGTTAATTGTCCGGTGTCTTTATGATTATCTATTGTTTCGTTTTAAATGTTCGTATCACAATGTTCCATCCTTATACGTATGAGAGAGTCGTTACGTTTTTCAGATGATAAGGAAGGGTAATTGAAAGAAGTGTTTTTTGAAAGAAGCTGATAAGAATTTGTAAATCATTCTGTAGAGCAATGCTAAATTACCGATCGTTCGAATATTCAAAAATATACCGTTGCGTGTCTCGTCGCGGTCGATCAACTCGAAAACTTTTCCAAATTCATTGTTACTCTTTGAAACAGTTTTCATTCCGCTATTGAGTGACGTAATTTTTTTGAATTTTCGAATGATCCAGAGCCTGGTCCTTTTGGTGGAAAATTTTTGTCACTGACAGTTACAATCAAACATTTCTATGACGTCAGTCCAATTTCTGTACAGTCGATCAAAATTATTCGTCGCTGCTACAACAATGATTTTCAACCGGAAGGAGCAGGGTCAGAGGTCGTATTAGATGCGAAAAGATAGAGACAAAAATGAAATGTGAAAAATGGTCTGATTGATAAAGCCATTCGGTGAAACGTAGGGCATGACGTATGTGTCTTCTGGTACATTTTAGAAGAAAAGAAAAGAAAAAAATTCTCTATAACCTACGACGTATTCGTTGCGTCACGCGTGTTAGAGAATTACATTGCGTACCAGCCCTTATTGAACGATGCTTGAAAAGTAAACGGCAACGGGTTACAAAGAGTCTATGGTGTTTACATTAGATGTAAAGTTTAATTATTAATACGTAAAATATTGTCCTACGTGTTATTGTATCTATTACCTTTGTACAAGATTTTGATTTACATTAATTTGTAATATCAAAAATAAAACGTAATGTATTCATCGCGAGTTGCCATTGGCTGTTGTTTCCTTGTGGATCACTTAGTTTGGTTCAGTCTTACTTATATTGTTTGTCTGCTTTGCACTTCTGGCTGGGTACCAACTTCCTGTTTTGAAACCTGCTGAAGCATTTGAATCCATTGTTCGAAGTGGAAAGTTTTGTATTCTTTTTTTGGTTTTAACGAAGCAAAACTTACTTTTACCTGATGAAGGCTTTTGTCACGTTTCTTCAGATATTTTCGGATGAATGGGGCCAATAACATTGGGTCTAAATTTTGCACGTCTTCTGAAGATATTAAACTGACCAGTAAGCCAACGCTTATGGTGACTAAAGCACCTGTTACGGTGTACCATAAATAACTGATATGGTACACTGACCAGGATTCCCTGTAATTGTAATAATTTTGAATTATGAAACTGTGGGGTTCGTTGTAAAAAAAAAAAGAAATCATTTTTTCACTCACGCTATGACATCAGGATCAGTCGCGTTGAGCATTATGTCAGGTGGTGAAAGAATTAGGCTTTCAATCTGTTGAAAGGAGTACGTGCATCCTTCGGTGCTTACTGGTTTTTCGTCAAACCTAAAAAAAATCCAAATTTTTAATTTATTTGAATTTTTTATAAATGTTCAATCCTACCGTAAACTTCCACTTGCTATAGCTGCTTGAGCCGAGAGACTCATCCAGCCCATAAAGGCCAAACCGAATAGTCCACCGATAAGAGCTCCCTGCGGAAGAAAAGCGGTGAATCCAAAATTTAAGAAAAAATTTATTATAGTATACCTTAGCATTCACCCAAGGTAAAAGAACGCCCATTGTAAATATCCCAAGAGACGGACCACTGGCTATCGAATCCAAGCTGATTGTCAACTGAAAATAATATTCTGGTGATATATCTTTTTGGAATAAAAAAAAATTGAAGTTTTGATAACGATTTTTTTACCTGAAGAACTTGGCTGCCCGTTTGCTCTACTACAAAGACAAGACCCACGCAAATGGCACCCAAAGTCACCACGGTCACTTTCATAAGGATGTCTGCGGCTCTAGGACTAAATGGAGTTTTGCGAAACGGCTTGAGGAAATCCTCGAGGACGACGGCCGCCATGGAATTCAGTCCGGTCGATAAAGAGCTGCATAAGGTTTCATCAATAACACCATAGTTCGCCGGGTAAACATATTTTTTTGAGAAATGAAAAAAAAAATGTTTGAATCACCTCAGGGCGGCGCTGAAAACACCGGCTACGAAGAGTCCTGGTAAGCCAGGAAATTCCCCCAGGATATCCATCACGAGTAACGGTAAAAGCTGATCCTTTGATCTTACCAGCTGAAAGATTTATCTCTGATAACTGATGACAATTCTTGTACGTAATAACAAAATGGAAAAAAATTATTATAATACTTTTGTTATAAGCGGATCGCATTCGTGATAAGTAGCATATATTAACATTCCTGCATATCCACACATTCCGATCAATATAAGAACTCCCAAGATGAATGACCACATTGCCCTGAAATATTTATTTAATAAATTAATAATTATATCGGATATACGTTTACTAAAGATAATATAAATACCTGACAGCGGAGCGTAAATTTGGTAATGACAAATAGCGTTGTAACATATTTTGATTAACTGCTGATACTTGTAACCAGTGAACAAAACCACCGATTACTAAAGCCCATACGGTGTGTCTGGTAAACGGATTCCAATCGGTTCTGAATTATGAACATTATGTTGATTAAAAGATTTATCGAATTTACCATAAAATTAAATAGAAAATTTTTAAAGCGTACGAAGGCATCTCTAGGCGGCCGGATTCCAAATTTCTTTGTAAAACAACATGAACTCCACCAAGATCCGATGTACCTTTGACAATTACCAGGAACATGGATCCGAACATAACAAAAGCTTGAACAAAATCAGTCCACACGACAGCTCGTAAACCACCCTATTAAAAAAAAAAAAAACAGACATTAATTTATGGGTAATTAAGTTTTTTTTTTTTTTTATACAAATTGCTAATTACCACGCAAGTATAAAAAATGCAGACAATGCACACAAAGGGTGTGATGATGTGTACGTTCACTCCTGTAACTGTAAGGGATGACAGATATAATTATATAGACTAATAATAGAATTAGATTTATCTAATGACAACGATTACGTTCTATCTTAAATGGACCTTCCTGATTATACAGTCTGAAAGATGATCTAAAGGTCAGGTCAGAAGAAGCAGTAATTTTACCTTGATTAAATGCAAGAGCAGGAACGTAAATGACAATGGGTAGCCAAGTCATCTGAAATAAACGAATCGATGACAATGAAGTTCTTTGAATTTAATTTAAACAAAAAAATAGACTTACTATTCCCAAGGAGAACAGAGCAGAGCCTAACAGTCGAATTTTCTTGTCGAATCTTCTTTCCAAGTAGTCGTAAGTGCTGGTTAGTTTAAGTTCGTGAAAAACTGGCAAATAAACATTGGACATGATAAAACCGACGATGATAACGCCAAAACCAATGCATAAATAACTAGTCCCGTGTACGTAGATTTCCGTAGGTGTGCCGAGCAAAGAAATTCCAGAAATAAAACTGGCAATAAGACTAAGGCTCACGGGAAGTGTCTTCATGTTCCTTCCGCCTACAAGATACTCATCCTCGCCGGATGTCTTTTTGACGAAACCAAAATATATGCCAATTCCGCTACAGCAAAGTAACATCAGTACGAAGACGGTGTAATCAGGAATACCAAAATTTTGCATGGTCTTGCTGACTTCCTGTACAGTCGGTACTTCCGGTGCCCAGTTGGTCAGTATGTCACTGGACGCACCTTCCGACGCCATCTTCTTAAAGAATGGAATTTCGGTGAGTCTATTAAGTAGATTTACTCACGATAAGTTATTGTGCTTGTCAAAATTAATCCCGTTTCGCGTCTCTTTCGGCAATGAGCAGAGTGGCATTTACTAAATATCGATAATTCTGAACGGAAAGCGAATAACTTTTCTTCTTAACTTTCATTTACTCCTGTTGGCTCCAATCGTGTTTAATCAACTATTTATTATAACGTTGTTTGTCTCACTGTAGGATGCCGTATCTAATAATGTTAGTCGAGTGACTTATAATTGAATTATCGTAGTTCCACGATTGCCAGGATATTGAAAATTATATTGGACGTTACGAAGAAGGTAACGGAGTTTTGGCTTTATTGTATTACGAAATAATAATGATTCCCGTTTAACGAAGATTTTTTTATTGAGAACTATTCGTTTAGCACTATTAGTGTAACAAACTTGTTGATGGAACAAATCTTATTTATGAATGCCAATTAATTGGCATAGAGTAATAATGGTGGATATAAATTTTTTGACCGGATTGTCAATCGGAGGTTTCACTGACAATACTACTACGTATTATGCTCGCTGGCGAAAGACAAAGCTCGATAGAAGAGAGAGCCATCACGATAACTCTGATACTGCGTATTGTGTCATCGTGACAATTTTCTCGTTAAAGTGACAATGGACATAAGTACATCCCTCGGTTAAACGAGTCGCTATGCTGACGGGATTTACAAGTGGATAATGCGACCTAAATTTAGTCGTACGGATATATTCGGACGAATTGGTCTCGCGATTTCAACAGCGGTGCCTCCACGAATTTACGAGCTCTTAAAGTCGTAAGTTCATACGTCAGTAAAAGGATGTTGACTATGTATTAAGATTTATTAAAGTCAATTGTTGTCATCGAGTAACTGCCCTATGGACTGTGCTTGTTCTTCGTTCTCTTTGAAGTTTAATAGGGTACGAGTGAAGGTTAAGGATAAGAAAGAAAGGTGAAACAATGGACATTCTGTTTATAGTAGTTTTATTTAGCAAATGGAAATCTCACCGTGAAGGGTACAGCAAGTACATAGTATCTCTTAAACCAGAGTTTATTTTTTGTTTTAAATTTGGGGATGCTCTGTGAGTTTATCCTTCGTAGAATTTTGGCAGTTGGTCTCCTAGAATGACTCTTCGATCGACACCAGCTTCTGTGATTACACCAAGTCGAATGACACCACCACTACTACCATCACGCGCCATTGCCAAAGCCAGTGCTGAAAAATTTGAATTTTTATATGACAGTTGTAGCAGTTGAGGACTTGGTTCTCGTTTTTCATTGAAGAGGTACTTTAATGAACTTACTGTTTGTTACAAGTTCTACAGATTCATCCTTTGTCATGTTAGGTTTGTAGTGTGCATCTACGTAACCATATACATAGCTGGAACCAGAACCACCAATTGCTATAGGTTGGCGAGTGCACATTCCTCCCAGAGGAATACTATAAACTTGACCACCCTTCCTGCGATCCCAGCCAGCTACCAGGATACCCGCCATTAAAGAATCGCGATAGTTGTAACACATTTCGCGGAATACATTTGCTGCAGTTTCTACTAATGCTGGTGCACCTAATTCCATTCTGAAAAAAGCAAATATGTTTCATTACTCTATAAATATTTATCTCAGATAATCCATTAAAACAGTGAAAGGTAAGGAAACTTACTGATGGAAATTCAAGTGATACGTTACTATATCTGCAATGGCTTGAGTGTCTGCTGCAGAACCAGACCGACAACAATAAATATAATCAGTCACTTTTGTTAACTTGTCAGCAACACGATTTGCAACATATGCTCTGTAAGGAACAAAAAAACCAGCGTCAATGGTAACTGTTAAATATATTAAAACCACAATTTGGTCAAATTAAATAAACTAATATTTACCCTGTGGTGGAACGAGAATCCGCTCCAATAACAACACCACCATCGAATTCAATAGCCATGATCGAAGTCTGAAAAATAATGAATATAAAAGATCTGTGTCACTAATAATAAATATGTAAATGAATTTACAAAAAACTGAATAACCCATAATAAACCCTTCCAAAAAAAAAAAATGCATAATGACTGATGGAAATTAGAAGTTTGCATTGTCATTCTAACCTCTACCAAGTGAATAACATTTATACCGAATACTGCATAGTTATAAATTCATAAAATCTGCGAAACTTACCCCTGTACTATGTTCAGCACTCAGCCAGTCAGGCCCCATTGAATTAATCACAGGATTAATATTTGGCTGCACCATGATCTTATATGTATACAGGTCTGGACACAGCAAAAATTGGCGATAATGGATGTGCCGTTTGTGATGGTTGTGATTCCGGATTTTAGTTGGGAATATGAGGCGCTAGTATCGGAGGAACCTTTTTGTACGCATGCGCAATCGGCCGCTTCTTTCATCCACTTTCAACAATAATTTTTCTAAATCTGGTTCATTAGGATTACGCTTGGAAGACGTGAAACACGTTTAGTGCCTAGACCTGTATACAAGATCGTGGGCTCCTTGTACGAAAGCTAGTTTTTAGAACCTTGAAAAAATAGGCTTACTACCAAAGATGCCTACTTCCACCGCAGTGTCCACAATGCAGCACTCATCATCCTTCTGGTCGGCAAAATCGCGCTCGACTTTACCGACAACCAGCGTCACAGAGTGGGCACCATCGGAACAATCCTATTGGTGAGAATTTTAAATCTCCCGCCTTGACGTCATTCCTCGTGCCAACGCTAGGGCATAAGTATAGTTTATGTAGGTTTACACATTTAACAAGCTCAGCATCGTTCTTTCTATGCTTTAACTAGTTCTTTCCATTATAGCAGTAAAAATATATGTAAAAAATACATTTTTACATAATAAAGTTCAAACGTTCGTATTTAACAGACCTCTTCTTTAACGCCCGTTACACGATGTGCAACCCCAACAACTTGAATACAGCAGCGCCATCTATCGAAAATTCTCTCAAACAACCACGAACTACGAAAATCCGTGAGTTTCGTTCCATTGCATCATTTCCGTCCTCTCCACGACTTTCAACTCATCCAAAATAAAAAAAGTGCTAAAACCAACGACAACCGCTAAAAATCCATCACAAACTTCAAGAGACATCTAAAATCCTTATATCTGCCAACACATCTACCCGCATCCGGTAAGAACCGGAAGTCCGTGCCCGTCGGTCAGTTAAGATAAAAGAAATCATTCACCAGGCATGCTCTACTTTTCAACGAATCAAAGTGGGGTCTCTGAACAGTACATGAGTAGATTCGTAGAGCGCTGCTATGAATGTGAAGTTTTCTGAAAATCAACAAGTTGTACTCGAACGAGAGAACAGCGGGAGGTAGAACCTTTTGGCGATATATTGATGTTAGTTGGGGTGGCCGGACGCAGGCGCAGACATCACGGATTGGCACCGGTTACGGGCACGGGCGGGGGTCTTCGAAATGGTCGATATTTTAGCTATAGTGTCTATAGTGGCGCGAGGCTTTCCCGAGGCCAGTCCGGTCTGTTTATTACGAGATTTCCTTTCTTAATTAAAAATTCATCGCTACGTGAAGTGAGCCGAGTGTGCGAGGTGAAGCCGCCCCGTCGCAGGCTTTCGTGTCGTCCGTGAACATTTTTACAGGAGGTACGAAAGAAAATCTAATAGCAAGACCTAGTTTAATCCGTCAACTCACATCAAAGTCCGTTTTGCCCGTATCGCAATACAGAACCAGGAAAGCGAGAAAGAAAGATAGAGAGAGAGAGAGAGAAAGAGAACTAGAGTACAGGAGAGTACAAGCGAGAGAGAGAGAGAGAGAGAGAGAGAGAGAGAGTGTGTGTATGTGTATAAAACCAATAAAGAAGAGAAATCGACCGTCATGAGAATCGATCTAGGGAATGTGAAAAAATATATATTTTTTTTTACAACAGTACGCCATACCCTGGATTAGCCCCTATATTGATTTCCTTTGAATGGAACTGGCTTACTGGTTCACTATCAGTTGGTTCGTCCTTTAATTCTTTATCAACATCATCCAATCACGCGTCTCCTGTGAATACTTGAGGTCATTTCGTGTTCACGGTGGCTAACAGCGATAAGTCCATTTCCTGTCACACAGCGTCAGACACGTTTTCAGAAGCTCAAAGCCCGTGACCCAAAACCAGCTTTCCGTTAACTCTTGCTGCTTTGACTCTCAGCCGAGTATTCAACGCTGTCTTTATAATTAGGTCGCGACTCAAGAAACCTATAAAAATTGTCGAAACTCTCGTAACACATATACGTAAGTTAAGCCCAGAAGTGCCCTTGGTGACTGTACAATTCCTGAAATTACATATATAGAAATCTTTAAATACACTATAAAACGATGGATATAGATAATCGATCGGTTCTTTATATAAACCTTTAAGGTTCGTTTCCATAGGAGAATTTTTCATATTTTAAATCAAAGAGATTATTTAAGGCCATCGTTGAATAAAATCATTTTATGAACAGATCTTCGCACAATTTGACGTTAAAGGCAAAAGCGAAGAGGGTGCAATTTTTTGGTATGAATTTTTGTTTTGATAGAAAAAAAAGGGAAAGAGTGAGTACGAGGATGAGTCAAAGGGTCGAGGTGCTGAAATTGAACATCCTGCAAGGGTGTGTTGGAATAGTAGCAAGAAGAACGCTGGAGGAATACGAATGGAGGGTTGGGATAACGGAGAAATCGATCTTAAGAAAATATTTGTATTACACCGTTAAAGGCAAGAGAATATGACTTCCCATTGGCTAGGTGTGGAATATTAAATTTCGCTAATTACTAGGTCGTAATTAATTACCTTGGGGTAATAATAAATTATGTTCGTCCATGTTAAATAAATTTTCCAAGCATCTGCTATTGGATCTGTATAGGAAGGATTGGATGTCTCGTTGGAAATTGTGTTTTGTCAGTGTTACTCGATACATGTAATTTTATAATTTTATTGAGAAAAAATAAAAAGGCGGGGTGCGGCAATTATGAAAAATGAAACGAAAAAATATAGAAAGGTATTACGTTTCTGTTATTTTTTTTTCCGTTCTCATTTGACGCAGAAGTTTATTGACACGTGGAATAGCCACAAATAATGTGGAACAAGATTTTTCAAAACAAGCCACAACCTGATATTGTTGCACGGCTGACGTTCAATTGCAATCAGCAATTGACCTTTTGATAATTTCGTAAAGTTTATTTATACGATTAATTCAAAAATCCATGCAAGGTATAAATTTCTGTAAATTTTGTAAATTATGGAAACTTTTAGAATTGTTTAAAATTACAACTTTCTATATTAAAAATTGAAATACTACATCGAATTGGTTCCAGAAATCATAATGGCACACTTCTTGCTCGGACTATACGCACATCGTAAATCCCAGAATTCATCTGGTTTATCGTACGGAGCTGATCTTAGTTTACGATGCACAATTACAATAAGCAATCAGCAAGAAAGTCATTAAAGCACAAGAAAATTCGTAATAATATCTAAATCTCAAAATTAACTCTTCGACTCTATGTTAGGAATCATATCGAGACCAATTGACGCACCCGACAGTTCGATCAATAATCTTCACAAGGAACCACGGAGTCTTCCAACACCGTATGTGATCTGATTCACAAAGAGAATAATTTTACATTCAAAATCTATAATATTAATTCAAAAAATCAATATTAATCATCCAATTATTTTCATATTGATTGTAACACTTTTTACTGTAGTATAAAAATGTATTATCACAACGTCATACTCGTGCATCCTCTTTGCAGCACGTTTGCGGTATTGCATATATGGTGTATTAACATTAGATATACATATATATAGGTATACATATCATACAGAAGAGGCATTTATACAGGTGCAAGTAGTCACGTAATGGCAACAACGAAATACCGGAAAAGTTGATACGCATGTTCCGTGAGTGTAAGCCTTTATCAAGTGAACGTGTAACGTATCGTTCACTGCTAAAAAGAGAAGGAAGAAACGAAGTGTGTTCGTAAGTCGAAGAAAAGCAGGACCGCCACGTCGTCCGAGTAGCTCGAGTAGCCTGAAGTGAAGGACGGAACGAAGTCGCTCGTATCAGTTTGCGTTTACTTGTGCTTGGCCGGTGCACCATGTCGGATGATCCAACCAGCTCAGTAATTGATTAATTAATCGTTAGGAATTTGTTAAAGGATACAACGGGAATGTCGAGGGTGAGCAGCCCCCCGACAGGGGTTGTCAAGGATTCGGTTCTAGAACTCCGCACGCGGATGTCTCGTATGATTTCCATCGTCGAAATTACTTCAGGAGATTATTCGGTATCGACGTGAATGAATTACGATCCGCCATTTTGAAAATCAAAGAGTCTGTTATTTACGTATGAGAATAAAATATTAATATGTGTGTGAATAGAATCGTACATGTATATAATATGATTTTTGCACGAATCTGCGTCAGGAAGAGCAAAATCATGTTGGACAAATTTTGAGGTTATCTTTTATCAGGGTGATAACGCGATTTACTTTGCAGCGGTGAATTGTGCGTATATTATTAAAGAGATTAATTTAAATGTTGATCTAAGGAATTTTTACCTCTTTTTTTCCTTATGAGTTTG
The DNA here is from genome assembly GCF_000341935.2 of Cephus cinctus. NCBI lineage: Eukaryota > Metazoa > Arthropoda > Insecta > Hymenoptera > Cephidae > Cephus > Cephus cinctus. The sequence goes on from NW_014333318.1 coordinate 172,532, forward strand.
ATATTGTTCTTTCGAGACGCGATGGACGCGATTTTAATTAAATTACTTTTGCCATCTTGTAAATTTACTTATCCATATGATCGCCATCTACTTCACTCATCACTTTTTATCTTCTCCGAGACGTTTACTTTGTTGACTAACTTCTCGGGATGATCGTGCGTGACCCTTTGCCATGATCAAACATAACCTGTCTCTTTTGTAATTAATAAGTTTTTTATTACTTTCAGATGGCGGGTCAGGATCCTAAGTGGCAGAAAGATGCCGCGGATCAGAATTTCGATTACATGTTCAAGCTTCTCATCATTGGGAACTCCTCCGTCGGCAAGACTTCCTTCCTCTTCCGGTACGCAGACGATTCCTTCACTTCAGCCTTCGTCTCGACCGTTGGAATTGACTTCAAAGTGAAGACTGTCTTCAGACACGATAAAAGAGTCAAGCTTCAAATTTGGGTAAGTATCTTTGAATGTTTCTTACGATTCTATTGTTTATTGTCGCTTGATAGAAACGAGGCTTGTCGTTGTTCTTACTTGGGTTATATTTCAGGACACAGCAGGACAGGAACGATATAGGACTATCACAACGGCCTATTACAGAGGCGCGATGGGCTTCATACTCATGTATGACATAACCAACGAGGAATCCTTCAATTCTGTGCAAGATTGGGTGACGCAGATAAAGACCTACTCGTGGGACAATGCTCAGGTTATCCTGGTGGGCAACAAATGCGATATGGAGGACGAGAGGGTTATTAGTTTCGAGAGAGGCAAACAGTTGGCCGATCAGTTGGGTGTCCAATTTTTTGAAACTTCAGCCAAGGAAAATATCAATGTGAAGGTAGGACTCGTTTAATTCTTATTAAGGTACATTACCGACCGAGTCGGTCGTCTATGCGACTTTACCGACAGTCGCAAGCAAATCGTCTGCTTCGTGATGAGAACATTGAATAACTTTCATTATTTGAATATATATGTGAAACTGGGATAAAAGTTGTATATTTTGTATTAATTTTTGTCGCTTATTATAAAATATAATTTACTTGTTATTGATGCGCAGGCCGTCTTCGAGCGGCTAGTGGATATAATATGCGACAAGATGAGCGAATCCCTGGACAGCGATCCGACCCTAATGGCTGGGGGTGGTGGACAAGCAAAAGGCCAACGACTCACCGATCAGCCGGCTAATCCTGCGAATACCAACTGCAACTGCTAAAAAAAGCACGAAGTACACGTCTCTACGTGGAGTGTCGATGTTAGCTAGCTAGTCCATCTTCTTCGTCGTTCCTTTGTTTATTATTTATTTATTATTCTTTATTTAACATGATGGTCGTGGCCCGATCACTGCTACTCCGGTGTACAAGCTCACTTATAACCAATCCTACTCTCAGAGAAGACGTCGTTTACTTTGGCTTCGGGCATCAAATTTTGTCTTTGCACCCCTTTTGTCAAATCGTCTACTCAGTCATTCGAATAGCTAATCAATCAGCCATTCAACCCACTCACCCCTTATCACAATAGGAAATGCCATTAACGTCTCTTCCTTGAACCCTATGAAATATGAAGATGCTTGAATTCAAATTGACGATGTCGTTAAGCACAACTACTTTACATTGGAAGCTCCTTAAAGCTTGGACACCAGAGTATGGTCATCATGACGATGTTAATAGAGATTTACGGCGTGCGAAGGGATAAATGGTAGTGCAATATCGCGTACCTGGAGGAACTCACGTCGTATATAAACAATCGTATTAAACGCGAAGGAAAAAAGCCAGACGAAGTATATTCCACGGTAATTTTCTCTTGCGCGGTCGGTAAGAAGATTCTCGCCCTTATCACGCATGCGCATATATTTACCAGATATCCGGTACCTCGTGTACTCTTACTATACGATTCCTTCCACTCTCGTTTATCGACCAGACAGATTCGCCTTATATTTTAATCCGTACAAAATGTATACGAAGGAATCTAAAATGAGATACCAAAGAGAAGGATATCCGATATTATCCGGAAACTCCGGAATGACAAAATCTCTCCTATTTATACCATCTTGACGTTGACGTTCGCCCAGTCGATAGGTCCACAGTCACGTATACTATCACCTCTTGTCACATTGTGTTATTGGTCGAAAGTTGCGTTCGACGAGTGTGACCGAGCCCTTACCAAAGTTACCATAGGCGATCCACTTCGGTGTCTGCTGAGAATCTCGAATCGACTTTTATTTGATTTACATTGAAAATTTCTTCCAAGCTTAAGAGGCAGACATGCAGCTCACTGACGGCTGCAAAAAGGGAAGAGAAACAAAAATTAGTAGAAAGATAAGATCTGATAAGCATCCTCGCGTAATCCGATATCCTTTCAAACGCCGTGAACGAAGTTCCCTACTAGGCAAGCCTGCCCTCTGTACATAAAATATATTATTGAATCTGTAATGAAGTGTAATATGTAACGCGTTACTTATCCGTGTGAATTTAAAAAAAAGGAACGGCACCTATTCTTCTTGCGGAATAGTTACCGACAATGGTAAAAAAACCAAAAAAGACAAGAAAATGAACCAAAAAAAGAAAAAGATAAGAAAATGAAAAACCAGCCCGCGCCACCGTATTTTCGAACGATTTCTTATTATATTATGACGTCACCGACATCCGAGTTATATAATTTTTTTGTCATATGAATTTATTCGGTATCGATCTATATATACACGCGCGCGTATACGGACGTACGAATAGACAAAGAAAATCTTAAAATAAAAGGGAGGAAACAGAGAACAAAAAAATAAAGAACAGCACGAGCGAAGAAATAAAATTCGTTTGGCCCTCACCCTTCGCCCCCTCTTTGTTACGTTCACAAAAGGAGAAAGTGGAGATTCCAATTATTCTAATGACGTGTAACGGGTATACTATTTATAAAACGTTAAGAAAAAAGAAACATATACGTAGGCATATGTATATAGTATACACAAGATTTATATATATATATACGTACGTATATATAAACAATATACATGAAAGACATAGAAGACAAAACGGAAAAAAAGGATACAATTAAAAAAATTATATATACATATATTAGAGAATCACCGGTGGACGGGCACTTGTATGTATGTATTGTAACGTATGTAACTATTATGCCTAATAATAACAATAATAATAATACTATTAATAATATTAATATTAATATACTATTACTTACTGGAACTAACTTCGCAGATGTTACGTTGATCGTTTATAAACATTTAGCATAATCCTAGTGGATATTTGAGGTTAATGTTTTCAACGATATCCAATCTGCCGCCGGTGTACGTGCACGGATACGTCTTGACTTAGTTTAAAAAATTGCGTGGTCAATAAAGTAGAAAGAAATATACGAATAATGACGTAAGAAAAAAGGATAGACACCGGTACATGTACGCAGGTTTTCTTGTTTATTAGTTATTTCGTATAAACAGAGACGCACGTTCGGCCATTACGGGCAACGGAAATTGTTAGAGATGCATAATAATTTAATAGTAAAGCATGCACGATAATGAGGACGTAAAAGGAGAGAAAGAAAGAAAAAGAAGCTCCAATTTACAATACGTGTACAAATAATTGACACTTTCAAGGTCCAAGCGAGTTTTGAGTATTTGAGAAGAACAATAGCTACCGTTAAATTCCCGCCGCTTTTCCGCCGTGAAAAGGTAAAGGCACGTTCACGCGTATGCTCCTCGTAGTTGAGTTTCTGTCCGGTAGGAAAATCTGTCATGTTTATGCGTGCTCCTCTGTCATGAGTTTCAGCCATTTCTTTGCTTCTCAATAACTGTCTCTGTTTTTGTTGTTCGAAAGATCATTAGCTCTGTGTTTATTGCTCTTGGGAATATACGAGAACTCGAGTCCTGCAGCAATCCTGATGCGAAGTTAACTGCTTGTATTGTGAGAAATGAAGTTGGCTACAGTCCTTTGATGAGTTGAGTGGTTAATTACCTGATTTACTTGCGAACCCTAGATGACCTCTTCCTGTTCAATAACTAACCTACGCATGATTCTTGGTAAGATTGATATATGTACAAAATTTCTGATCGACCCAACGAGCACTGTATCGATCGCTTATAAATATTTAATCGACTCCCGTATTGCGCGTCTACGTAACTGTTCTAAAAACAATAGAGGTTGGCTTATATGTACAAAATGATGGTGAAAGAGAGAAAAATAGAGAGAAGCGTGAGAAGGACAAGATGAGTAAATGGTATCAAGATAATAATATTCGAGATATACGTAGGAGTAAACAAATTGTCATACGATACGAAGTCGATGGTAGAAGACATGGGGAAATGGTAGAGAGAAGAAGAGAAATGGTGAGACAAAAAACTCAAGTATTATGTTCGACATCATTAAAGCACACGTTACAAGGGATAAATGGTGTTTTCTTAATTTTATCAGGATCTGTCATATCCATCATCGTCATCCCAGATATCCTGTATCAGACATCAGAATCATTAATTACTGTAGTAATCATCTTCCTGCGGCGGTGGAGGTGGCTCGCCGTTCTCGTCCTCGTAATCCTCAGCAGTCATATCGATCAACGATTGCATCTCTGGCGCCACGTCTTCTGGATTCCGTCTCTGTCGGGTCGTGTTCGACTTCCGGGATTCCTTACAGGAGGGTTTACAGGGCGTGAATTCCTCTTGCGTGTGGGGCACGAATTTCGTGACCTCGTGCTGTCCGCATAGCGAAGTCACGTTTTTACCAGTAGCCGGAAGCAGCACCACCCGTACTTTAGTTACGTATACGACCTGGATGACGCAGAACATTCAACGAGACTGTTGCCAACGATTATAAATTAAATCTGGACGCTCACTGTGTTATTTTGCTCGGAATCGAAGCGCAGAACGACTTTACTTGGTGCCAACATTTTCGGTCTCTTTTGGTACGTCAGGAAGACGTTGTCGCCATTCAGGATGAATGCTTTTTGGCCGATGCCCATGTTCAGATTAGTCCGGAAGACAATGTCTTCCGACTCAGAGTAGACAGTGGCACAGAACATACCTCCCTCGACGCGATAGTCGACCTCGCTCGAGGATACAGTCTCGGGGTTGGCCATTTCACCAGGATCCATGGTGATGATGATCTTGTAAGCAAACACTGAAAAACAAGTATTACAAAAATATTACCTGAAAACAATTTTTTTTAATTCAAAAACGTCTCTAAGGTCATACTGCAGTAAGGACGATCACTATGGGTATCCAGGAAGAACTTCGCTGTCGGTGGAGCGGTTTTGTTCCTGGCGACGACCTCGGCTGAGTATCCCATGGGTGCACAGGTATACCCTAATTGACATTCAACGCACTCGGCCCTCTGGAAGAAGATGTAATCGGGACAGAGGTATCCCATCATCGTGCACTCTGACTCCTCGTCCAAGCTGGCTGTGAAATATTTAGTAGCCCTCTTGTGATTGCATCCTGGTGCAACGTCACCCTCTTTCAGCATATCTCGCGTTATTGCGCTCAAAGGTGGATACAAGGAAGTAGCGTTACATCCTCCTTGAGTGAGACCACCGTTTGGATAGAAGTTAAAATGTCCAAAGGTATCGCCACTACCCTGGCCATGATCTTGATGAAGAGAAAAGCGATTAGTCTTGCTCAATGGCACCAATGATTTTTCATTACTTTTAACTATATCCGTATAAATGATGTCTACGAATCTTGCATCGTCTGGATCCAGCCTCACTGCGCATGACATATCAGTGAAGTAAAGACCATTGGGATCGAGTCCAGTTATACGCCCAATATCATTGATCTGCCGGCCAACGTATCTGAAGTAAAAAAACTTTTAATAGTACTACAAAGTTTTCCAATCGATAGCTAATATCCTTTTTTTTTTTTTTAATACCCAGCAACGTGAGCTCCTAAGCCATGACCAATCAGATGGAACTGTTCCGGTCTCATACCCAGGTCATCGATGAGGATTTTCAAGAGATAGATTATCTCCAAAGCAACGACTCGTGCATTCTGCACCGCTATGGCGTATGGTGGCTCCGCACCACCTGTCCAATCGACGCTTATCACGTTTCCAAGGTTGTTAGACATGATAGACTTGACCGAATGTTTGATCCAGCCTACCAATCCATTGCTGGTGAAGTCGTGTATAAGCAGATGGGTCTTAAGGGTCTTATCAAAGCTGGTCAGCTTGATCTGTTTGTAGTTCACTTCTAAGGGTTCAACGTCCACCACATGTCGCGAATCCTTGCCTTTGCCAAATAGATAGAAACTGGTCTTAATGATGTGACGATCGAGCGGCGGCATCGTCAATGGCCGAAATACAGGATGGTACCATTCCTCAGTGTTGTTGACGCAACCGAGCTCGTCGTAACATCTGCTCCATAAATCTGTGAAGGAAGTCCCTGGACATGTTGTGTATGTTTGTCACGTTGTATGCGTTGTGTCGGTAGTAGGACAACGTATTTATTAGGACGATAAAGAAGAGGTCACGTGCGATATACGACCTTAGCGAAACGGTTAAGAGGAGGACCTCATGTTTTTCTCATGATTTTATGAGGATTCTGTACTCGTCTACAAATATTCTTTGTTTATACAAAAACTTTGTGAAAAGACCTCGAGGTCACATTGACTGTACGTTTAATGGCTTTTTGCAATTGCAAATATCACGTGGACTCACAGTCTGGTTGCTCCACTCTTTCGGTTACGATTTTACTTGAAGACTGACAGGAAATTATGCTCAGTAGCAATGCCAGAGGAACTACATTCATTACAGGTTAAGTGGTACGCAAAAGTCATCAAGATCTTGTGTCGCTGAGCTACATTAGAAAATTTTTCTAGCAGAGATCCTTTACCGATTTCTCTCGTACAAGTATTTATATTACCAGCTGTCAAGATCTGTTCGCAACTCGATTGGCTCTCAGCTCGATTCACTGACAGTTATTATTAAAATTACTTCCGCCATTGAGTATTTCTGTCGGTAATCATTTTTTAAGGGGAAAAAAAAACCGAAAAACAAAAAACTCCTTACAACCGTCTTCACGTCTTTACGAAGTATCTCATATACCCGTTGCGCATGCGCCCAAGCGAGTTTCCAATACCAGACCACGAAGGCAGACAGAGACTTTCCTCAGGACGGAAATAAAATAGCTCGCGGCTCTCGACGAAATTTACGTCGTGAGATATTAGCAAAATGTCCCAATCGAATCCAAAGATAAATCGTCACCAGCGTCCAGGTTGTTTTTGCGCGCGCCAAAATAATGTCGCGAGCAACGAATTGATTAATTATTTTTAAAAATCTACCTAAACCGACAATTTCGTAGCAGTCAGGTACTCGTGAGAAAATAAAAGTAGTATGTCACTGTAATACCTGACGTCATAACCTTCGCACACGTCGTATAAAGCCTAAAGGATTCTACTTGTAATTGCTAGTCTTTTAACCTGGCAATAGGCTGGTGGGTATATAACTATATATATATATATAAGCTCTACGCTACTACAGCTACAGTAGTAAATACAGGGAGCTAGTAGTGGCCACGTAATGGTGGTAGGAACAAGGCTATACATATATACAGTCAATCGCGTGCGACCGGTAGCCAGTAGACAGAGTCAGTATTGCGCGGACCTCCGTCGCGTCGAGACGTGGGGTTTGTCGCTCGTGTCATACAAGGCGAAGGGTTTAACGGTCGTGAATTCCTCGTAGTGTGTGAGTTTCTCTATTTATTTTCTATATAGTTTCTTTAGTATATCTGTATATACACGCACATATATACCTAAACACGGATATTCATTCTTTTCATACTTCCCTGCAATACTGTTCGCCATTACTTTTCTTTTTGTGACATTTATACTTCGTCTAACCACACTTTTATCCTCGTCACAATAACAAAGTCCAATGCAATCGTTGTGTAGTCGAGGGACGTTGGGCAGTCATAATAAGTTAAGCGAAACAGACGGCAACGAAGATTATCGAGCTTCCACGGTTGCGTCGGTACTTTAATAATAAATTAATATGCGAGAAAGTGGAGCGCGAGAAGACCTACGAGTGTCTCTGCTAGAGGAGCTCAACAATCTTGTGCACGGTAACATGTCGGATGATTTATGTTTTATTTTTTTTCATCTTTCACAGTACAGTGCAGCAACTGCGGATGTTGTTTATGCCGTAACGTATACAGTCTCCCAGTATGTAAAGATTTATGGCGATTTATGGCGTACTGTACGGTATATACAATGTGTAACGTGTATCCGCTTGGCTCGTGACGATTACGTACCTACGTTGGTAGGACTGTTAAATGCTTTAGTGGCAGGATATTTAGTCTATCGCGAAGATTCTCGTAGGAAACTATCTATTGTGTTTTCAATAAATAGGTTCGATGGTGATACTTAGTCGCCGAGCTTCTCTCTATCCCCTCTAATAGAGTAGCCGACTATATATAGCGGGTGTATAAATAAATCCTCGGTGAATATTTAATGTTGCCAACTCCCCGTACCTCCTGTCTTACCTTCTTGTTTCCCTCGCTCTTTCTCTCTCTTTCTCTCATTCTTTCTCCAAGCTCTTTGTCCCTGTCACTCTCACCGTGTCTTTTACTTCACCGGGCCTCGTTCTGCTCTTAAGTATTTTTATTTCGCACACGCAAGCCAAAGGGTGTTGCATCCGCGTCAAGAATCTTTACAATTTCTTTTTTCCTTCCCTAGGACAAGTTCATCAGGACAAAATTGTCTGTAGGGGGGGTAATTTTTTTCTTGCCATTATTACTGTCTGCTTCCTTCTTTCCCCCCGTAGATTTCCATTGTAGCTTGGCACACGCCGTGTTCCTAGGACGTTGTACTACTTTGGATAGGCCGCAATCGCTGGACGTTGGTTGTCATAATTTTTTTTGGCTTTCTTTATGCTATCATTTTTTTTTATAGTACTCCCCCTTGACGAAGTTTACTAGACCAGTGGACTGCACGGTCGATACGACCGGGGGTTGACGTTTTGCCAGGAGAGGATCCTCAGCGAGAATACACGAGTTCTCGCGACCTTGTTGAATTCACCTTGTGAATATTTTGGAAACTTTTTTTTCCCTTATCATTTAGTCGCATCTTTTTTTCTCTTTGTTACGTCTATTCGCCTTCTCTCTCTCGCACACTCCATCTCGTCTATTCAATTTTCAGAGAAATTGCACGAGACCCCCCGGTTAACCCGCTTCCACTCCTTCCAACAATCCTTCAACCCGTCGGGGTCAAAGTTTCCATCTTGCGATAAGAAACTTCTCGTCGCTGTTATCAACCTGCTGAATTAATTCCGTGGTTCATTTAATTACTCGTAGTGCCAACGACTTTAATTAGCCGCGCTACGTTCTATTAGAGTCCCTTGGATGACAACCCTCTGTTTTTGTATTTCCATAAATTTTTGTTCTTGTTTCCCATTTACGTCCTTTTCATTCCCTTCCTCTATGCGAAATATTCGAAACGTACGGTCGGGCTTGTTTTCGACATTTTGACAACAGACCAAGGCATCGCTTTACTTCAATTTAATTAATCTCCATAAGATTAATTCTTAGGGTGCGAGATAATTAACTATACCGTAGGCTAACTAAATGTAAGCAACGTTACTTTCCCTTTCTGCCTTGTAGGATAAGGGAAGTTTAGAGGAGATAATATATATTTCTTTACGACACCCCCAACAATTCTTCCTTAATTATTAGAGAATTTTTATTTCCCCCGAGTACAGATTTATCGTATAAACCCGGACTCCGTTATCACGCGATTCTTTAGTCCTGACGTGACGTCGCTCCCCCCCCCTCCCCAATACCTTTTCAAACTTTCATTCTCCCCTTATCCAAGCTCACCCTTATTCTACTCACATAAAATTGTGACACCTCGATTAGCAACAATGGCCGCCGGGGCTCGTTTGGTTCTCACCTATACTGATATCCAACCCTCTTCCCTCTACCACCATTGCCTAAAAAGCGAATTGTATATCAGTACGTCGTCGGAATGACAAATTGCAAGAATTCCAATGTTATCCTTACAATTTGTCCCGTCGCTTCGATTCATGGTGAGTTTTCATAAAAAATTTAATAGTCTCGCGCGACAAACGTAAGCCATGAAAATTGACGCAGCAATCAATCGATATTATCGATTTCACATAACGTGACTAATGACTTTATAGTGCGCCGTATCTCGTAAAATATACCAAAATTATCCTGACTTCCGTTGTTATCGCACTGTACCAACATTATTTGCCAGTCACGAGTAACCATTTATGAATATCCTATAGATATCGATATTACCGTATACTATACGTGCGTATAAAGTGCCGGTATAAGATAAGGCAAAATTTTTATAGCAACTTTTTATATCCCCATTGCAGAAAGTCTTTGGGCGACCTTTATTTTCGTATCTCATAACGGTCTGTCAACCATCCAAGTTTTCCTGCTGGCCTTTGAGGTGTTTCCTCGTTTTTCTAAGGTTGGCATTTCTGTAACCGTATAACCGTAAGCAACAGCCACACACTTCTGTGTGCCCACGCCAATGTCTTCGAAGTACAAATTACCCTGGTATCACCTGCTCGTGATTAATCAGGATGAGCATTAGAGGAAAGGCGCGGCCCGTCGGCACGCGGCATTGAAACGACCTGTAGCGCCTACGCGAACGGGAAAGATTCGTTGGCCGTTTTTCTCCTCCTAATGAAAAGACATAACGAATAAATTGCCAGGACCTCGTAAATACGTTATATTTTGTTGTTTGAACTTGAATCGCTTTTCTTTTTTAAGCTTTCCACTTTAGACGGGTCTTACAGTCGGAAGTAGAGGAAAAGACGTAGCCGAAGATTGGAAGGGTCGTTAAAGTCACTGCCTCACGCGATTAGAGTCGAATGTGTATCTTTGCCGTGTGCGGATTTACGCTGAAGGAAATAACATTTTCTGCCGTTTGTAAAAACGCCTTTAAGTACACGCCACGGTGGACACGCCCATCGTTTTATGACCTCGGAAAGAATTTTTCTTTGTGAAAAAACGTAGGTGGGTAGGAAATTTTTATTATTTCTTACATTTTTTATTCCATCATTTTTAAAGGCACGAAAGTGACTCGAGTTGTGTTACGACACAGGGAGTAAAAGTAGGAAGAAAATTTTGTAGGGTTTCTAGGTAATTTGATGGTTAATTTTTTTTATTTCTTTAATACCTTTTTTTAACGTTATTTTTATTTCTTTCATTTTCCTTGCTACATATCACGTTTTTTTCCATCTGCAGAGACGTTCGTCGTACATACGTAAAGGCTGTGTCTTGTTCGTTCGCGCACCCCGGCTTTGGAAATACTGTTCTCTCACCTCTGGTCGGTTACACAACCGTGGCAGTCTGCTACGTGAGAGCTGTGCGATGTAAATATTTAGTTGTGACCTCTCGGAGGTGTTTTGCTTCGTCGGTCACACCGGGGGGTCTCTGTCTGCTACGAAGTTGTTGACTGTCTCGACGCCGCCGAAGACGGGTTACTTTACCCAGGAACATCCGTGGCTTTTGGTTGGCACAAAACAAATTTTGCTATCTGAAATTATACCGTGAAGCTTTTATTAGACTTTCCGCGTCCGTCGGCAAAGGCCACCCGAGTGGCGTGTAGAGACCGATAGATTTACCACGAGAACGCCGAGCGTCGCGACACGAATCAAGAAAGACGTCGGTAATGAAAGCGAGGACGACGACGACATGTCTAGCTTTGGCGACGGTGGCGCGGGGGGGCGGACGGGCCGTGTACTAAAAATTCAAAAAGTAACATCGTAATTCCGGCACGAATTGGAAAAGTCGAGGTAATAAAAAAGAGAGAAAACAAAAAGTGTAAATCGAAGTTATCGTCATCCGGCGCCGTCGTTGGACGTCGCCAACGAGAAATTGGAATATCGAATAGTTTGTATGACGTGTCGAACAAGAAAAAAGGAGTGTCGAGCGTGAGCGGCCATTACGTGCTACCGCGGGACGGTAATAAACGCTAATAAGATTTCCGTGGAATTATTGGAAATATTGGAGAACTCGTGGCGCGCCGCGACGCTTCGTTTCCCCTGACGTATTTCAGTTATATAGAGACGACTCGCTTGCTGCACTGCCATTAGTTTCGTACAGAAGAGTCACATTACACAGTGGCAGTAATATATATTTACCATCGTAAAACGACACTCTAGGAACTACCGTTGTGCTACGTTAACGTTGAGACTGCAGTTGGGTACCTGGTGAACTTACCTAAGGATTTCCACTACCTGGTACCCTCGTCCTTCTAGTATAACTTACGGATAGTTAATATTACCCAGAGTCAAGATACTAGATAACCTGGTACTATGTGTAACTGGCTCTCGGCCAGTATCCTCGAGGTTCTCCGACATTCTCGTTAGCGAAATACAAAATCATAATATACATATATACATAAATACACACATAAACTCCAAAGGTTTGTTGGAGGGCTTATTACCAATTATACAGTATAGCTTTACCGTGTCACGAATGTTTCAGATGATGGAAACACGCTGAGGGAAGTTACGGGCGGACTCGAGCCTACGAGAATTTTCGAAGGCCTGGAGGGGCAGCAGGTGGAGGAAGAGGAAAGGAAGAGTTTCATCTAGAGAATCAAGCGAATCCTTACAGTATTAGAAGAGGGCATCCGGAAGAAAAAATAAGACTCGATAGCGATAGGTGGCGTGGAGAAAGAAGCCGAAGGGAAGATAAAAAAAGTGGCTGAAACGGGTCCAAAGGGAGTCAAGGATAAGAAAATGTTTTTCACGGCAGACAAGGAGAATCGCGATAATCCTGTTGCGAATGGCAATGATGACCTGGAGGTTAGCAATGGTGGCTGTAAAAGGATCAAGAATATATTCGATTTCGATTGGGCATGTACGTCATCTATCCTGCAGAGGAACTCCTTAGAATCTATGAGAATCCCGTCCGCGAGAACTTACTGACTACCGTATCGCATAACCACGCTGTGTCTTCGTCCTCGAGTGTCGATCGTAACCGCAGCTACAATAATAACAGGAGCAACCTCAGCCTATTCTGCCGTCGTAGAGGAGGTAACGAGGGCAGTAAATTCACTAGAAGACTCTCGGCCCTCGCGGTCAGGAATAATCCCCGTCACGGTCAAGCAGTCGCGACTGATAACAAAAAGAGACACACGAACGAGAGGAACTGTACGATTATGCAAAATAATCGTAGCTCCGCCTCAGACGAGGGTAACAATCCCCTTAAGGATCTCACGCACGCCACCCTCAACGAGCCACTCAAACTTTACAATGGGAACGCTCTCAAGCTGGTACAAACTGGTGGGTATTGTTCTTTTATCTTTTTTTAATTTTCTTTATTCTCTCCCACCCCCTGTCGCCCTACTACCCTTGCATTTAACTCGTTCGCCTCTTTAATATCTCTTTTTTTTTTTACTAACCTTACATTTACTTACGTGTTTTAAGTTTTTTCCTTGTGCTGTTTTTATCTCTGTTTTTTCATTTTGATTAAAAACAAAATGAAGACTCAACCCATGCTCAGCGTTCTATTTTACCTGCAACTGACGCAAACGACCAGCAATGTTATCATCCGGGGCTTCCTTTATCGGTAATTCCGTGTAAGTCACTAATTCTTGTACAACCACCTATCCACCCACCTCCATCCCATATTCTGGCACGACATACGAGACGTGAAAATAAGCCTGGGGCTTTCGCCAAGCTACGATAACTTGTTGCGATACGCTATTACACGTGTGTCGTGCTACGTGTTTTCAGTGAACTATGATCTTTTTTTTTCCCACCCTTTATTTTCATCGCTCTCTCCTTGTCCTGGTTCTTTCACTCTCCTTCTCTCTCTTTCCTCCTGTCCAGCTCCTTACTTCTCGAATGACCCTTTTTTTTTAGTCGTCCCTTGGTAACCACCCTTGAGCCACTACTAGTCGCCGACACTCTCATCACAAAGGCACCTTAGACCCCACGTACATATTTTTACACGTGGTGGTACCGTTCGTGCTGGTACACCTCAGATAAGTCACACTCATCGACTTGCTTGGCGCTACGTGAGAGCCGTCAAAGAAAACCGGAAGTGGTACACGCTGTCGAGGTCATCTGCCAGCTGAAGTCATCAAGTGTACCTGGAAGACCCACAGGCCAAAGTTTCAGTCAAGATCCTGAGGAAAGAGCTATCGCCTCTTTTGCCTGTCAATTCTTCAGCCCTGGACCAGCTCCTGGGACAGCGGAGGTCTGCCAAGAGACAAGGGTCGAGCCACTGACCGTGAAAGGGGTGGAAGACGTTAGAGGGGTTGAAGTGAATGGATGATTGGACGGGAACACGTGATATAAGGAAGATTAATTGTCGGCGGAAGAGACAGGTTCATTTCGATGAAAGATCCTGAGGGGGCTCGTTTACTGCCTTTGGGCTGAATTCAAGAGGGAACGTGACGTCGGGCAAACGTCTGGCTCCTTCATCCTCTGATGTCAAGAGGCTCTGACTCAAAAGTACCAAGCACAAAGTTCAGGAGACTCTTCGTGTTTTCTATCTTCGGTTTTGATCCACGGTCAACTTCAAGACGTCTTTTGTTAAACCTACGTACAGCGGAAACTAACGTGAGCCAAAGTTCTCGACAGCCAAGAGCATCCAAGAAGCATCCCTCTCCTCCAAGTAGCGTCTCCTGATGATACCCCCTGATGCACTTTTACCTAGTTTACAACTAATCAATACTTATTGATAGATTCTGTAGCCCACTCGACTTCTCTATTCTTGCTCCTCACTGGGAAATACCTGGCTACCTGATTCGTCCCGGCATCATTCCCAGCGACAGGTAGTCCCCATGAGAGTATACGGACATAGTCTTTCGTCTCCCTATGGTCATATGCATACATACATATAGCGTGGCAGGTGACATAGGCGCACGAGTGCCAGCGTCAGGGAGTGTCAGAGTAATAGAGTGGTGTGCCCAGGCTGAGAGTAATAGATGTCGATGGGTGCTGGCGAGAAGGATGAAGAGAGTCAAAGAGGGATACAGGTTACAGCTAATGCGGCAGTAATAATTGAATTTGTCACAGTATTTAACGAACAGATATGGAGGTAAAGGTTATATTTAATAAAGCAAGGAGTCTGGTCGCCATGGCAACAACGAGGTGAACAGGCAAGGTATTGATTTACCCCACCTGAATTCAGGTCAACCCCTGACTAAACACCTTTTCCATATTATACGATCTTGCACAAGGTTACATGTATTATGTATATAGGTTATGCCAGATAGCCAGGGGTGGGCAGGTTGGGAATTTGCTCTTTGGAATTTTTTTGATTTTTTTTTTTACTTTTACTTTATTTCTCCTTAATCCTCCGGCGTCTTCATTTTTATCGCGACCTTTGGCTCGGTGTCTTGTGTAAATTTTTCGTCGTGACCTTCAACATTGGAATTCAGGGATTATACAGTTTTTATAGGATCACGTGAAAAGCACTTGAGAACGAAAATGAACTTGGTGGCTGTTTTAATAATAGTTCGGGGGGGAGGTAGGGGTTGAGGGGGGGCAACGATAAGCGGTTTCATTGTTCAGAGGCAGGAGGAATAGTAATGGCTGACGATAACGATCCCCGGGCAATTAAGGGGGCTTTTCACGTGGACGCAGGTGAACTTGCTCGTGCCACGTCCTTAAACTTCTCGGTGAGGCTTTTATAGTTCGGTTGGCTTTTACAGCCCGGTACGACCTGACGGGAGGTTTTTAAAATCGACGACCTCTTTGAACTCGGTTTCGAATTTTTTTTTTAGCCTTGGGCGAGGGGAATGACAGTTCGATGCCCGAGTGGGTTGACGACAATCTCTTGACGTATTGGAAATTCCGGCGGGCTGCTTCAAATTTTGAGGTGAATTTTACGAATCTTGAGAGATCCTTTATCCGGGACTTTCTAGTTTATTGGGAATGAGGTCAGTGACCACGTTACTTTTTTTTAGTCGATGAGTAACGCGATGGACCTTGTCTTACTGTTCTTTTTTAAATTTTATCTCGACGCCTGCCCGGGTAACGAAGGGGCAACGAGGGAAGATATAAATTTGCAAATTAACCTGTAATTATTGTTTATCGTAGAGTTTTATCCTGCTGGTGGCAAAATGTCAAAGTCGCAGCTGTCGCGCTTGCATCGACGATCGGCACTGTTTTTGGCTGTAGTTCAAGTACAACAAGGCTCAAGCACTGTTTGGCTGATCCAGTATAGCGACGGAGCTTTTCAAGGTGTCGTTACAAGGGTACCAACCGGGCGTAAAAAAAAATTATGAAGTTACTCGATAATTTTCCATCCAATCGGTATGGAAGATCGATTGACCAGAAGTGGTAGTTTTGTATTTTTATCAACAATTCAACCTGCCATTTCATTGGCGGTGGATGCAAACCTGCGTAACCACAGTCGAACCTCCGGTTTACGTGGATTTCCGGTTAAATGGCTAATTAAGGGAAAAAGCCACGTTTGTTGGAGAACTGCGAATGCATTCGGCGACCTAAAAAAAAGCAGTACGAAAATATCAAAGTTTCTGAAATCGTGAATAGGTGGGGTGATTTTGCTGTATTGAACAGTAGGTTAAGGGTCGTCGGATCGATGACTATTAGGTATTCATCGATTGGATCTACTTCCATGTAAAGGGAGATGTATAGCTATAGCACGTGTACGTATACCCATCAGACTATTCAAACACGAGATAATGAAACTGTCAAAACCATTCAGCCCTCCTTTATAGAGGAGGTTTCAATCGAATTTTATAGGAAATTAATAGGTCAGCTCTGATCACTCTATATACCGAACTAAACACACCGGATGAGCCTGCGTGACGTTAATTGTCCAGTCAGTCGAGATACCCCTGATAACGAGAGGATCGTTATCCGAACATCAGGACGTTAATTGGTAGGATGGAAGATGAACAAGGGGAAGCGATCTTCAGGATGACGAAAAAAATTTAAAAAAAAATCATTCCCAAACAGCTACAGAAATTTTAAGAGAATCAGATGAATGACTGACAGCTACGAAAATGACGCTGGCACCTAGGTGATTATGAAATTTTTTTTTCAGTATCGGAGTTCGCCCAGGAACTTGGCGGTGCCATGGAAACGCACGCTGCGAACGTCCGACGACTCGTGGACGATTTTCGTGGACGTTCCGGGGAATCACGTGGGGACTCCGGTGGGATGCGCCGTGCCTGGGAAAATCTTCTTCGTCAGGTCGAAGCCGACGCCTCGACTCATCTCGACCTGGCAGCTGTTCTCCAGCAACAGCTCTCCAGACCCACCCTGGAGTCGAGCTTTCACCGTAAGATACAATCAAGGAAGGTCAGAGACTCGATGGTTTGATCATCATTACTTATTACTATGGACCACCTGATTTTCATCTCCATTTAATCTTAGGTCATTGTAATTTATTCCTCCTGGTTTTGCATCCATTTTAGTTAAGGATCGTGCAGCCGTAGAGTGGACGCTTGGATAACTACCCTTTGTATCAGGACTGAAGCTTATAATGCAGGAGATGAAATTGAGTGGAAGAATTAAAATTTAATATCCTCAGAGATTACAGTGAAGGGTTCTTCCTGATCGTGAATTCAGAGACAGCTATTCAATCGTTCGTTCGGTTACTCTTCGGGGTAGGTAGGGTCCAATGGGGATACCTGAATGTCAATTAGGATTTTCGGAGTGAATCTCAGCCATGTGGATTGAATTAGGAAAAGTTTCATCGATTCAATCAAAGCTTTTGAACGTGCCGTGACCCCAATTGGGATTCACGATCTTGCAAATGGGAACGACCTGGTTCGGCATTGGCGTAGGAATAACTGCGTACTCCACACGCCATCCAGCTTCTATCTGTTAAGATGAAAAATTCTAAGAACTCTTGTACCATTAAATGAAACCAGTACACAGTACTTTGAATGGACTTGGCTCGTTGGAAAAATATTTTATGCTGATATATATAGCAAAGGAGAGGGATCCTTAGAATTCCAGAATGCTGTCCCAAGACTCTTGGCCGACTGGACTCTACGAAGTTCGTACATAAAAATGAGCATGGAAGTTTCCAACAAGACGTTGGAAACGTAGTTCACGAGTCAGAAGTCGTTTTTATATGAAAAAGAAAAAAAAACGTACAATTACTCCTTTCTAACCGTATTTTTCTTTTTTTTTTGTCAATTTAGGTATTCTCGCATCGCGAGGCTTACGAGCAGGTGGTGAGCAAGACCGAGGAGAAGCTTCAGCGCGCCAGGATGGATTACAAGCGTGCATACGCGGCGCTCCTGGCGGCCGAAAACGGAACTGATCAGGAGTCCCAGAAACGTGGCTACCTAGAGGCGCATAACAATTACGTCCTACAACTGAGAGCGACCAACGCGATAGCCGAACACTATCAGCTTCATTGCCTGCCAAATCTTCTCGGCGAGATGTCGGAGGTTTACGAGGAGCTGTGCACGCTGGCCTGCAATTGCGTCGCCGGTATATCGGAGGTGGCCAGCGAGCGTTCTAGCGAGCAGGCAAGAAGATACCAGGCGGTGGCCAAGGAGGCTCAATCAGTCACGCCCTTGAATGACCTTCAATTATTGGCCAGGAACCTCCTGCCGACGGCACCGCCGCGCAAACCGCCGCGACGGTTATTCGTACCCCCATCGCCACCCGAACAGGCACCAATCGAGAAAATCAATCAGGTTCCTGCCCTCAGGGATGAATTGGTTCCCACGGGTACCAGTACTCTGCCCATGATGGAAGATCTACGCAGGGAGGCCGACAGTCTCACTCAGGAGATCAGCAGACTTCAGGATTCTCTTGATACCTTGATACGTATGCAACGGAAGTACGTGAGCCTCAACAACTGTTATGGACGATTCGAATGCAGTTGGATCATTTAAAATTGTTTATTTTTATTTATTTATTTTAGGAGCGCCGAGAGTAGCCTATACACAAAAGCTGCTGAATTACAGGAAGATATATCCATGAAGCGTTTTGACCTTGGAGTAGCTCATCTTCATCTGGCTGCAGTACAGGCCCAGGTACATGATCATACATAACGTGACACTGTAATAGATGCTACACCTTATATGGTATACTTAGAAGTTATGAACCCTTGGGAAACGATGACCTGCGGCCCATCAGTAGAGGTAGGAGCCTCGTATCCTGCGGTATGTCAGTCCCTGTATATAAATCATAGTCTTCCTCGAATAATATACTTTGCTGTTGTATCTGGTTCTTCATAAAAGTTTTCCTTCACTCAGGAGAAGTTGGCAAAGTCGTTCGAGTCCCTGGGGATGTAGACCAGAGGGTAGTGACGACATAGACATAGGAAGACTCTGAGCACCCTTAGCAGGGATAATCTACCAGAAAAACGATCCTTGAGGAGCGGAACACTCGAAGTGGTTGCTAGGTAGGAAGGAAGTCAGGGCGGTTAAGATAAAAACCAAAGGAAACTGACACTTGGTAGAGAAATCAGTGGTAGTCTTCTCCAGCACAGCATCCCTGGCCATCTAGTGCAGAAGAAGCTGATGTAACGGCAGCTGGTTCTTCGTGGTATCGGTAGAGGAAAAGAAAAAAGAGACTAAGGGGGGGATTGGTATGGCGGTAAGAGTCAAGACGCGGGGTCACGGAAAAGCGAAGGTAACGCGAATAGACTGGGATTAAAATTAGAATGACGCTTCGATAGCGCCATTGTTTCTCTGTTTTGCTCTGGTGCTTAGAGCCAGACAAGGATAGTCCTATTGCACTTTGCGCGTACGTTGTACATGTACCTGCTGACGTATCGAGTATAGGTTCACCGGCCCTGACTGTGATGTTGCGTGACGCCAGCTACTGGCCTCATTTTACGACTCCAATTGCAAGAGTACGTCTCTAGACAAACGCACGCGTTTCTCTCTCTGTTTATTCATCTCTTTCTCCACTTGCCAATTGGCCAAGAGTCGTTCGAATCCTCATGAATGACGAATCCTCACGGAAACGCACGAGCATTACGTCGCTTTTGTTTTTCTTCGCGCCATTCCCCATGCTGACCTAACCTAAAATCTTGACACTTGGCAGTTGTCCCGCTGGAACGTCCATTACTTCATCCCCCTGGATTAATCGTTGACCTGATAGTAATGGACGTGCATAATTGGCCGGTCCACAGGTTATGGGATGCTGCGGGGGGGAGGGCTGCCGATCTATCGAATTTCCATGTGGCTGGTGGGGGAGTGTAAAGGCGAAATAAATACGGCGCGCGTTCTCAAGGCATGCGCGTTTGCAACTGGGTCATCGGGAGCCGAACGTTCTCTGAAAATCCATCCCAGTAGTGTCTACCTAGGTCAGGAGAGGATTGTCGATATTTTCGACATGGGCTGGACTACTCTGCGTTCTCGTGTCGTTAGTAATGGAATCTAATTAATTCTATTTATTTATTCATATACACGTGTCTGTTAAGTTCGAGATCGTTGCTACGCCTTTGTCTCGAGACTCATCTTCTTTGTTTTTCACTTCTGGTGGATGATACTACTGATCTTATTGAACGGCGGATCCACAGCATCCATCGAGGAGTCTCATTGTCTGGATTGTTCGTTGTCAGCGCGCAGGGATCCTCGAGGAGATTGATTATTCATCGTGTTACGTCACAAGATGCACGTGAATGCACTTTTTTTTCTTTCTTTCATGCTTTACACTCTGTTTTCATTGGTCGATGGAAACGAATTTTTTTTTTTATTTCCACTAAAATTTTACGTAGCTGACGTATATATTCTTTTATAACTTCTCTCTCACCTTATTTTACCGCTTTTACTTCCGATCCAATTATCTCCTGCTGTTCCGTCGCATTAAATTATGTTGGCTTCGCAGTAAATTGTGTTTATATCACACAGGTCAGTCATTCGGAGGAATCCAGGAATCTGACTGTTTCGTGAGTTCCTCCATCATGCAATCACAAATTTTCTACGGGTACAATTTTTCTTTGGGTCGTTCTGTGTTTTAGTCAGAATTAGAGATCCTATAGTGTCCCAGCCGTGTATGTATTACATAGTGATGTCAAAAATGAACGGAAGAAGAAAGACCAAAAGAAAAGGGACGTGGAGGCTTGGTTGTCTCAATGTAATAATTCAGTCCGAATCAATCCTTGGAGGACTAAAATGAACGTAATCGCTGATGAGGACTGCATTTAATCACATATAAACATTTGAAATTTCCAGAAGGAGCTCTTCAGCGGCGGAGAGGCTGGTCAGCCGGATGGTGTAAGCAGTCGAAAGATGTCAAATGGCTCGACCGGAAGTACCAAACACAAATGGCTAAAAGCGTTCAAGAGTCTAAAGACAAGTTCCCCGACTACGCCGCCACCTGTCGACAAGTGAGTAGCTCTGATTGCGTAAGAAGAAAGAGAGGAACAAAAATTAAAGTGCAAACAAATGTATTGGAACCATCCTAAGGAGACCGTCATTTCGAAGCGTTTTGACTAGAAGAATTGAAATGGAAAAAGCTTTTTGACGTTGAATGCTCGACAAACTTTCATTCGTCAGAGTGCTCTTGCTTCCAGTCATCCACAAGTATTGCGTATTGGAATATCTTTTGAAAGAAAAACTCAGGAAAAACAAAGGCTCTCGTTGAAGTAAAGATGCGAGGAAACAAGAGTGAAACAAAAAAGGGAATTGTGCAAAGAGAAACAAAAGTAAACAGTAAAAAAAAAGGATGACTCAAAGCTCGAGCGACAAAGCTAAAAGATGGAAAATTCAAGTTAGGGAAATTTTTGGATGCTCCGTGCCCATTCTTCTTTGTGTACTTTCTTGCTAGTACAATGTGGCTATAAATGAAGCGAATAACGGTCTTTGTTACTCAGACTGCTAGATTAAGTATAAAATAACACTAGCCATTGTTTTTCAAATGTTCGACTAACATAGAAGCAAGCAGACGATGTACCATGCCGTATCGACCGTCGTGGCGTTGTCCAGGTACCTCAAACTAACCTAACCTCACAATAATCTATCTCTCAGACCAGCTTGAAACGGCAATATTGGCTTTGCTTCGTTTCCTGCACATCCCCTAAACAGCAAGTACACCCCTTATCAACAACACGCCAGCCCTTATGCACGACTTGCACAGCAGCCCAAGACTTGCACTGCACTTTCGCGCCACTGCCGTCTCTCCTACTGCCCCCCAGACCCAACCCAACCTCATAACCTTACATCATACCCTAACCAAGCTATGTAATATTTATAGGAAAAATTTGGAGTCCGAGGGTGGACATTCCTGGCGCGAGTACACCTACCGCAAGATCACGCCCTGCGACGCCTGCGGACAGGTACTACGTGGACACAGTCGTCAGGGCTTACGCTGCAGGGGCTGCAAGGCGAACGCTCACGCGGATTGCATTAACCTGGTGCAACCGGCGACCTGTCCCAGTCTCGGTGGAAAACGTGGAGGCGGTATACCTCTTCTACGTAGGCAACGTACCACGGTGCAACCGCCGGAAGACACACCGCAACCGGAACACAGTGAGTATTGCTTTGATTTCCAATGGAAAAGACAAGGCTGAGTGATGAAACCAAAATTAAGAAAAGAAATGAAGTTGAAAAACAAGGGTTGAGAGGGACAGATCATCTTTGTCAGTCCCGATACAATGACTGGGTTCGATTGACTGGATTACCTGTCTCTCTCGACCGTTCTCTACTTCCCTCCTAATCATCAACCTCTATTGATCAACCTCCCCCAATTCCCAAACTCACACTTATGTCTTGATTGGATATTCTCTACACGTAAATCCCTAACAATCCATGTTATACCTTATCACGTCGCTATTGCCATTATCATCACCGTCACCATCAACAATCATCAACGACACTACCGCTATCATCACCACCATCCGTTGTGCTTGCAATCTCAACCCCGTGGCAGACGTCGACGCCATATACCAGGTGCTGAAACAGGCTGGAGAGATCCGAGGAAACTCGACAAGCTCACCACCTACGCCTCCCACAGCAGATCATCCTTCTTCCGGTGCAGCACCTTCGTCAACGAGGACCTCCTCCCAACCCTGTTCCTCGTCCACCTCTGGTAAGCCACCCCCTCGCTGGACTAACATACTAAAAAGAAGAAAAGAAAACAGAGAGATGTCTATTAATCACTGGGACATGACTCGCGTTAGCGCTTCATTATTATCAGTCTAATTATGCTCATAGATAACGATGCTGCTTCTCATTAAGAATGGACCCCTGCCATCCCTTTTATCCACCCTGTATACACGAGGATAACCCGTCATGGATTTCTTGGTCATTTATGGAGACCCTCGTGTGTCGCAGACTCCAATCAGTCGATCACGTCGAAATGGTCCATCCTATTGACTCTTTTGATCATCTTAAAACCTCCCTTGGTCGTCGCTTGACGTTGGGAGTGATAAGTAGATCGACCACGACAGTTTTAACCGTTGATTAAATCGTTTGGACGATCTCACGATGCATCTTGGCCACGGGGCGCCTTTAGCATATTGACGTCAGAGCCTCGTGGACTGCCAGTAACGTCGTTGGAATTTTACTTGCACAATCTCAGTGCACGTGTCGGGACTGTCACATTGTACAAGGTGGTCTTCTTAATCAGGATATCCTTCACGGTGTGGATATATTCATTGTGAGCTAAGGAAAGATTGAAAAGGCAAGAAAATATTTTTAATTTTCAAATGAACTTTTACAAATTTATTTATGCAATTCTTACCTGACTGATTTTATTTATTTTTCTTCTTTCTTTTTCTTTTTCCAAGAACAATTCCACCTGCCAAAGGTCGCAGTTGACTTCTTACACCCTGTGGATTGAATTTCGAATGGCAGACACGTTTGGCAAAAGTGACGTCACTCGGCTTGTCTAGCGGCTGAGAGTCTAATAAAAATTCTTAAGGATCGTGACCTTAGACCTTGGCATTTGGCAGTCGTCGACCTTCTCGCCATCTTGCCAAAATACCAGACTGTCATCTTGAGTCTGTGTCTGTATTTAGAAACAAAAATGTTCTCTCTCTCACTCTCTCTTACTCTATATTTCTGCCTTCGTGCTCTTTGTTACTCTATCTATCTATCTATCCTTGTCGCAGGCGGACGCCATTTCTCCTTCACTCCTCTGTGACCTCTGACCCGTTTGCCAGCCAGGTCTGCGCTCCTCTCACCTCTTGCCTCTCGCGGTGACTAACAAGCCAACAGATCAACGAACAAACAAACAAGCGGCTGCTGCCAACAATCTAACAAGACCTAATCGCGAGCCCGAATCATCGCGTCTAATCGCTTTCTCTAACGTTCAGTCATACCAAATTGATGGTAGAGCAAAATACGATTCGATTGGCTAGGACGTGGTAGCGGTGGATCTACCTCAGGTACACGACCTTTTGGACAACCTCTGGTGCTGATGGCTCGAGAGCCTTCGTCGAGCATCTCGCAGCAGTCATCCTTAAGGCGTAAACGAAGTGCCAACAAGAGACGATGATTGGTCATTGAACTTTTTACGTATTTCGTCATCCTCGTATGCTCTGTCGTCGATCCACGCGAATGATCTGATGACGCGATACAATGCCCGGGAGATCCTGATCGATAGACACGAGTGACAGATCGATGATGACGAGGAGCAGTGCAATTGTTGAACGAACTGGTCCATTGTATCCAAGTAAAGCTTTCGGGATTGGATACTGAGGTCATTGGATGATCCAGATAATGTGCGGTTGAATGATTTGAAATTGTAGGACAATTTTTTATGAATATTTTGCCTGTGTTGGCCACGTGGATCGTGGCCGGGGAACGAATTTAATTTTTGAAAAAAAAAAGTCATTAAACTTTCTAACTTCAATTTTGTCCCCGGATTGTATCGTCGTGAGGGATTATTATTATTATTAGATTGATAAGACGAGTCGATTTTATCGTTTTATTTTGTTGAATGAGAAACTTAATTCTCTATCTTATTTGTATACTTGATGAAAACATGGCCTTTCTCTATTTTCTTTACTTTCATTTGTCGTTACGCGTATACAATTCTGCCGCGATGTGATATTAGACACTGCCGATGTTTTTAGGTTATTGTCATCGATGCTAAGTGCGAAAGATTGATAACGCGATTACGTCGTGTAATTCAGGCACGTAGTGTTGCGTAGTGACGTAACGTATTATTTTGAAATTATTCTCTTGTACGCAATTGGTAGATTCGCGATCGGCAAGTGGGAGAGAATTTCCTTCGACTTATCACCAATGTTTTTCTTCACTTTCTTCCATGATTGCAACTTTTACTTGTAATTTTCCACTTTCTTTTCTCTCTCTCTCTCTCTTCTTCTTCCGTCCTGCTCTGCTGTACGTATCTTCAGCGTATTGGACGTGATCGAAATATCGAGACGAAACGATAAAAATACGTACGAATAACGAAGACGACTTTGAGACGTCATTTGTCTGAAGACGTCTCGAAGTCATCTTTAAGACGTTTATTCGACGTGTGTACCAGCAGGGAGCTTTAAGACGGAAACAAAAGAATTTAAAAAGAAAAGCTGTTAACTCATTATTAAGCGATGTATATATTGTAAATAAAAGAAAGAATGTTATATTTTCTCGAATCCTAAAAATTTGAAATTCATTCAATGTCGCGAGTCGTGTCCCGTGTTATTTTTCGCACTGTCTTTAATTCAAATTTTAAACGATTTTCTTCGAATCGATTTATATCGAATTTTACGAGAAGAAACAATGGCGGATGGTATACTCGACGCTGATATCGAGCGAATTGAATTTTTTCTAAGAATGGGATTCTATATGATATTTATTTATGTAATAATTAAGTATCCCAGTTACGTTACGGTCTTCGTGTCGAATCCAACGATGTCAGCGTCGTGACGCCTCACGGGTTAGTCTAATTTAATAAGTGTCATGGGAAATGAAGCGCCGCACAGCCCACAACGTAGACGCGAGAGGCTCAACCTGAGAATGAAAAGTCTCAGTCTGGATTCACCCGAGGGTTCAACACACGTTCGTCATCGCCCTCGAGATTATTACGCCCCTGGACAAAGAGAGTCGACACCGCCACGACACTCCGACAGCGGCGGCATTAATAGGTTATGTGAGTATTGAGAATCTTACTCGTTGACGTGCCAGAAACTGTTTGTAGCTATGAGAAACTGTCTGACAGCTGTCGGATGGTCTATTAAAAAGTAACATTTTTATTCTGCCAAACTTGATTTCTCAAGGCAATTTAGTCAGTTGGGTCCTAGAAGTAAATTTTGTCATTTTTCAACAATTCTTATATGGTCACTTCCATTATTTTAGCACCCTGCAGTCCTGGACATGGTCACGTGGGTCACAAGCACATACGAAGTGCCATAAGGATGTCCAGCATGGAGCTTCCTGATGAAAATGAGAAATCGTACTCTTCGGCGAGCACCTCCCCGTGTCCTTCGCCACATGCTAACAGTCAGAATCATCTGAATCCGCTTCCGCCTGGAAAACGTGTGCTGCCACCTAACAATCTTTACGTTATTCTCTACAACTTCACCGCCAGACACAGGGACGAATTGGACCTCAAGTAAGTAGTTGATGCACGTAACCCCGACTGTAGGTACAGCAAGAATATTCTAATTAATCATCGTATGATCCAGGGCGGGTTGCAAAGTGACAGTGATCGACAAATCGGATCCTGATTGGTGGAAAGGAAAATGTCTAAGTGGTCGTGCCGGTTATTTTCCCAGTGCATACGTCATGCGCGTCGAATCCGGACAGAAGACATTTCAAGTGACCCGCAATCTACAGCTGTCTGACCAGACTACTCTTCTTCGAGATCAGGTATAGTCTCTTCGTATTCGTCAAATGATCGATTGGGGTTCACGTTAATTATTCCACCAGATCGTCATCCAAGTCGGCGAAGAGGTTGATGGCGTGGCGATGGTCCGTTGCGCCTCCAACGTGAACTCATCCGACCAATCAGATCGAAGCAAGGATGGCGAGAGTCGTTTCAAGGAAACTCTTTGCCCACTGAAGTACCTTCAGGAAGTGTGACAACAAGCTCATCGTGAGAGCCTAAACTCTACGTCGCATCAGCGCTACAGTAACTTCCGTAACAGGCTCTCGTCAAGTCGTCGCACCGTGG
This sequence comes from Cephus cinctus, assembly GCF_000341935.2. Classification (NCBI taxonomy): domain Eukaryota; kingdom Metazoa; phylum Arthropoda; class Insecta; order Hymenoptera; family Cephidae; genus Cephus; species Cephus cinctus. The sequence goes on from NW_014333318.1 coordinate 199,524, forward strand.
AAAAGTATTACGACTGTCTTCAATGCGGCGAACAGTGTCGCCACGTGGTCAACAACAATTGTCGCGTCATGGAGATCAACGCCAAATATCTCATAGCCAGTAGTAACAATCCTATTACGCTGAAGACCCCATTGCGCATCTCTGATTCCCGTTACGGCAATAACGGGGACGTCAGCAGCAACACCAGCTACAGCAACGACCCCGGGGGACGTGGCCTCAGGAATCTTCCTCAGACACCAGCAAAGAAACGCTCCAGTCTCGCGCGACCCGTTCGAGTTCACGATTCGTTCTCTCACAATCAACCGAAATTTATGAATAATTATTCCCAGCAGCCTAACGAGTGTGCCTATAATCATTTCAACGGTACGGAAACGGCCTGGCCCATGCGACTTCGGCTCGAGGAGATGCTCGAGTTGACTTTACCTCAGAGCAAGAGGAACAAACACTCTTTCAAAGACACCGAAAGGTTGCTGAAGGTATTCAGCATAAACAATGTGGACCAAGATAGATATAACGTTAAGCGCTGTTCTATCATGTAGAACGTTTGTTAGCAATATTCCTCTATAGTCTATCGTCTCTATTCTCCATCTTTGTCTGTTGTTGTTTTTATAGCGTTGAGCAATTTTTTATATTATAGAGATTTATCCTATGCGTTATAATATCTATAGAGTGCGGCTCAATCTTTATGTCCAGTATGGGAAAGCTCGTGGCGCCGTATACAGTCGTATTTTGGACTCTGTCGCTGTAACTTGTATATTTTGCGACTTTACGTTCTAGTCATGTTTTTATTATATCGTCTTACGGTGATCAGGTGACTATTTTATTTTTATGATGATTCTAGAGAGAGAGACTAAGCATACTGATGCACGTTTAATGATTGTTGGAGCCTAATGCGGTACCGTCCCAGTCAAATGCAAGCTTTTATAACACGACTCATTATGTTACCTTGAATCTGCCAATATGACGATCGATGACGATTGTATGCGAAAGTAGGGAAAGTATGCTCACTCAACGACAGGGGGACAGTAAAGTACAAAAATCGCTACGGTACTTTTGTGCGTGGTAAAAATTTTTGGAATAATGGACTTTCTCGGACTGCGAACAAAAATTTTGATCCGCATACCTCCGTCTTTTCTCCCTTCCGAATTTCCACGCGTTTACTCAACCACCCTAATCGTTATTGTTCGACGAAGCACCCCACCCTGACGAAAGAAAGAAAAAGGTATAATATAAATAAATTTAAATTAATAAGAAACACAACGCCCGTGCCATTCCTTCCTTCGCGAGTCTTTCAGACGAGATCATCTTTTTTTTTTTTGACACCGATTGTTACGTTCTTCCTTGTTACTTACTATTTGTCGACTTCCGGTAGTTTGGTGACTCGTCACATCCGTTTATTCTGTGTAGCAAACGCAAAGGGGGAGGTTGACGCGGGTGGGTGAAAAACACTGGTAAAAATATTTAGAAATAAAAATTGAATGAATTGTTGTAATGTTTATTATATATACATATATATAACATAATACGAGTGCCCTTCCCTTGTTGAAAACAAATGTCGATGCGACCTATATTGATTCTAGCTATAAGCAATTCCAAGTACCACGCCCAGTATTTTCTAAGTATTAACAGCAAAAGGAAACCGGCATAAAAAATATGAAAAATCTATATAACTTATTGTTGCCCGACTGTTAGCAATATTGTAACCATTTACACGGAATCCATGTGCGTGGGTATCAAAGACTTTAATTGTTTGGAATCACAATCGGGCTAACGAGAATTGGTCAGGTACACCGAAAGCATAGACGACAAGCAGAAAATGGGTTATCTAGGCGCGTTCTTGAGAAAAATTTTGTTACTGACTTCCTTTGTTTCAAGTAGTAACGTTTTAAGAAAGTAAACAAGCATCACCATTAACTGTAACTATAAGCGCCGATTAATAGTCTGTTGTCTTCTTGGACAAAAAAGCGGGATGGAAAAAGAAAAAGCGAAAAAAAAATGGCCGAAGTGTCACGAGTGCCATACACTATCTATAGCGTTTGATATAATCGTTCTAGTCCATTTACATTAAAAATCTTTGGTACACACCTGAGCAAATGTGTTTATTCGAATCATAGACTGCACGAAATATATTATCTAATATATTACAAGATCGTCTTAATTATTTCTTGAATTATCATTATAACATATTACACTGAAATCTCTAAAATTTTAAGCATCTCAGTTTTTAACCCGACGCACCTCTCAATTTTTAATTTCCCCTCGAGCTCAGCTCTCCCACTACACTGCGATTTCCACCAATCAAGGCCGCTATGCGAGTTTCTCCATGCACACCTATCTGTGCGCAATGAAAGGCGCATGCGCAGATACGAAATGGGCGGAGCTTAGAGATGGGGCAATCAAGAGTGGGGACTGAAGGGGAAGTTAAAATTTGAGAGGTAGCACGGTCCCGCTAGTTAAAAAATGAAAGGTTCCACTGTAGTGTTTGATTCCCTAATTATTTTGATCATTGATCATAGTGTTGTCGATCGTTATTGATATTCGGTATAAAAAGTATCTAAAATTACAAGGAGAATAATGATACTTATGGACTACTTTGTAAACAATTATTCACACTCTTCGGGATTAGAGTATCAATAAGGTTTAATGACTAAAATAATACAACACTCGCTGAGTAAATCATTCCTAATTGCCTCTGTAGCAACAATATAAATATTGACTGTTTGACAAGAGTAGGTAATCATTTGATTTAGAAAAAAAAAATATCGATACTTAGAATCTAGTGAGGTGAGTCACTTGGGAATAAAGGTGGCAGAGATGAAGAGAAATGAAAAATATATCGATTGGTAGCAGATTTATTGATCACGCTGTTGATTCGATATGGGTTTCTTTCATGTAAAAGATTTTAAAAATTATAATTAATAACATGATTAAGCCAATATAATTGGGCATTAAACTGTCATTAAAGTGACATGACGAAATGCATATATATATATTATGTCTAAGGAATGAAGAACAAATAGTAAAGAAGTTAAAAAAGGAAAATGACCGTCTGTCAGTTAAAACATAGTTTACAACTTGTATTTGGCTGCTCTGACAATAGGGAATTTGTCACCAGTGCAAATTCCACGGAAATCGTCCAGAGAAATATCGACGATGGCGACACCACCGAGTCCCTTAGCTTTGGCATATGCAGCCTTGTTACCGGCCGTGTCAGGACTCTCATATCCAACCCAGATACCATCGGTGCCGGCGTCAGAATTGTACGGTTCATAGGCGTAGCTACCATACTTTTTAGAAGGATCGTTGACGCGTCTCAAACGACCAACAGCACTTTCGGTCAACCTGGAGCAGACTTCGGCATAGGAGAGGAGTCCTGGAATTCCAGTGTGCGGACCTTCCGCGCCAGGGCCGTCGGTAGTGATTGGAGGAACACCGGATATTTGACTGTCACTCGTGAGCTTCCAGGTACGCGCGAATGTTGGAACTCCTACGACGATTTTGCTGCCAGGAGTACCGTGTTCCAGCCAATACCTGATGTGGAAAGAATTTTCAAAAAATTGTTATGATACTCAAAATTGATTTTATGATACTGTTTTTATCGAGGAAATCAATCTTCTTTTTTTACCTGACTTGGTTGTTGATGTTGTCCTCTTGGACGCGACCGTAACTCTCGTAGATGGGTGCAGGGTAATCGGCTTCCTTGGGATTGCGTTCAGGCGTCTTTTGATCGAAGCTCCAGAGATGGACAGTGTCGATATTGGGAGCCAGTAACCTTGCGTCGTAGTAGACTGAAACGAAAAGGTTTGTTTAAAATAATGATAGTTTGAAAAAAAAATTTTTCATAGTGAAAATTTAATACTGACTACTGGCGTTGACGTGAGGTAGAACAGTAACAGTGACGTCCTTAAATTTAGGCCTTAGAGCTGTTTTGAGGTCACGGACAAGGAGGGTGAATCCGTCACGGTGCTCGACCTCCTTGTCGTCCTTGAACTTTCCATAACCAAAGGTCTTCTTAATTCCGTGCCAGAGAGAACTGAAGGTTCCACGATTCTTCTTTACTTTGACTGTTGGGAATTGCCAAGCCAGGTCGATTCCATCGAATTCGTAATCATTGAAGATCTTTTCCACGGAGTTGATGAATTTCCTTCTGTTCTCGGACGTCTCGGTCTGACATGAAAAAAATTTATTCAATTCTTTTCTACTCTATCATTCTAGGCAATTATTCAAAATTCACTTACCACTAGAAGATACTTATGAGTCGACTCATAGGGATCAGCATTACCACCAACGCTCAGGTACACCTTAAGATCAGGGAAGGATCTCTTCAACTGGGGAACCATTCTGTAGAAGGCATAACCAGCACCGGTATCCAAATTTGGATTCAACGGAACAACTTCGAGAGTATCGGCATTAATTCCAGCGAATCCGTAAACCAGGTGCGTGCAGAGAGACAAAGCTGGACGAAGGTCATCCACTTGGAACTTTCCTGGGCCTTAAGGCAATGCAGACATAATATTATTATTTATCAACTCCTCATGAGTTAAGAGCATCGTATCGATATTAGATTTTGGACAAGTTTGAATTATTAAAAATTTCGTAAATCCAAATCACGTAGTTTGAATAAATATTCCAACTGGTTAAATTTGCCAAGATAAACGAAGTTCGTTGGCAAATTTACGAAAAATAGAAAAAGAGAAAGTTCGAGAATCCAAAATTCAAAGAAAACTTATCATCCTTCTTCCTCGAAATGACCGTAAAATTAATAAATTAACGATAATTTCCGTTTACGTTTTCGACCTAATATCAATAACTGTACAAATAAATAATAAACACGTACCTGATCTTTCGAAGGATGTAGAATTCCAATAGCAAACTACTTTGTTGTGCTCGTGAACATCGACGGCGAACGTCGCGACGCATAGCGCCGCAAAAATCGCGGCAATCAGTAACTTCATCTTGTTTAGTCTAAATGTTGAAAAGAAAAAATGAAACAAATTTTATATTGCACAAAATATTTCTCATCAAAATAATACCAATATAATATAATATTTATTCACTTTATACAGAATGACAAAATATGCCTTAAGCTTGAATTAAATAAATCTGACTTACGTTGCCCGCAGAGAGTAGCAGACTGTTCGAATTGAGCAAATTGCCAGAGACTTTGATACTTCGCCTTGGTCTCCAACTCCAGGAGTCATCAACAATCTCAGTAGGCATAGTGGGGGGAACTGACTTGACTTACGTCATAGAACGCACTACCACTCAAGTCACCGTGTTCATTAGACCACACGAGGCAGTTCTGGACTTCACTGAACGATTCGTAGAAATACCGTTCGAAATAGTCAGCAAACCGTCAATATCCCGATAACCACTCCTATCCTTGTATTTGCTTTGGAGCATTGTGAAAGTCTTAACCGAAGACTCTCTTTTGATCTTTGACATTGGCAAATTAACGAAAGGTCCAAAATGACTCGAAGATTATACAATGCCCATACTGAACAAAAACATTTAGATAGGTTTTAGAAACATTGCTGAATCTTAACGAGCACATTGACAAGTTTCAGCAATATTTCTAAAACATATTTTAATATTTTACGATGTATGGTTGGCGAATATGAAAGGGAGTCAATTATGAGTTAAAAAAAGGATACTTATTAAATTTCACGAAACCGATGCAAATCGATAATTCATTTGTACCATTTGGAGATATTGATAAACAGGTACGGACTCTGTGTGTTTTCTTTCGGAAAAAAAACTGTATGGTATTGTAACTCCCTCTAGAACTTCTATGCTGCTTTCCGAATGTCTTCCGTGTGAATTAGCTGTGCGATAATAAGGCGTCGATCATAACCTCTTCATATTTACTAGTACTGGTGTTGAGGTAGCGAATGACGATTTTGAGTCTGAAAGGATTGATAACGGATTTAGTATTTTCGTAAAACGTTCTAGAACTTTCCAGGCAGTATTCAACGTTTGTATAAGTTTTGTAAATACGTTATAGATGAAAAAAAATGTATATCCAAATGCGATAATATGCGTTTCCCCGAATTTGAATGTAACATGTGGTATGCTTCAATATCCCGGGACAGATGTTATCATTGAATAATTAAAATATGTAATTACGATATACGTCATATTAAATATCCTTTATACACTAAAAACTTACAGTCAAGAAAACTTCCTCACGTTCTCAGTAAAATTATTTTTCTTAATAAATCCACAGACTAGAAGTAATACGAACAACCGTTAAATATTTAAAAACGTAAAATTATCCCGCCATTGAATTAGATAACCTCTTGATCACAATACGTGAAATACGTATTACGCCACAATTATTGACAGACATGAGAGTACACAGATAGTATAATCGAAATTTATAGATCTATAAAAATAATGTATCGACTGAACTGCAACGGTCACGGTCGCGGGAACGGCGACGGTCATAACCTAGAAAAAGGAAATCAAATCGTTAAGGTCAACTTAGAATTTTATCCAACTCAGCATTCCAACACTGTACTACTGACTTTCATTGTTATTCATGATAAATATATTACTGAGAAACACAAAAAAAATAAACCAAACAATTCAAGGATCCCTCGGCACTTTTCCTCGTTGCTTAACAATACACCATTAAGAATTTACTTTTCAGTAATTCTACTCATACGTGCTTTAACCTTAGCTTACGTGCAAATTGCTGAAGCAATATACTTGCTGAATCAAAGACACTTGAATAGACTCGCAACGAGGTATAATTTCCTTCGTTTATCCGCGATGAGATCAGACTCGTTTTTAACAGCCACAATTCGAATTATATTATATTATAAATTATATTCAACCGTTGACACAATTTCACGACGGAAAACAACTCCGGCTTGTCCTTCCGTTCGAAATGGGTTCTTGTGTGTTATACATGATGCGTTTATGGTGCATGTATGTACATATACATAATTAGAAGAAAGATAAATTTCGTCGTTATTCTTATCTCAAGTATTCTTATATATAAAAATGGACCGAGAGCAAGGAAAATATATTGATGTAAATAAGTTTTGTGTTTATATAAATCCATAGAGTCACTACGATAATCACTGAACGAATAGACCAATGTCTTTTTTACTTTTTCCCATAACATAATAAATTACTGGACTTACGTATCTGCCGATGGTAAATGCACGTTGAATTTTTGTGTTGCTAAACACGGGTTTACTTTTACCTTTTCTTCCCATTTGTACCTATCCCTATCGGTAAATAGGACTGCCGGTATAGACAGAGATTTTGAGAGCTTGTTTACATCGTTCAGGCGTATCCTCATGAGTTCTACAGAATATTCAGAGAATGAAGTCTGTATGACGATAACCTATGAACGAAAGTTCACGACATTTAGCGCAAATTAAAAGCTCAATGGTTACAGATTAATTGACTTATTAGAACAGAATAGCGTCATGACTTTTCACTGTTTACATAATATTCCTCATTTAATAGATTAATCCAAAAATTAAGTATATCTTAATAAAATTTAATTTTCCTTTCACACTCAAATTCTTTCCTGAGAGTTCCTTCAAAGATGTCATAATTTTACACAACAAACCATATGAATTTTAGTAACGATCGAGTCTGTCATTAAATAAAAAATATAGCTTGTCCTATTTATTATGAAAAAATATAAAAATCGTTCATGCTTATCAACCGCTTACACATTTGTTGTCTCAAGACGTTCGCATATGAGTCCTCGTATTTATGTATATCAGCTCTGGTGTTCGCCTTGATGTAAATTGTTTCTCAGAAACGAATACGCATGCATGTGATATATACATATTATCACACGTCGTTCGTGTCTCAAATCTGTTACGTAACATGCTCAAGTCTGAATCACGCAGATGCAGAGCAAACGAAAATACTGAAAGTTTCGAAGCATCGAAACTCTCGAACGTATCGAAAATTGACTATAGCACAATTATTAGCTGATATTTAATCAGTTGAATGATATTTGGAAACTTTTTTGTTTTTCGAATTAGTAAACTATAAGAGAAGGAAATTAGAGCAAAATTCGGAATCAAGGTATCTATACATTTTTTTTAACCAACAGTAGGAAATTTCAATTTTTTCAGATTAGTCCAGCTTGACAGATAAGAGCAAATCTTAATTAGTTCAAATGATTCTATCACTGGTAAAGGTCATGTGTCACGCGAGATTGTAGAATAACATTTATTTAAGTGGCAACAGTTGTAAAATATATCTTGGTAGTAGTGAAGAGAGAGAGAGAGAGTGAAAGAGATGAGAAAGAGAGAGAAAGAGGGAAACACACCGTCTAGACTCTTCTGTACCATAGATTAACATTGGTAGACTTACTAGGAATTATAGTCAACCTAAAGAATGATAGTGGAAAATAAAGAACTTTCCAAAATTTAATATCATTTGTAGAATGACAATGTTGACGTATTTGGGGAATCAGTAAATTTCTGTGCAAATAGAAAAACACTTGTGTTCATCCAGAAGCACGTTGAGGAAAAACAAAAAAAAGTTCACTGGAAAACTACCATAACTTCACTCGATGAATTACAAAGGTTATAATATAATATGAGTGTAATAGCATTGTCTTTGTCTTTATTTTAGTACGAAAAGAATGTTATATACAATTGCAATTATTATCTGCACGTATGTAAGTGTAATCTATATTTATATCAAAGTCTGGCTTTCTTTTTTCCAATTCTCTTAACGCATTAAACTTTAATCGTTAACAGAGCCCACCATAATATTCGAAAACGTCAAAATCCAACGTACTGCCTGCACAATAAGAGCACGTTTCACACGATGCTGTTTTGCTGGCAATATGCTGGGATATTTGAGGGGGCGTAGCCGTTTTTTTTGCCATTTGAGCCGATAACACATTTTCTTAGATAAATAATTTATCTACGTGACAAAAATCTAAGCAAAAGAGTTGCAATCACTTCCAGTACATTGCTTATGCGAAAATTAGTCCGAGCTTTCAAAATCACGATCTCACGAAACAAATCAAAAATAAAGCCTACGACAGTACATCGTAAGGTACAAGTGCATTTAAGTTTTGTACGACTTTAACAAAATTAAAGAACCTATCCATACGGTTTGGGAGAATTTTATATCTAGAAAAATACAGTCTATTCATCGTGTTATCTCAAAGGATATAAACTATCTCTAATCATCTGCTCGTCATCAGCACCAAATAGGTACATTATCTCGAATTGCTGAATATATGATTGCGCAATAATCTGAAGGCCTGTTTGTTGATAAAATGATCATTAACAATTAAAAAAAATGAAGGACTAGTACAATTAAAAATTATATTCGATCCTTCCATCGTTATTGCACCTCTCAGTAATTAAATCCGTATCATTAAATTGGTCTCTGAATAGAAAAGAGCTATTTAACCAGTCGATGAAAGTGAAACTTAAAACGATTATGCAAAAGTGCTTCATTCTGCTTCCAGCAATGATCCAATCAGATTGTTTCATCCTGATGCATCTTCAAGTCCTGGGACCATCCCGAGCAATGAACTCTTAGTACCAGTAATCTGTTAGTGTCTAGACAGGCATCTCAGCGGCCAATAACAAAAAGTCCTGAAACGTGAAGAGGATGAAAATTCGTTCAATACCTCTAACTAAATGGACACCCCTGTTACAATCACTATATACAGATACGATTTTAATTCAATTTACTGGGACCTGGTCATTCACTGGTGGAGTCACCCTTCATCCAGAGTCCATATGAATCAGAGTATCTAAGCAGAAGTTTACCTTGGTCAAGGAGACTCTCCTCATTTATGCTTCCCAGCTTTCATATTATCATTGTCGTAATCAGCCCGATCGTCTTCCTCTAAGATAACAATGACCCAGAGATAAAAAGACAAAATTAGGATATAAATAATAAAAGAAAATCTCAAGTACAGTACACACCCTCAGCTTCGTCTTCACCTTCCTCGATCCCAAGATCATTATTTTTCTGCTGTACATCTTTCTCATAGTCACCACCGTCGTACTGATAATCAGCGGCATCACCTGCTTCTGGATTTCCGTCAGGTTCGAATCTGATAAAAAAAATATATTGATATAGTGATAAATAAAAATATATTTATTTCAATTATCTACCAATCATAATTACCCGGGTATCTTGTCAAGATGATTTGGCTCGTCTCCAACTTCTTGGACGCCGTGTCTCACCTTTGGCCATACCCAATTTTCTGGTCGTTCGACAATTGGTTCCCCAGGATTTCTTTGCAATGATTCCAAATTTATGTCGTTCTTATTATTGTCTTTGCTACCAGCCTCGGCTGGCTTTGCTTTTGAATGCTGATTCACTTCAGTATCCTCGTTTGGCTGTTTGATGTTGCTACTGATCTTGCTTGTTCTCTTTTCATCGAGACCATCCTCATTTTCCAATTTGGGATCGTTTATCCTGAGTATAGGTGGTACGCCTTCCGGTAATCGATTTGATCTTGCTGGCAGAGACTTGGTACCGGAAATGACTGCTGAACTGCTGGTGGCTCTTGTTGTGTTGTCATATTTCCCTGGACTAGCAGATTTTTCCACAGTGCTGGCTATACTCTGTAAACATTTTATGAGAATCTTGTAATGTAAATTTTCATTGACAAGTACAAATTTTTATCTCTCTTCTAGAATCAAGAACGTCAATACTTATTTTCTATTGTGAATTATTTTGATTGCCACATCCGGTCTACTTTCTCTCTATAAACATTAATAACGAATACTGCCATCAACCCATTCTCTTATTACAGATTTCAATACAACAGAATATTCCTTTAGCTTAAAGTCAACGGAAAGACACTATAGTCAGAGATTAATTATCAAAACCAAGTATACAGTATACTAAACGCCATATACTGCAGTAAGAAAAATTAACACAAGAAAAACAAGAAAACAATATAAAAGCATGCATCGTTATTAACGCAAATTTGCAAGAGAGCTTTTTCGAGCGTGAACAGTGAATTATTTGAGAAGAAAGAAAAATGCAAGAATCCAAGAGAATGGCAGTAACAAAGATAATCGTCTGTACAATTAACTTGTGAATTCTATGGATCAGAAAGAAAAAGAAAAAAAAAAGAAAGAAGCTGTTTTAAATAATACTCCCCAAGGAGAATCTTCTTCTGTGATTTTTTTTTGAAAATTTCACAGGAGTGAAATTGAGAAAATTTTATACTCTAGAATACAAAAAAGCAAAATTATTTCTTTCATCCTTTCTATCTCATTTTTACTCGTTAATCAGGTACGAGGGTGCAAGTAAAAAATGCAAGCGTAAAAATAATAACAGTTTTATTAATTTTTTAAGTAACACAGAGAGTACAGGCACATTCAAGGCGACGTACGGCCCTTAAATACGTATAGTCACATGTAGTCTAATAAAATAAACGCTCGCGACTTTACCACGTACGTCGACGGAAACGTTCATTTGTTTAATTCTTTATTTTCGCCCTTTTTATCCACTTTTTTTCCCCACCTTTAACTATAGCAATTGTACCGTGAAATAACACCGTATGGGCTACATCGAGATTCGTGGCCTGGACGGATAATATTGCACGTCTCATGCTCGTCATGTATACATACATCATTGCTGCAGAACATAATAATTAGATTTAGTAAAGAATCTAAATGCATTTTCAACATTTTATTTACAATTTTTTGTCCCGACCTTTTTAACGACAACCTTAATCCCCATTGTAGATATCCCTCGTTAAGTTTCAATTTCAATTCGCGCAACGTTATAAAAAAATTTACTGGCACGTGACGCAACATTGAATTTTTCAGAATCCACGTAAACGAAAAATTGAATAAAAGAAATTGCGGCAAATAAATTTATCTTGAGAGACGCAAGAAATATGTGATTGCGTCTTACGAATTCGCACAGTGGGAATAATAAATTTGAAAGTTTGCTACTGCGAAACGAGTCTGTACGTTATTATTTGACCAGGTTATATTAATTTTTAATGTAAAAATTTTAAATAATTTTATCAATACAAATTTTATTTTCATTTTTTTTTTGGCTAATGCATAAGACGCTTTCACGTGTTTCAGTGGGTTATGATTAAAAAGAATAATAATTCAATTCCCTAAGTGTACTTGACTAAATGCAATACGTTACTACTGATACTGATTTTGCTCGACAGAGCGCGCTGCCGTCTTTCGACAGTACCGGCAGATTGAAGATTTATTATCTTTATCGACTACACTGGTCCCAATATTTTATTTACAAAGAAGGAACCGTGCACTGGGACTGTTTCAGGATTACTTTATAATTTCGTACACGTTCTGACAGTGGTTTTACTTTGAAATATCAGAAGGAAGAATTTTTCCCCACATTCATCTGTCCTACAACTAAATCTTCTGTTGACCACAGCTTGACTTGATATTTCGATGAAAGTTTAATTTAAAACAACAAAAACCGTCGTTTAATTTCCATAACAACTGTGTCGATCTTTCGACACAAGTAAAGTTATACTTTCATTGAAATAACAAGCATTATAAAATTGTTTCTTGTAAATACTGAGACATGCAGCTCTACGTTTATTAGACAGAAAAGATCACAAAAGCATATAAAGAGTGATACTGTCCCAATGTGAGTTCAATTACATATAATACAGAATAAAAAAGGAAAAATATAAGTTATATAAATGCAAAGAATGTCCCTGCACCAAGAAAGTTTTGAGTATCAATCAACAACATGTTACTTTCCTGAGCCCATAAATAAAAGTACTAGAGAGACAAATACAACAGAGAACTGACAAATATAATAGTACAGTGGACAAAAAGATAAATCAAAGTCGGTGATATAAAGATAAAAAACAGGAAATGCTATCAATAATAAATTTGACTTCTCAGAGTTAGAATCCGACTTCGGCCTTGTGTCCAAAAAAGCAAAGTAACCAAAGTGACAAAATAATCTATAGAAATAAAAGCCATCTAGCGATTGATTATTATTTATAAATATTTTATCACAAAAGCATCTCCCCTCCTGGCTTATCATTTCCCTTCTCCCCCTCTGAATCTCAAAGATTGTCAGCAAGATCTTGAAGTGCAAATGGTGGTATGAAATCATTTTGTCGATTAGCTGCTTGTACCGAAGGCAAAGAAGAGGACTTGTTGTCGTTAGGATTTTGCAGTACGTTATTATTGTTATTAGAATTGGGAGGTGGCAGCACCTGTTTCGGCGTTTCATCCTGATTAACTACTACGCCATCGACTTGCTTAACGACAGCTAGAAGATTGCTTTGTTTCCCATCAGGATTCTCATGGTGTTTCTCTTGAAAGTCATAAGGAAGAGGGAGAAAATTTGGTTGGTCTTTAAGATCGTTCGGACCAACGGGCACGATATCGCCATTTTTATTCTGTGCGAATCTTACGTCGCTCATTTGTTCATTCGGATCCTCGTTTCTCTCAATCACGTTCTGATCGCCCTCGGCGATTGGCTGATGGTCGCGAGGCGCCTGAATTGGCGATGGATTTTCACCCCCGTTGCTTGGACGACTTACCTCTTGCCGACCAGCAGGTGGTTCATGATTTTTTTGTGCTTCCAATTTAGCCAGGTGATGTGATTCCTGATGATGTGGCTCCATCTGCTGGGACGACTTTATACTCGCTGCGCTCGGCAAGACGCCGCTGGATTTACAGGATTTCTGAAAAGCAACACCATAATTTATAAAAATCGTAACAAATAGACAATACTGAGAATTACCATGACAACAGAAATTTCATCTCACGATAGCAATCAACTATTTTGCTGGACTTCTCGTAAAAAAACGTTCACGAGTACGACTTCGATAGTCATTTTGATTAAATATAAGTTGATAAAGAAATAATAAATACAAATAAATATACCTGAGCTTCTACGAGTTCACGTTTCAACTGGAATACCTCCTTCTTGAGATGCTCCATCTCGCTGGCCGAATTAGCAGTGCTCTTCTTTAGTTCGCTATACTTTTCTTCCAACTGACTCTTCTCAGTCTCCAATTCCAAATGTTTATTCTTCAAGTGCTCCAGAGACTTCACCTTATCCTCACGAGCATTAAGAAGCTGACCTTTCAGATCCTTCACCGTACTTTCCAACTTGTTAATATCCTCCAGAGCCTGCTTCCGCTTATTACTACACTCTTCCTGAAGATCCTGTTTTTCAGTTTGTAACATCTTATAGGTCTGCTGAAGTGAATTGAAGCGTTGAAGGGCTTCCATGCTGTCCTTGTCCCTCAATGTTTTCTCCCTGGAAGCTCTATGCTGAAGTTCCTGTTTGATAGCTAGATTAGAGCTTTTCTCGTCAGCCAGACTCTTCTCCAACTGAACTTTGTATTCGAAGATGACTGTAAAATAAAGTAAAATAAAATAAATAAAGTATATGAATAAAACATTGCTATTCTTACCAAAGGAATTTGGATGGTCTTATTTATTATTCTTTCTTTCTTACACAGTTTTAAGAATACTAACCGTGAAGCTGAGCAGCCAGGGCCTCCTGCTGTTTGCTACACTGCATATTCAATTCGCGAAGTCTGGCCATCTCCGAGGTGGCAGCACGATATAGGAACACCAGGAGTAGCAGAACTACACCGCCACCGCCGTAGACGGCCAGTCGGCCACCACGGCCACGGCCCAGCCGAGAGCCGTTCATCTCTGAAACAAAAAATGGCAAACACCAGTCAGCACGGAATTCTAGATGCTCAAGACCCTGTGAAGCTAAAGAAGGTCAAGAGGTTTAACTTTCGATGGGAAAGTAACTACGCTAACATAGCATAACAATCTGTGTACTCTGGTGACCAGAGCTGTTACGGCTCATAACTAAGTATAGAATTCTTAATTGAAATCACATTTACCATAAATATTTTGTAACAATTTCAATTTCTTTAATAATTTCTTTCAATATTTTTTTAAGTATCCTGTAAAATTAAAAAATATTCTTTTGCCTTTTGTACATTTTTTTTCTCTAAACAATCGATTTGAGAACCTCTAAGGGACATGATTACAAGAGGCTTTACAAAGATGAATGCTGAATAAAATTCGACAGGAATCGACTACAGGCGTCTACATATATATTTTATATATATAACATTCACACAGAACAAGGTCAGCGAGAATTCATAATTATACTACGATGCTATCAAGGATTACCAATTCAAAGTGTTCACAGAGACAATGCACTATGACTTCGTGTACACGAATTATGTAGAAACCTGCGCCTTACACAGAAGCACCTTTACACATGACCGGAAGTCAAGTGCACTTGAGAAATGCATAGTTGCTCAGATGAGAGAATAAAGACAGCTTTCATTTTTGCTAGGCAAAAAGAACTTAGGAAATATCTCATCAACGAACTTTAATTACAACTTTTTTTCCAATCTCAAAAATTTGGAATAAAATAATTTCCATATAAATAAAAAAAAACCATGTATAACGAATCGCCATGTTACAAATTTTTTAAACAGCCAGGATCCAAAAAAATACAAAGCCCTGAGCTTAAAAATCAAATAAAAGAGTTTAATCCACCATGACAGTCTGCACAGGATGATTTTTTTCGTAATCTTTGATCGTAATTATATTAGAAATTATTTCCCTCAAAGAGATTACATCTCTCTTAAAGAATTAAAGAAACTTTTTTCCTTTTCCCTTCCCCCTGGTAAATAACGAACAATTTTGGAACAGACACTCTGAAAACATGACGTGGTGATAGGAGAGTGGAATCGAAGAAATTCATTTGACTCTGAACGTTGTGACATCTAGCGGACAAGATGGTAACTAAGTCTATATAATTTCGAGAACCACGCACGAAATATAATAAAAGACAATTATCATTCCTGAGGGATCGATCTGTTGATATAAATAAATGTCGAATATCAAAATACATCGATACATCAAGATATCGATACGGAAAAAAGATATATTTTAATCGCACGAAACTGACATGAGTAACAAAATTTTTAACACGACAAAAAGATGAGATATGGTCTTTATTGTCAAGATGTTCCACAACGTATTGAAGAAATTAATTGAATAGCCAAAGACTGATAAAATTTACTAAGGATTAAGATTAGATTACTTAAGATTCGCTTTGCTGGTTACGTCGTATAGGAATTAGTAGCATAATAGAAGTCTGGAAGGCAGGTTTAGTTTTGAGGAAAAAGAAAAACAGAAAAATATATATCTATAACTCAAAACGTCATATGTATACACAGTTACGAGTCAATATTCAATGCACCGACCATACGCAGAAAAGCTAATTTAAATGGTAATCAGAAAACAGAAATATTTACAGTGAAGAACTAAATAAACTTGGTATGATAATGATAGTAATGAAAGCCACTAATCATTTGGCTGATACGTTCTTATAAATTATGGAGGATCTAATCGACTTTTAATAAATAATAAATAAATCTAGCACGACTTTCATTCCTAATACAGAAGTTAAAGGAATAACGAGAGCGTGACAACCACGATGTTGACGTCATCAACAGTCGTGCTACAGCAGACACTCAACTGACTATCGGCGGGTATTTTAAATTTTCAAATTAAAAAATGTATCATTGCACTTATAAAAGAACTTTTCTCTGCTTGTTGCAATTACTATTTATAAGATTACGATGAAGCAGTGCAATGTCCACATATATACGCTATATTATATTGTAGACAGTCCAATAAAAAAAATATAAATGACCTGGCTGGTTATATTGAACTGGCTGCTTCCGGTTTAGCGAATTTATAAAGATTTCCGTAAAGCCTTGATATAATCGAATCCAGTACCAATGACAGTGGGGGGGGGTCTTTGCTTAGCAGCTGGAGTTGAGTTCACTGACATTTCCGAGCACGCGCGTATCCTACCACATGAAATGGCTACGTGTATATATACTGGTTATATTAACATCTGTTAATATATATATATATATATATTGCGTGAGATTTCCTATAAGCACGCGAGACTGCTAGTTCTTGTGTACAGGTGAAAATCACATGGGTATCTTAGATGTTCTCTACTGTAGACAGAAAAAGAGAAATTGATAAGGTAAAATAATAATAGGAAAAAAAGTAGAACCAGAAAAGGCAGAATAGAAGAAGAGTAGAGTGATTTGACAATAAAAGTATTGAGATATGAAAAGAAAAATTGTTTTAGACATATGAATTAGCTGCAACTACACAAAATTCATAGCATGCATCGAATCGTAAACGATAACGTGACTATAAGTGGAGATTAAAATAATTCCTGTGTGTCTGGCGCCAGTACTTACATTCAGAAAGAATTGCCACGTATCTCTGGCATATAGAGATAGAGGTATAAAAAGGAAAAATTATTAACTGTTCTCAAGTTTAAGAACATGTCCCACCGTGTGCGTGGCAGTTGGCAGACACTCTGGCACCGTTTAACCTCGCTGATCCGAAGAAGGAGCGTCTAACATGCAAGAATTCTAATAAGCCAATTCAGCAATGAGTAAAGCAGCACTTTCACGAGACGATATTTCATTCTGTTTCATTCTTGCCGTACGTTCACTCTAAGCTCATACGTGGCTACAGGTTACAATGGCAATAACAGTACCGCTACTATTGAGGTTACACGGCTTACGTCTGTAGTACAATAAATCATTATCAATATTTTAATAATAAACATATGCAACGATTGCGAATATTTTTTTAAACTGTGATTGAATCTTTAAATTGATAATACATAAAATGTCACGCATGTCAGTAAAGATTTAAAGCTGTACCTCGTGGAAGATCTGTCCTCTCAGCTACTCATAGTCGATTTCTCTCCTCGTTCTCTTCCTTTGGGAATAACGAAGTGAATACACAGAATCACACCACGTCGCGACGCTTTCCTTTTGTTCTCAGGAACGTCGTCGTCGGGTTTAGTAACTCAGTAAAATATTTAACTTGGATCCGATACTCCGTCGTGTCGAATCGTGTCAGCAGGACGCGCGAACGTCAGGTTAGGAACGCTGGTACGCGGATTCGTGTTGTCTACGAGTCGGCGCGGTCGACGCATAACCCTGACGGCTAAAGGATCACGTATCACCCACCACTCGGAGGAGTACAGAGACGCTTTGGAACTATAAACTCCCTTTCCAACTATCCAGTGATCTACGTCGAACGTCTTCCCACTTGCAGGTACTAAACTGAATAGATGCGGATAGCCAATCGGTGAAGCCGCCATTTTGCTTCGGCCAATCAGATACGAGCAGGGTGCCAACATTGTCGAAACATCTCTACGTCTCGCAGTGACTCTCATTCTCTGTATATTTCTGCAGATAATCGTGATCGTGGAAAATCTGGGCGGAACATTGAATTCTTTTTATTGGGATTCTGTATTGGTTGGGTTACTTTCTCTGCAGAAGGTGAACGGGCTCTTCTCTCTTTCTTAACGGAACATAGTTGACTGTATTGATATATGCTGATCCTCATGTAAGGGTTGCTAGTACATATCTGTGATCATCAGCATCTTATTTTTGTGTGTATAATTACAGTAATGATGAAGGTTTTCTTTTTTTTCTTAGTGTAATTGTACACGGTTTGTTACTGTTTATCTGGGAATGGTGTTTGTTCAACAAATTTGATATGAATGAAGTTCTTGTTTTTCTCATTGGGGACTCTATACTGAATCGACTGAGAATATGAATGGAGTAATGAATATGGATACATATAAATTTCGGCCAAGACTGTGATAAATGATTTTTTAACTATACGCTATGAAATTACAGACTGCCGCGTTAAAGAAATAGTTTCAAACGAGGTTATTTTACTGGTTATCAGCACCAGGGTCTCTTTACTCGTCTGATCTTACCTAGTTGTGTGGTATTGCAAGCAGTAGGGAATTTTATCGTTTGCCCATGGTTTAAATAACAGTTCGCCGCAGCTGCTGTAGTTTCTACTCCTTGAGTTGGTGCATATGTGCATATTTATATGCATTTAGTTTTCCTGAGAGGCTCTGGAGGACGTTATAGTCTTTATAAATGTCCAAAACCACTAACCACCTTTTCAGATCATATAACCAAGGCGTTCAAACACATTCGATGGAAAACAGTGATTCTCAATTGGTGTAAAGAGGGACCAAGTACTGATAAGTATATCTATCTTATCGATGGTCGTGATAATAATTTTGTTAAAAGAATCTAGAATAAATTACCATACAAGATAAGGATGTGGCAAGGAATTTTACCTTGATACAAATTTAATTTAGTGTCCATGTTCTACTTTACTTCCAAATTAGGTATAGATCCTGCACTTTAAACTGTAATGTTAATGTATTCATACAGAGTAGGTATTCTCCACGGTATGACCCTATTTTATGTGATATGAACATTTAACCCCAAGACCTGAATATTCAATGAGCACGTGTGCTCCCTCGTGACACGTGTTAAGTAAACATTGTAAAATGGATCAAGAGTGGAAGAATATTAATTTCGTATGTTAACATAATTAATGAAAAAATGTCTTGAAATCCAAAAAATATTCATACACGCGATCATCCATCATTACCAATAACTGACTAACGCCTAAATTCAAAATAATCTAAAACACTTTGTAACCCTTAGAAAACATTTGAAGAGTATCAACTTAAAGTCGTGATTCAATTGCAGAAGTGACCCTGTTCCCCAATAAGCAAATTGGGACGGATTTCATATCTTCTCAGGAGAAACTTGAAGCTACCTCAAGCGACATCAGAGCGATCGATTTGAAGCGCTTAACGTTGAGGGTGCAGGCGTCGTCGAGTTGGCCAGGAATCATCGAAATCTGGAAAAAAAAAATTTGAATTTCACCAAGAATCCTGATGTCTGATAGTGTTAGGGTAAATCCCATAGCAGCAAAGTCCAGTAAAGTCTTGAATGTCCATATGAGGTTCAAAACCTAGTACTTCAAGTTGTAGGGAATTTCGATCCTCATCACGAGGAAGGTTGGCAAGCCTGTCCTCTCGCGGGGCACGGCTCCGCTTGCTTCGGGCGCTCAGTCAGGAAACTCGACTGCATCGAAGCACTACAGAAGCAAAATCACGAGCTGGCCATTACGGTACCGTCGATCCGTTAAGCGGAATAGTGTGAGCCACCAATTTGAACTATCCGGGATCTCTAATTGGCCAGAAAAAATAAGAGAACAGTCAGTCAATCCTGTATTGAAACCTAATCGAGACTCGGTGGAGGCGAAGTTACTTGCGTGCGCGGTCTCAGTCTTCCGCACTCCCGTATTTCCTTTTGTAGATACTGACTTTTTAGTGTATTTCTGGACCTGGAAGACTCATGGATCGGGGGATCGGTTCGGATTGATCTCTCTAGATCATTACTGTGTTAAATCTGCGAGTCTTCGCTGTATATATTGTATCTCGTATGTCACCTGCGAATGGTCTACTCGCGTATTTCCCAGCAGATAATCGGCTGAGGGAAAATCATTCTCGTTACGGCCGCCTTGTTGTTAGCGACAATGTGTCCAGGGTTTAGACGTTAACTTGCATTTCCGCCCCCCGGAAAGGCCGTGGTGACAGTGATGAGTGGTTGGTTAGTGGTGCTAGTAGCCGTGGACGGACGACTACATGACTGTGACCGTGACTGTGCCGCGGAGGGCTGCTACGTGTTTCTACACCGTCGCGCTAAACATGCCGTGAGTACCAGCCTTATTGCTTTTTAATCTTAAACTTATACATTTAATATCTTCTTGTGATATCGTAGAAGGTGGCTTTGGAGTATATCACGTTTAAAGCTATCCTTGCAGTATCCATAATGTTCTTGGACTATTGACATATTCAAGATGTTTACCAATTGATTGATTGTCCGAGACTCGGATGAAATTGGGTCGAAAAAATTCAAATTCGATAATTCACGGTTGAGAGTCCCTGGTTGCTCATGTACTCCTCGACCGAGAGCCATGGAATGGTCCACTGGACGCGTGCGTTTTAAGTACCAAGATTTCTTCTTCACCAGAATTTTCAACGCATTCGAGGATTCCTTATTGGGAAAATCCCGTTTGGATTTTATGCTTATGTGTACTGGGTTATTATCATATGTAATCAGTGCTGTTACTGGCTAATTATTCCGAACAAGAGGATATTGTATGTATTATTAATCGTTGGAGGCTACGTATTGGAACTTGCTATGGTAATATTGAGAACCGTCGACGTGTCCAGCAGCGCAGTTCGGAGAGCGCATAGATTAAAGCTCGTTACGTTAGACGAAATTAAGTGTCTGTCTTTCTTCTGTTGGTCTGTATCAAAGGGAGATTAGAATTCAATGAAAATTGGCTATTGAAATGGAAAGACAAAAGAGTAAGGACATAAGCTCTATCTTAGACATATGTTACGCGTACGTGCCAGTTCACACGTATGCGTACGAAAATTATGCTGAAGACGTTATGCGACTCTGGTAGTATGTTATCTGACTATAGAAAAATTATTAAAGCTGCCTGCCACTGATATCTAATTTCGTGGCAATTTTGATTCAACTAGCAACACATTTGCCGCCTCCATTATGGAACCCTGGAAAACGGGTGCCATTCTTTGATTCTTTTACACATTGAGAACCACTGTTTATTTCTACATCTGCATTAGGACGTGGACAGGAATGAATTCTTTTTCTGTGATGATTACCTGCAAGGAATGATTTATTCTAGGTATATTCTACTCTCTTCCATTTTACAATATACGATAAGATTGTAAGTAAAGGCTATGGTAAATGATTTAGTATCTCTCGAGTTTCCCGGAGACACAATAAACAAGCATTTGTTTCTCTTAGGCCTTAAAGAGTGCGGTTTTATATTTCAAGATTGAGAACCACTGTGATTCCATGGTAGGAATTAAGAATCCGTTGTGGCATCGGGGATGTATTAACCCCCGGATTATCCGAGTAGGTACAAACTGTACCTACCCCTGTTCTCTCTCGCTTCGCTTTAATCAGACAAACGACTAATCTTACCTTTTCTTTTTTCTGTTTAACATCTACGGTATACGTTGATTTTTATTATTATTTTTTTACTTAAAAACCGATCGTCCGCCTGGCGACTGCGTTCCTTGAAAGAACTTTTAAAGAGAAAGTCTCGCTCCTTTGAGAGATACAAGACGCAGGAGAAGTCTGAAATTATGTTTGCCTAAATGACAAGTACTTTTTCTTTGTTTCCCAACTCAACGCGTGTCAGCATTACCTCAATTAATCCCAGCGTAACAAAGGGTTCAATGAAATTAGGAAAAATGAGCAACTGCTAAACGCTATTCATTTTTTCTTCAAATTGATTTTTCGAACCCTTTTTACCTTCCCTCCAATTCTTTTCTTCGCTCCATATAGATATTCAAGCATGTAATAACCTTATAGCTACTTATACTCGTTCATTAACTTAATTCGAATGAATGACGGCGTAGCGAAGCAAAGATCGATCGAATTTCACCAGGGCTGCAGCTCGTGAAGAAATACAGCTACCTATTACGGTCTCCGTTTATTTCCGTCTAAGCGTCGTTTCTGCTTCATGCTGTAAACTGCCTTGATGCCGTTAAGTATTTGTCCCAGCGAGTGTTATCGTTACTGTTCAACGTCCACTGCCCTTCAGAAATCCGATCCCCCCCCCCGCCCCAATTTATTTTACCCTTGCCATTTACCTAACCATTACAGCCCTTAGTAGTCAGTCAGTAAAATTAGATACCATAATACAGTAACGTCGTATCCTCATGTAAGCGAATATTGCCTATGAAATTGATCGTCATTATTTTATAACGATTAATAAAGATCATAGATTAATTACATAACAAACGAGTATCTTTACATTTAATTATTGGACTAAATGAATTTAGGTCGCGTTTCCATAAATATATTATTCGTTCAATGAATCGAAAGCGTTAATCGTGACATTTGAAAAGATACGATACCTGCACTCTTCGCAATGAAATTCCACGGTGTATCGCGCCGTGTAAGTGGGTCATAGTGCCCAGTGTAAAAGCTTAAGGCGCACCGCAATTTTGCGGCAGTACGAACATTACGGTCGTATCGCCATCGTACGTTAGCGACTGTTTAGCTGTTATGCATTATACGGCAGATAAATCGTCTTTTGTGTAGCAAGGGGCCTTGTGACGTGTTGTCGCTGGATGTGCATAAAGCTTAAGGATTCTCGGTCGTGTCCATCTGTATCGTATAATATAGTAAAGATTTATAACAGCGTCCATCAAAAACTATACTAACGGCAGTTTTAATTTAGCGACAGTACCTTAAGTACCTATGTCAATATTTAAAACCAGGTAAGAATCCAAACGGTATTTTCATTTGGCAGAGAAAAGTAAGCGACGGCACTGCCACTCCCACTCTGCTTGCCGGCGAGTACACAAAGTAATGCCCAGGATAAGAAGGAAAAAAAAAAGTAAAAGCTTTTACTTTTTCTAGGCTCTCTGTATGTACGAGTACAGTCATCCTCTCGTGTCCTGTTTCTGTTTTCTATTTCCATTTAGTCGCGCTAGATTTTACTTCGATCAGTTCTGGCGAAGGCGGCAGGCAGGTATTAGTATCGCTGGAGGATTTTAAGCGACCCGAAAAGGGAGCGTTCTCACGACGCGACCAATGCGACGGATAGATCGGACCACTCTCTTGTAGCGAATCGACTTATCGCCTCTGGAACCTCGACGCATAAATATCCATGAGAGCGACTTAAGTGTGACCATTGACCACGGTATTATCACGTATGATTATTCACTTCTCCCTTTTATTTTCTCACCGTCTCTTTCTCTCTTGGAAAGTCGTTAGTCTCGAGCTGCCATTCGAGCAGCAGACGACACGAGAATTCGGCTTGAAGAAGAGGAACTCGAGTATTTCTCTTCTTTGTGCTTTGATAGTACTCACTTCCCTTCTTTTCACAATCTTTTTTTTTCCCCACTCTTTCTTTGTCGCTCGTTTGACCTTTCTCGATGAATTACGCGTGCGCCTTTACCAACAGCAGATTCAGCTTGAATTCTTCGCTATCCGGTGACATCGCGTTGTATTATGACGCGTCAACGATCTCTGATCGATATTTCTATATTTTAACAAGGAGAGTCCTCAGTCGTTATCTCACTAACAAAAAAAATCGCCTGGAGACTCGGACTCTAATAAAGCACGTTGATTAATCTCCAACGTGAAGTCCTCTGCTAATGCATCAAAGCTATTAGCGTCGTACACGAAATTCACTAGCGCAAATGGCGGACCGTCATGGCAGCTCGGAATCGTACGTCGAAATCTCCCTCAGGAATTCGTCGTTGGGACGGTATCGTATCCCACATAACTATCCTTGCTTTCTATTTATAGGAAATCATTATTCCGTAAGGAAGATGAAAAATGTCTATTGATTTCTCATACAGTCTTCGACAGTCCTACGTATATCCGTTTGAATTTTCGAATCGAAAATGTCTCCGGCTAACGGCAAATCTTCAAACAAAGAAACAAGATCGTTGCGACAGTTGCTGATGATAACGCTAAAGGAAGCTTCGGTTGCACAAGCGCCACTTGGTTCTCTAAGGAATAAAATAAAGAAAGAGACAAATTGATATACGTTCACGGAGTGTGCCGCGGCAGCTACACTTTTATTGAGGTGCAACGCCCTGCCGCACCGTGGCGCCCCTCGTCTCTTTCATCCTCGCCACTGCCCCCTCCGCCGTCTCTCCCACCAACCCCCCTGCCCCCACATACCGACAATCCAACCACTCACGACTCTCTTTTTCGTCCCTCGCGCTTGGAACGTCGAATTTTCCTAAAGGAATTAACCTTGGTTATTAGACTCGTCGTGCAGTTGGACGGTAAGACACGTGGACGTTACTGCTTTTCTCTTAATAGAGAAGTTCACCTCTAGATGTCACTACTTCTTCGGTTCCTTAACCCGTCGCTGTAATTGTTCGGCGCGGGCGATTAAAACGAATAATTTTAACGTTTATTGTGGATGCTGAGACAGAGGGTTAGCCAGTTAGTATTGTCACTGATTTGTTTGTTTTTTTTTTATTTTGTTTTTTAGCCTTGCTTTGTGTCGAGTTTATCGTGGGTTTGGATGGCTGAGGCAATCGTGAGTCTGTGACCTTGAGACGATTGATTTGAGGTCGAATGAATGTTCTATCTTTTGCGATTATAAGATCAAATTTAACTGTCAATCGTAACAGTCAAACGGGTATTAACTTTACGGCAAATTTTCCTTTATTTAATTTTTTTTCTTCATTGATTTTGTCAAAATCGGTAGTTTGGGCTATAAGCTATGTCGTTTATTTAAATTTAAATTTATTTACGGAATCAGACGCTACTTTTGTTCACGTTCACATGCAAACGCTCTTTGAACTGTTTTCGCTTTGCGAATTCAACGCGCACGAAAATCAATGCGCTGAATGTGCACAAAGGACACTCATACCACTTACGTAACGCGTAAAGGTATGCCAACACACAAATGCCAAAATAGCCACAGCTGGAAAATTGCATACATATATTCCCCGAGTAGGTTTGCAAACCAAACCTTTAATAGTGCCTTTTGACAGATAAAAAAAATTGCATATTTTCCCAAGTACCGTAGCAGTCAAGGTTTTTTTTTTTTTTTCATTCGCAAAAGCCACAAGAAATTCCTAGTGGAACGTTATCGCCCTAATTCACCGTATTGATCCCGAGGGATCCGATCTCGCCAAGAGTTTCTTCCTCCGTCGAGAAATAAAACAAAGAGAGTATACATATAAAACCAGACGTGAAATGCATCTTGGGAAACGTAAAGGCACCAGTTTTGAGTCTCAGCCAATATTCCGACATGGGAACTATAGGAGGCTTCGTAACGATTTAACACTTCTTGTATAATTTCAATCCGGCTACTGTCCTCGTTAGCGTCAGTCTCGTTACCGGTGCCTAAAGCGGCATTCACAACCAATCGCGAATATTCATCGCACGTAAATTGACCTCTTATCAAATTGTCTTTCGCGTATTTGCAAAACAAACCCATTTATAAGTTCACGAAATGCGTTATTATCGTCTGGCAAGGTAATTTTACTATGAATTAGGTTAAGATCTGTTTTCACGTGCGTTAATGATACTGTGGATAACCCTTTAGTCCTCCACAGTATATATTCAATACGGTCGATTTTTACCCTATCGAGAACCCAGGTAAATTCATGAAATTATTTCAAACACTTTTTTTAATCGACAATAATGTTGACGAGGGCTGTCTCGTTGAATGAGGTGATTTTTTTTATCTTTCTCCCTTTGCCGGCCGTTATCTGCAGCATGCAGGTTTTACGCGACACCCTGTGTATGCTGGCCGATGCCATAGGGGGTTGTATTTGTCAGAGTGTCAGAGGGTGGGTTCGCCGATGCCTATAGTGGTGACAGTGGTGGTGACGGTAGTGCCAGTGTTGGCAGCAATGACGCGGATATTGGTGGCTGCAAGGGCGAAAGAGAGCGAGGGCGGTAGAAAGGGATAAAAGAGGACAAGCAGAGTTTTCAGGGTAGCGTTGGTAAAATATGTCCAGGGGAAGAAGTGAAAAGACGAGGGTGAAAGGGCCTCGATTTTCAAAATGGATGACATACGTTTTTCAACCTAGAAATCAACGTCGGCCATGGTGCTGATTGCCCTGACCGTTTAATCATATTTTTGTATAACCGCATTGTCTACAAAAACAAGTAAAACGTCGAGAGATAATTGATAAAAGCAAAATCCAAAAAAATAAATCAATTTATCAATGTACAACGGTGCTTCGAATAATCCATAGTATCACAGGAATTCAAATCATTCGAATTCTCAGCGATGTGGGATAATCGGTATGTCGTCTTTACGAAAGGAAGGTGAAAGCATGAAAAACCCTAGGAATTACTCTAGTTACTGTAATAAAGGTCAGTGCGCATCAACTGTATGATTGCTACGATTTCATTCAATGCTGCCAATGACACCAGGTATTATTTCCCGCGCAGTGGCTCTCATGGGAAAATTTTGCTGGCTTGAAGAATTTTTTTTTTTTTTTTTTTTTTTAAAAAAAGGGTACTTTTTATAGCTTTACCTTCTCGATGGAATTTACGATTTTATTTTTTATATTCAAGTCACGACAATTTTGATATTCTGTCCTCTTGACCTTGACAAGTTTCATGACGCACGAAGGTGAAGAGAGGGGGGGGGGGAATAATTTGGTATTTCATATCGGCTTATTCTTCCCTCACAGGGGAAACAGCACAGCTGTAGCTCGCAGGAGGGCGATTACGTAAGACACCCCCTCCCCCTTGGTCTCTCGACGGTTATTATCCGCTATTGAATTTCGTTATCGTAAACGAATTTTTCGTGAACTCTCTTACCTTATCTTATATCTTCGTTTAGTTTACGTGGATACCAGAAAAAAAATAATTTTTCATATCCAACTTGATGACTTCAGTTATTCGATTCGAATGGTCGGTTAAAGTTTTAACGATACTTTTTATAAAATTTTAGCCGTTATTAATCTACGTGCAATCGTAACGAAGTACTTGGTCGTTAACGTAATTCTTTATCTACTAATTAATTAAATTAATTTGAATCGAGCACGACTGTGTAATTGCTTTTCAAATTGCAATAATCATATTAAATGTATTACATTTGAAATTCAATAAACTCACTCGTGTGATTACTGTTCAATGACTCGGGAAGATACAGTAGCGTGCAAAAGTTTTTGGACAGATTAACGTATACGTTAAATGGCCCTTGGCTGTGTATAATATTCTAACACGGGAGTTTAATTTCAAATAGAATATATCTATAGAAACGTTTTCTTGTTAATTTTGAAATATACCGTAAATTATATATGAGGTAACGTGATCTTGTTTCAATAAAAAATATATCCTGTCTCTATACACGTGTGCGAAGGTTTAACGCGGAGTTCTGAAATCTGGTGTAAGACACGTTAATTTACATAATAGAGAATACCTTAACGGAAAAGTTAGCTAAGAGAATCCAACGTAGTCAAAGTCCAGAGGAATTAATATAATGTTAATAATAATTGCTTGATGGATTTTAAAAAAATGTTCTATCTGTTATTTACTACCGCAGAGTTCTTTTTCATTTTAAAGTACCTTGAATCCCGATGACAAGTAACTTGGATGTACAATTCATTTTACTTGTATTGTTTGTATTTTTTTTTTTTTTTTTTTTGGAGAAAA
>NW_014333318.1:227715-239710 GCF_000341935.2 Cephus cinctus
TACTTGTATTGTTTTTTTTTTTTTTTTTTTTTTTTTTTCGAGAAAAATATCTAGGACTTCGTTCCCTGGTACGAAGTAGACGTAACAGTACTGGTTGGGATGCATCGATTTTTGGCGAAGTAGGTCTCTTACATTAGTATCTTGCGTTATCGCACGGCACCTTAGTACTACCTCGTTATCGTTATCGGAGTACCTTAGGACGGTAGGTACCTTCAGTACCTTTCGCCAATACGAAGAAGAGAGTATCCGGTGTTCTCGACAATCGCGTATCTCCTTCCTGCGGAAACGTAGACATCGATTTTGTCCCGAAGCGAAGGAACATGGAAGCCCGACAGTCGCCTTTCTTTGGGCGACGTCAATGGCCGTTTGAAATTTTTACATTTACTTTCTGCGAAACTAAATACACGGACAACGCGTGAAAAGTAAGATGTACAATAAAAAAATTAGCTAATTATATTTACAAGTTTGATTGTTGTATTTCGAAAAAGTTAGATAAAAATTGTAATGGACAACCACTGATAATCCTCCATTGCCGATGGAATTTATGCATCCTTAAGTCTCATCCACAAGGACGTAATTTTTCTCGTTATCGTCGACCTTCGTTGATTTTGCAATTTTGCCAGGTGGCGCCACATGCTATATGCACGGTGGTATTATTTATATCAATCGGTTTACTGGAATGATTTTTTAATTATGAAATTCCCTAGACAAAGGGCATATTGTCTTATTAAAAATCCCTATACCCTTTCTATCTTCCGTACGGAGTGAATAATTGCAGGAGTTTTCGTGAAAATACCCGTGAACGCTTCCTCGTCATTTTTGAACTCCTCCATCTTGGAACAGACGAAAAATCGAAAATGGACTTTTACAGCATTCCCGTCCAGTGGCAGAGTCGGTGGATAACAGTACCGCGATAGAAGGTTCGCCACGAATCGTTTCACACACCCACCAGTCTACGAGGAGGAGAAGCGTCACGAATACCCTATAGTACGTATCACGTAGTACGTAACACGTAGCAGCCGGATCGCCCGAAGCCCCGAGGCCTGTTTCTGCCTGCTTCGGCGAGCCTTCTACGTCCGAGCAGTGGTTGCCATGTGAATTTGCCTGGCGGAGTTTCGACGTGAACGAGAGTGGAAAAGATAGAGCGAGAGCGAGCGAGAGAGAGTCTGAGAAACAGTGAGAGAATAAAAGATGGCGATAGGTGCACCGTAACGTAACGGCAGTGATGCGTTGCTCAGTGTTTCTCATCCGAAACCTTGTAAAAACAAACATGGCGCAGAGACTAAAGGGAAAATTCGAAAAATAACGTTACACGGCTACGTTACCCATCTGCGTATTTACTACCAAATTCTGTGCTTGTCAAAGTGTGGTTAGGTTCCGTGCCGATACCCGTGGTACGCAGTGAAGAAAATACGCTGCGTGCAAGATAACGGCATTTGGACAAAAAACTATTCGTACATTACGCAGGGATTCTCAACCTCGATGAATTACGTTTGAAACGTAAATATAGATATTTGTGTTGTGTGTATATAAACCGTGCTAGAAAATCAGTCCGATATTCTATCCCCTTGGCAGCTTTGGGGAGTGAATCGAAACATTTGGTGTTGTGCCAACGACGAGGTTCCCTGTGACATTTTTTTTCTTCGACCTTCTGCTGAAGGTCTGTCCCAAGGAAACTTTTTTTTTCTTGAGGAATCAAATTGGGACCCTCGCAGTGTCTTGTGTATCCGAGTAATGGCATGGTAGGCCATTTTGATTTGGACTCTCCTATTTTTCTATCGCTCTGTAAACTGTCATTTCTATTGTACTTCGGCTGCATCCTGACAATGGCAGATATACAGTATCCATTTTTATGTCAGCTGATTATTTTCCAGCGCGCATGCGCGCGCCACAGAGGTTTGATTTCGCTTGAGTTTCTTCGTGCCTTCACGAATCTTACTCACGAAGGTCCTTCCTTCTGTGCTTTTCTTTTCGCAGAGGTGTGCGGCACGTGCGCCCCAGTTAAATGGTGGCTCCGTGGGGTGCTAGGAAAGCATGAGGGAACGTACGCCCTCTGCGGACGACACCCCAAAGAGGGCCCCACCGGCACCACCCAGAGGTGAGTCATTTCCTCCCTCTTAGAATCATCCTCAAACTTTCTTTATTTATCTCACTTTCGTTTGCTACCCTCGTGTCTGTTCATGACTAGCGATTTTTTTTGGGGTCAAGACTCCCCGTGGCTATTTCGATTGACTGATAAATCGGAAAATCCCGCAAAAAAAAAATGAAATTTTTTGTATTCTTCCTAGGGACAGCTTTGTCCATTTTTTTTGACACATCTTTTTTTTCCACCTGACAGGGTCAAGAGAAATAACCTTTGTCAACGTGATCAATCTTTTATTGAGATAGTCAAGAAAGGTTGATCGAGATTATCCACCTTGAACTTGCACTTGGTCTTATTTCGCGGTCATTTTCGATGATCGATTGGATCGCGAATCTTCTGAAGTTTTGATCCTGGGCTACACTGCTGGTCATAATTATATAACTTTTTTTTCTTTCGATTCAGCTATTTTCCATCATTTTTTTTTTCACATCCGAACCAAAAATATTTAACAATCAATTTTTGGTCCCGTTTCGAACTAATGTTCTAGAACATTATGACTGTCGCGTGTGTATATACAGGCTCGTTCACACGTACGAGCACGTGTCGATCGTATACACACAACTGCTGTTACGCAACTTTGTCATCCACGGTATCAACGTGTTGGGTCTTAACGTGAGTTACAGGACGTTTCGAAAGTTGTCACACCAGTTGATCGTTATCGGACACGATAAGCGGAAACCCGTAACTTTTTTTCTGTTACTCATTTTTCCAGATTTTCACGGTATATCTTTTATTCGTATTTTTTGGTATAATAATAATATACAAAGAATTGGTATGTACGTTGCTATTGGTTTTCCTATACAATTTTTTTGATTTATGTTTTATATGAAATTAAAAAATTTTATACTCTTTTTACAGTCACGTGAACATTTTCCTAAGGATCATTTAAAGATGTATCTCAACGAGGTTGATGCATGCACACATAATCCTGACTGAATCAAACTGTTGGTTCCTGAAACTTCGTGAAAGCTCATGGAACGTGTCGAAATGTAGTTGATACGTGACTAAGCCTGCTAAAGTTCACCACTAAAATGACCGACTGAACGTTCCGTTTTGTTCGCCGCTATTTACTCCCGTTACCGACCCAGGAATCATTCGAATAATCGTATCCGATGAAATTAAATTACCCGCTCTATTTACGCGTGGATCGAATTGCGGTCAACCACGTTTCGCCTAGTGTGAACCAGGCTTTCAGCATGATAAATATACGCATGGAAGCACGAAGTAACAGGATTGCCAATCTCTAGGGCATTTTGAAATTTTACAGAACCAAGTCCGAGAGCCATAGCAACGAAAACAAACATAACGGTGGCCATCAACGATACCGCTACGATGTCAATGAACGTGGGAGAAGAAATTTTTATTTGAAAATTAAATCTCAACAATTTCACGTACAATTCGATTTTTCCTTGATTTGAACATTTTTTCAATACATTCAACCAGTCTTTACTCCCGTACGAAAATCCCTATGTGTTTCGTCACAGTCCTACCCAGAAGCCTCCTGGAGACGTGATTCTCAAAGTTCAAAGATGGCTGCCACTCCACGTGTACACATTTACCCAGCAGCCAGTACCACCAATCCACAGTCTTTACGATTTGTCCGACTTCGTCTCGTATCGATATATCCTTGAGTAAATCGATCTTTGACAATAGAGTATTTGACACTATCGATCGATTACGTAAGGTATAATAAATCTTTATGATTTTTCATGACACCCTTCGATTAATCACGTAACCAATTTCTTCGGGATTAAAGTTTTCGGCTTTACGGCATATGTCACGTTTTTCCACACTTTCTTTTGTTATCGATTGCAATTACTTTCGGCTCTCGTTGATACAATATTTCGATGACTTCTTTTTTTTTATATGATATTTTCTTATTTATCTCTCTCGTCGCAATTTTCTATGAAATTTATGTCTGTTACATTTTTGGCACTGTCTCATAGATTTTTGATTATTTACGGTTTACTAAATTTTACTATTTTAGAAATTATTCTTTCTCCTCGCTAGTGACCACTTCTTATCAGTCGGTAGTTATCTCGTTGTAAAGTGACACCGCACCGTGAGTCGTGACATTTTTCACAACACGCGGAACTACATAGATTAAAATTTGGTCACAGATTAGAATATCTGGTTCCGGTAATGACCGACAGATGGCGAAGTGTCGATAAAGAATTTTCATGCTGCGATACTAATATACTTAGATATATTTATCATAATTATCTCGGGACAAAGATCTTTCAGGATACGTGATCCGGATTGAGATATACGTCATGAAAATGAAATTGATACTGCAGGAGTCAGTGGAAATCCGATGTCAAGTTCGTCATCCGGAAAAGTGTGGTTATGTTTTGTTTTGTTCATACCAGCATATACAGTGTGTACATACATTAAAAATTAATCGACTTTTGTTCTTTATTGTTTATTTATCTCGTATTAGATTTGCTTACCGAATCGGTTAGTCGGTTTATAGTAGTTCGATTTTTTAATGTATCGATTTATATCGATATCTCTATATATGAAGTAAAGTTGGCTCCTGAAATTATTCTGCGTAAATCAAAATGGTAGCTATTCGTAAAAGTGTCAGTGGGTTATCAAAGTTATTTTTTTTTATTGCGTTACCAAAAATTATGTTATCGTTGGTCAAATTGTAACGATAATGATGTATGATACAGGAGGGGTGGCTAATTAATAAAAATGTATCTTTGATCTCAATTCAGGATGTTTATTGTTGCTAAATAGTGCATCGTATATGGATCGATTTGAATTTGATAACTTAAGGTTAAAATGTTAGAAGTTTTTCAAATTTTGATTTCATCACGTCGTATTAAAAGAGAATGTGAGGAACTCTTTAATGATAACTTGCTACTTAAAAAAAGTAAATGTTAGTACAGCCACATAAAAAAAAATTGCAGACGGCTTTTTCCTTGTAGTTTTCTCACGTGATCTTCAGATCTAAAAGATAAAAAGTGTAATAGGCTCAGAGGATTTCAGAGTTCAAGTATCCAGCTAAAAAAAGTCAGGTCAAAAATTTTCATAATAAAATTTTTTTTTAACGACGAAATCATTTCGGATCTCATATCAGAATCATAGTAATTTCCGGGGAGGGATAGCTGGCAACGCTGTACATCGTCAGCAGTGCTGTCATGTCATCGGCGATTATGTTTCTGGAAGAAAACTCGAAAATTAGAAAATTTGTTCCAAATTCCAAATTTCACGTATTTTATGAATCGTAGAATTTGTAAAAAAATTTTTTACAATTCTTCCACGTCAATACAGTTTTATGTGTTTTAGAATATAGAGAACCCCGCTTAGGCACCCACAAAAACCGTACCTGCTCGCAATACCTATATTGCCCATGTCTAATGATTCTCATAAAATGACACAAGAATCTTTCTACCACGTGACAGCGTATATTATTATTTCAAAATTCCATACCAAAAATCGGTAGAGTCATTAAATCCAGCCCAGGGCTCGTGTCAGTCGGCTTAAATTTCACGAAATAATTTTTTTGGACTATTGCCCAAATTTTTGTCACGTTCAGAAGGGTCAGCTTCGTTTTCACATTTTTGCTACTTTGTTTTCCTTCCCAGCAACTGGATGCCTTTTTATTCTCAATGAAAAAAATTATTTTTTTACATCTAGACTCATCAGCGCATTCTACCCTGTGTTTATTTGAAATTTCGACATTAATTATTTCCCCTTCGTACGAACGTCCTGACTGACCCACACTGCGAGAACGTGTTCTTTAAGCGGGGCCGTGGCTCTTTTTTCTTCTCTTTTCTCATTTTTATTTACTCCATTTCTCTCCAGCACCCGTATCCTCCGTCTCTTGCACTTTTTTTTTTCCTCCACTTTTTACGCTTTATGCGCTCTGTGGGGGATACCGGGCACTAGCTGCGTTCCTCCACTTTGCTCTAGACTTCCCTTCTAGCTGCTACCAACGTTATCTCGACGTTTGGTCGATAGAGAGAAAACTGTACGCAGTGACACGCACGTCTTTGTTATACGTTTCTTTGTCAAGCATCATCTTCATGGTACACGTGTAAGAGAGACACGCAACCTACACACAAATATATATATATATTACACGTAACCTATGTACCCTCGAGATTTCATGAGGTCATCTCGCTAATCTTACAGAGGATGCGAGTGCCGTGTCAAAAGAAAATATTGATGAATTTTTGGAAATTAAATTTTTTTTACACTTTTTTTTTTCTTTTATAATGCTATTTCTTATTTCCACCCCCTACTTTTGTACTCCAGGATATCTTAAAAAGAGCTTCTTAGACTCTATTAATTATGGGATTTCCAGGTTTACTTTATTGCTCGTCCGATTCTTTTACAACCTTCAGGATCTCTACCATGGATTTCCACTGTGGACGCTACCATAGTACATCTGCCATACCGTTTAGCACGTTTAGCATGGCTACGTACAGTAGGAACGTTTACGTTTTTCCGAACCTCGTGGTCTAGTCGGCTTTGGGTTTCGTTTTTTTTTTCTGGGTGAGAAAATCCTAATACTAATGTATAATATCATATTTTTGTATAGTATTTATATATATATTTTTTTTTAATTTTATACAATTCTT
Source organism: Cephus cinctus (assembly GCF_000341935.2). Classification (NCBI taxonomy): domain Eukaryota; kingdom Metazoa; phylum Arthropoda; class Insecta; order Hymenoptera; family Cephidae; genus Cephus; species Cephus cinctus. The sequence goes on from NW_014333318.1 coordinate 234,451, forward strand.
TATATGCACTCGACATATCCCATTTGCCCAACCTTCTTGCGTATGTTTACGTATGTCATTTCAAAAATCAGACTAGGCCATCGACCACCCATATCAGCTCTTCGGTAACTGATTCATCCTGATCGCTTCCTGATTTGATAATTATCGATAATCCGTATCGATCTATCGGTCTATTCAACGGTATTTTTAGGCAACGATCCCAGGGGATTGATAAATTTTAAGGGGGTGATAATGCGGAGATGACAATATGGGCATAGACCAAGTCGTACACGAGGGTACCGAGTTGGACGAGAGGGCGGGGGAAGGGATGAAATGGATATTAGAAAAGGTCCAACAGGCACTGAAAAATAAAAAATGTCAATTTAAAAAAAATGATGAAACCCAAAATACATAACAGGAGCCAGGCGGACGGTTCTCTGGTTTCTACAAATAGTGAGGAAGCCTGTCGCTTGAAGCGGCCTATAAAAAACTGGTGTGCCAGGCAGCCTACAGTAACCGCGGGTGATCTGGCTGGTGGTCGTCAAGGTGCCGCCTGGGCAGCAAGTGATGCCTACACCTTTTTACTCCCGTCTCCCCGTTTCTTCTCCTTGGTCCATTAGGACAACTTCCTCGTCCACGTCGATTCTGAATATCCAGCCTGCGCCCATGAGGGTCCTGGAATTCTTGCAAGTCCAGAAAAGCTTTTTCCTCGCGCGGTAGGAGGAGCTTGGGATATACGAGAGCCTGGGAATTGACGACAGGAGCTCAGACGTTGGATATCCGGGACACCCGTTGGATCGGAAATGGCACAGTAAGGGATAACGGTATACTGGCAAAACCTATGTTTTGGTAATCGGACAAAATTCGATGACTTTCGGGGAAATTGGATGGTTTTCTTAAAAAAGGAAAAAAGATAATGGAAAATTTTTTGGGCGAATTTATTTCTGTGTAATACGTTAACCTTGATACGATAAATATTTCGTAAATTTGATTTTATTTGTAAAGGTCGTCAGGAAAGAGGACAGGGTACGGAGTTTCTTGAGAATTAAAAATATTTCCTGAAATTATTTTTGAGATACAGATATTATATTTAAAGAAAAATAACGTTAAGGGGAGAAATATTTACTTTTTAGAATTTTGTAAATTTAGCGCATGATTGAATTTCTATGTAATATCGATCGTAACTTGCCATTTAAGCGGTGAGAATGCAGGGGCGGATGTGTCATTAATTAATTTGCAAATAGGAGCCACTCCCCAAATATTCCTGCCGGTTTTCAAATTCAGGCATCCAACCGCGCAAAGGGCTTTGGTCATTTAATGGCTAGCCTCATCAGTGCCATATTTCCCCATTGCTCGTAAGGTCGCCTGCAATTTACTAAATACAATGGTGAGTCGGCCAGGGCGGTGGAGGGGGGGGGGTGCCTCCCATCCCATTAAGATTAGTTTTCATGCTCTTAATTCCCAAACGATCTGCCCCATTAAGCCGTCTGCACAATTTTCGAAAACTCTTGAAAGTCAACGTCGCTGCGTGCAATGCTTATTAGTGTAGCTATTAGTTAATTGGCTACGCGAGATAATTATGAGATTTTCGCAAGCGACCTTACCCCACTCAACACCCATTCGTATTTCGTTCCTCATTATTTCTGTACATATTACAACGATTAAGCAAAGCCCTCGACCAATCAGAATAGCCACAATTTAAATAATTAATTTCATGACACGTGTAATTTCTTTAATTAAAATTGAGATTTAATCAGTCGTTCGCACCCTTCAATCCCATATCATTCCTTACGGACGATAAGAATAAAATACGAAATTTCGTATAATTATACATTTTTGCTTACTGGTATTTTTGAATTTTGAAAGTTTCAATTATTTTTGCAAAATCGCAAAAAAATTTCGTAAACTTTTTTAACACCCTCTTATTTATTTTTCCTCGACCTTCCAGTACCTTCTGCCTTTATTATTCGTCCCGCCGCCATTTTCTGTCTCGTATCTGACAACTGCTTCGTTGACGTCTTTTTCGCGAACAGCCACAAGTCGCTACTACGCTTTCGCAATATCCAAGAAAACGAGTAACTGAATTTGCACTTGACAGCTTACGCAACTATCGCATATACCCTACGCTGGGGAAGCTTGTGTATTTGCTTGGGTAGACCTGGAAAATCATTTTACAGGGACACTTTCTATACTAGGAGGGTGCCGTTTTCCCGCAAGGGTGGTTTGTATCTGTCAAGGGTGTTTCCCATTTCCACTTTCCATTGGGATTTCCCTTACTATTCGCCTTACAGTTGCTTTTCTTTTGGCTAGCAGCCTCACCATTAATCTTCAATTGTTTGTGCACGAGTCGTTTGATCACTTCGAATCGTTCTTTGTCTCTCAGTTACATTCGGCACAATTCATCTTCTAACTTTTGTCCATCATTCGGCATCATCTGACGTTTTAACTCGATACCCATAGATTTTTAAAGAAAAAAAATCAAATTTTTTTTCACGGGAAATTGGAAATTTTTTTAATCGAAAATTCATTTACACGGAAAAGCGTTATAACTCATGGGATCGTGACGTTCGGTACGAATTACGCCTATCAGCGTTTGATTTATTCGCCCAAAGGGTTTGCCGTATGTCGCGTGAAAGGCGAGTAGAAAAAAAAATGTAAATGACGCAAGGCCTCACGAGAGTGGGAAGTAATGGGAGCGACGAAGATAGAGAGAGGCTTAATGAGAGGCGCAAGAGCGAGACAAAGAATTTCGGAAATAGACGCAGCAGGAAGGCGTCGGATTAGCGCACGGCGACGCTTGCGCCGGCACTTCAATTTAATTTTATGCTCGGCACAGTTCGCAGTTTGGAAGTCAAAATCTTGATAGTTCACCCAGTTCGAGGAAAGAGCGAGAGGGAGAAAATATAGAAAAGCAAAGAAGAAGGAAAAAACAAAAATAACGTCAAGACTGACTTCATGACTTTTCCCAGAATGCACTAGTGAACAGTTATGACTGTGGAATTTTTGGCGCGTCAGAAATATTCTGTAAGTAACTAGACCATACATTTTTGAATTTTTTTTTTCGAAATTTTTATTTACCCTATTTTCGACCACTTTGACTCTTTCTTACCTATTGACTTTTTTTTCAGAATCGGGAAAAAATTTTGCTTGAAAAGTTTCCTCGTTGCGCTTATATGTCCCTTGGAAATAAAATTTCGGCCAAAATCCTTAAATAATCACGTGACTTCTCTGGCTTCGAAACGATTCGGGCGTGGCTATGCCAAATTAGTATAGAAGTTTCTCCCCACCTTTGGGATATCGTAACGAGTTTGAGGCTGGTTGAAGTTACAGTTGGAAAGGAAGAAACGTCATAGTAAATACTGTAAGGCCTGGCTCGAGTCAGCCAACCGGAATTACTTTATTTCACGTGAATTTGTCAACGGGTATATACATATATACTGGTTTCTGGGCGAAATCGATATTTTGGAATTACTCGAACTTCTTCGTACAGAAAATACCATCTCCAGAGTCCACAACTGTCAACGCCTTTGAGATCTTTCGAAAAGTTCTCGCATTGACTTTACTTTCGAGTATCTCTTTTCCTCTTGGCTAATCATTCTATTTACCTCTTTCTCTTATCTCCACTCTTCGACCATACAAAATGGATTCGCATAAAATCACTCGAAGACCATTTTAACACGTTGCACCGAACGGCTGGAAATTGTATTACGAATTCAAATTATCCGCCGTAATTCTTCGGCATAGAATTGAAGATGGTTGCCAGGCAACGCGATGCATCGTCTGCGTATGATCCGAATAAAAAAATCAGCTCGAATTATCCCTTAAAGTATATACGTGCTCTATAGGCAGTAAGACAAGTCATTATTTCACGCAATCTGAATATCCTAGGTCGGATAATCAGTTACGACCTACCCCTATTTCCATCCCCTAACCCATCGGCGGTGTCGTACGTTAAAGTTAACGCGCGATAACCGTAGTAAAAGATATCGAGTCCGGCCGTAGTCGGTGGGTGCATTTACGAGGGGTCAGAATTATCACCCTAAGGATAAAACCCCCTAGGCGCGCGGCGGCTCGACGCCTAGGCGTCCCGTCACGAGGCAGCAACCCCTTTGGCCTTCTAGGGGAGGATTTATCGATTGCGCTCCCCACCCCGTCGAAAGGGCGCCAGGGGTGGTCGCTCTCTGGACTTAGAAAAGTCTGACGGGTTGCGGGGGGGTGCGCGGGGACCGGTCTAGGGATGCCCCTACTCAAAGGCCATCAGCGTGGAGAGGGGCGGAGAGGTGAAGAGGGGAGGCCTCGCTCTTGGGGAGGCTGCCTGGCTGTTAGGTATAGTTAGGGCAGGTAGGTGGATAGGCAAAGGTAGGTTGGATGGCTGGCTGGGCTCGTAAGAGGGGATCAACTGGTCGACCGACTATCCAAGTATAGGGTGAGTGCTAGAGAGAGACGGAGTGTGCGTGAGAGAGAGAGAGAGAGATAGTAAATATATAGGTATATACGTACAGTGGAGAAAGAGATAGGAAAATATATTGGTAAAACGACGAACAGGTTATGGCAGCTATGGCAATCTATAGGGTGGGTTTGCAATGTTGCTGGGGAACCCTTAGCTCTGTACTAGCTATACCCCCCCAAGTGTCATCTCGTTTCGTTACCCTCGTGCCATCTTGGTGTATACGTTTGTGTATATATATATATATATTGGCAACGTGGCTTACGGTTACATATATAGTTGACTGAGTTACACACTTGTAAGAGTCGCGACGCGCTTACTTCTATTTACATGGAAAAGCGGGAGAAAAAGGCCAGATTTTGAAGGAGCGTCGCGGCGCCACTGAGAATACTCGTTGCTTCACTCTTGTACGTACCGGAGTATTCGTCACGCGGAGTGCGCTTGCATTTGTTATTGAATTTCTATGAGGTTGTTGTTTCCTCGTTTCGCTTGAACTTTTAGCCTTATAGTTTGGTCGGTGGTATTTTAATGATGACGTACTTACGTTGTCGTGGGCGTTTAGCGATTGGAGCTACTGTACTGGGGGGCTGAAAATAAGTTTTTGGGAATTTCGTGAAGGTTTGAGGCAATTTCGCGGGGAATTAGTGTTTATTGTATGTTTGGAATTATTATAATATCGAGGGGTGATGGTAATTTTGATTTTATTTTTCGGAAAAATCGTAGGGTTTTATGGGGACGTTCGGGGTCGTAAGGGTGGAATCGTGGTTTATGAAATTCACGACGTCGCGACGCCTCGAGAATTTGTGCTTTTTTTTTTTTTTTTTTTTTTTTTTT
>NW_014333318.1:239796-255710 GCF_000341935.2 Cephus cinctus
AAAAAAAAAATTTTTTTTTTTTTTTTTTTTTTTTTTTTTTAACGACTCGGTCGTAATTCTTGTGTTACGACTAGCGTCGGTGCTGTCGAATTTCAGCTTGGTCGATCGGGAAGAACGAGGAGATGCGAATTGAGGGAAATTGTGGATTTATCGTAAAACAGGAAGAAAGTGAAGTCTCTTTGAGGAAAAGTAAAATTTAAACTCGTATAATTTTGTAATTATAATTTTTTTAGGGAAGAATTTTTCTTTTCTTTTCGTTTCACTTGAAAAGCTTAAGAATTGAGGATGCGCACGAGAACTCGTACGTCATTGCATGATTCGCCATGGACCCTGAAACTTTGTTCTTTGTTCACCACGAAGGCTGAACTCTGCGCAGCAAACCGGAAAGATCCGATTATAGCGAGTTCAATGGGTTACGAAGAATTCAATTAGGAAATCGTCTTACCTATTGTCCTGCTCGCTGAATTTTGGAGAAATGGGAAAATCTGGATCGATAAAATTAAAGACAGATTAACGATCGGGTGTTGCATTGCTACACGGGATATTGACGATACTTTTTCGTGGTTTTCAAATTTGTATTTTTTTTTTCCTGGAATAACGCGAATTTTGCAATTGTCTAAAAAAAATCGAAAATCGTATGTTTTTTTTTTCGTTTTCTGTAACGCACGCGCTTTGACCGCTGCATCGATTCGTATTCGGATAATTTTTTCCTTTTTTACGTAAACCGATTAAATTAGCCGCCAACGTAAAACAACGATCGGATGAAAGGATCGATGCCTCCACGAAGAACGTATTGTTGGACGCCGATGGCAGTGACATCGGTTTCTGGCGGCACTTCCGGTCCACGTGGCGATCCCTCAGCCCTTTCGACGAGGGAAAATTACCCGCTGATATTATCATACAAAAAGAAATGAAACTCTAAAAAATTAAATATACTGGGTTATTCAGTAGAAATGCATCGCATGAAGTTAGCGCGCCCGTCTGAGTTTTATCGTAAAACCATGTTCGTCTGGTGCGTTTGAGCTGAATAACCCGGTATATTGGTAACACATAATTCAATCACCGAAATTTGTTTCTCGTTACAGCTCAATAAGCTATACTAATATTTTTAATTTTGTCAAAATTGATTTTCAACTCTCAATAAATTTTATCGACTTTCGAAGAATCAGGTAGAATGCGATAGTCAAAAAATACTGTATTTTTTATCCCATAAAATTTAATGAATTATACATTAATCTGATTTTGTATTCAGATAAAAATGACATTCCTCTAGAATTTTATGTAAAAATGTCAAAGGTCACCTAGTCACATATGCACAGAAGCATATGCGATCCTGCGGAAAAATATGGCCGGTAAAAGTTCAATATTAAGTCGATATTTCAAAGACCGCGCAGTGGACCTTCAAGATATCTCGAAAGTCCTTCGAAAGGACTATCCTTACATTTTCCTACCTATAAGGATATAAAACCCTAGAAAAATACTAAACCCAGCTAAAATATAATCCTGTTGAAATTCATCGAAGCGGAAATATTTTTTTTATTTTACGAACCCTCCACGATACGATATCATGATATATAGCGATCTTTTGTATACCTATATATACACATGCATTTACTATATCTATACATCTTATACCCAAGAAGGCAAAAGCGATAATGCGAATTAGCAGAGCGTTCATGAAAACAAGACTGTTATTGACATCCAAAGTATAATTTGGTCCTTTAGCCCTGACTTGGTTCAGCGAGTTCTGACGTAAAAGTTCTGAGAGCACTTTGAATTCGTAAAGATAAAAGATAAAGAATCATCTAAAAATCAGAGTAAAAGAGCGAAAGTTACATCTGATAAGAAAAAGTCCTTTTGACATGTGTCACGTGACTTCAATCAATGCATTGAATGATGCTATTTGACTTGTTTCGGAGAATCATGAATACAACGCCATCTGTTTTTTGATTTCAGAGGCACCTCCGGTAGACGTGGCCGGAAGCCAGACGTCGACGGGCGCATCCGTCCGACCGTTCCTGCAGAGCAGAATGGTAGCTTCGAGTCACAGTCTTGAAGAGCTTGGGGTGACTCACCCTGCCAGCGCGAGCAGCGAGCGACAGCAGCAGGAGAAGCACGGGCAGCCGAGCATAGCTTGTAAATCGGCGCAAACGGCCCAGGATAAGCGAAGCAGGTTGAGCAGCGTGATCAATAACCTGAGGAAGAAGGTGCCGGAGAATAGGACGTCGGACACGAGGTCGGAGGAGGACGACAGAAATAGCGTCGAGAGGAACCTGGAGACCCTTGAGAAATACGTGATGACAGTCCTAAATGGAGTGATCAAGGACGAGGAGGAGAATCGGATCGAGGGTCATGACAGGACGAAGGATCCTCTCGAGAAAGGATCGTCCCAGGACGAATCCAGGGACGTCCGTAAGGATGACTCCAAGACTGACATGACCTTCGAACCTTCTGAACCTTGTGAGAGTCAGATGGAAGCTGCTGTACCGATGGTCCATGATCTGGACCAGGCTGACAAGGATGTCAAAAAAATTCAAAAGGACGATCCAGGCGACCTGGTCGTCTGTGAAAACCCGAAGGATTCACAGGAAGCGACCCTGCTGGCCGAAGATACCTTAAGCAAAGATGAGGTCGTCGACCATCTTGAGAAGATCGTTTCCGGTACCAAGAGTCCAGCCGTCGCTGAGGCTTCGAACTCTATGGGGAACCTTGAGGATATGGGTCCCATTGAAATTACCGATGATCATCCGAAGGAGGAACGCGGCCCTGAGGGTTTTGAGCTCAGAACCATTTGCAGAGATCTGCTGAACGATCTTCTTAACGATATCAATCAATTGATCGACGATAACGCATCCGAGGATGCGGATGATAACGAGAGTCTGGACAGTGTCTGCGAAGATTCCTTCATCGGTTCGGAACACTCTGAATCCTCTAGAACGAGTCTGCATTGTAGTTTACCTTTGGAGAAGGTAGCCTCGGTGCTGCAGAACTGCCAGTCCGACCAATCGGCGTCCCTGAAGAGTCCGTCTTTCACGGCGAAACCACCATCGCCAACCGTGCGACACTTATGCCTTTACTGTGATAGAAAATTCTTGTCCATATCCTTACGGCAAAGACACACCGAGCGGGTCCATCAGCTGGGCGGAGGTCGTAGGTCAGAAAGAAATTTTCGAAAGCCATCTCAAAATTGTCAATACTGTTCGGACAGGTGTGCGGACAGTCTCGATGGATTATTTCAGCACATGGTTGGTAGCCATGGTGACAAGTATCATGCCTGTCTCCAGTGCAACACCAGATATTTAACGCGCGACGCTTTGACGACTCATATGAGTGACGTTCATGGGTCGATCACCGAGAGGATCCTCCAGATCGATAAGATCAAGGAGTTTTTATCTTGCAAAGAGACAACGAATCAGCATCCACGTGATAAGAGTGCTGAGATCAAAGAACCAATCGCGGCCAAGGATGAGCCCGAGGCAAAGAGCGATAACAACTCAATAAAACAAATTGGCATCACCATCCCGAGCGTTGCTAATGCCGGCAAGGACAACCTGAGCAATCCCGGAAGTCCTGAATTCGACAGCTCTTTTTATAGCAGCCTCAGCTGCAACATCAGGGAGAACCTGCTTCATCATATAGATGGGAAACTTCAGGCCAGTGCTGCTGGTCCGGCTACACCGGAAGCTAAGCAGAGTCTGTACGAGCACAGTGTCAACCAAATTCAATTTCCAATTGATATATCGCTGACAGCAGCTACGCCTGTTTACAGCAAGGAATATCCTTCTGAGGATTATGAGAATTCAAGCGAGTACGCTCAGAAACCAGGGAAAACGAGGACCCACCCGCGTCGCGTGTCCTTTGAGAAATATAATTTTCCAAGGAAATACGACGGCAGGGAACAGTGGACCTGTTCCATTAAGGATCTCAGTAAGTTCGATATATCCACCCAGCTGTCGCTTAGGAAGAAGCAACAGCTTATTAAGGAACGATTAACCATCAATAGACTCAATCAGATCTCCTTGATGAATCCTTCGAAAACCGAAGTCGGACAAACGGACTTGGCTACTGCACAAAGCTCCCAAGTCGATGGGAATTCTACTTCTGATGATGGTATCGGTGCTGATCAGATTGCTCGATCGAAGATCGATAAGACTCATTCGATTAATGGCGACGAACAGATTGATCAGCTGAAATCAGAGTGCTCGGCTAAGTGTTCCACGGTTCCGTATACTGGGTCATCCGTGTCTTCTTCGACGTCCAAGCCCACCGAGTTCAGCCTCGAGTTTGGTAACTTCATGCGGCTTAAGAAGTGGGAGGATAATGCCGCGGAGAGTAACAAGAGTCAAGACATCGTCTATGCTGAACTTACTGGGGAATGGTCGCGACCCCGGATTTACATATGCGGCGCATGCGCGACAAGACATGTAGGTGTATTTTGATTTTAAACTATAAATATGTACTTTTTGTCATACAAGGAGTGCTAGCGTTTGAAATAATGTTTTATTTAGAAAATTTTGAAAAATAAATAATTAAAAATATCTTTGTATCTGTTTCAGGTAACTTTGAGGGAAATGGAGGATCATAAGGCATCTTCTCATCCAAACGTCTGGTGTTCGCATTTCGAATTCTCTGGTGATCAGCGTGAACTCTACAAGCATCTGTTCCTACCGGGTCGCAGTGTCGCCACCGTGAAAGCACGCAATGCTTTTCTCAGTGAGAAAGTCTGCACGAAGTGCGCAAAGAACTGCAACACCCTACCGGAATTGCATCGGCACATGCTGGAGTGCGGCGGGGACCAGGCTTGGCTGCAGGGCCTTTTTGGAAATGGAAAGAAGAAATGCAAATGGCGGCCGTTCGGTAGTCGCAGCAGGAGACGAAGACAACGCGGGATGAAGAGGAATATTCAGAATTCGCAAGCACCCAGAGTCAATATGCCCAAGGAGAGACCACCTAGTGGACCTAGAGTTCGACCTAGCGATCGTAAGGCCCATTTTCACTGGAAATTTTAATACCCTCAGGGTCGTACGATTTTACTTTTTCGGTGGCTTACTTGGAGATTTATTTTTCTCAGGTGAAAGTATTCAGAAGATGTTGGCCAACCTGCCACCGAAGAGGGCCTCCAGGAAGGTCCTTCAGGACACGATGACGCGGTCCCAGGGGACTTTGCGTAACGTAAGATTATTTACTGAAACGAGTTTTTTCTTTCAAAGATACTCTATTGGTTATTACGAAACGTTCAGCCTTTTAAGTTTATTGATTTTTCGTATATACGCATTGGCTCAGGTTATATTTCTACTCGTCATTTGCCATCTTTTTTTTAAATACGTTCGCACCCTGCAATTTTTAATTGAAGTTACGGTTGGTGCTTTGGCTGTTCTTTCAGTTCTAATGAACGAGATTATTCATTCCTTCTCGTTATTATTTTCTTCTTAACGAGCTGATCGACGACGTGGCTAATTAATTGGTAAATTCTTTAACGCCTTGTTACATGCAGTCACGTCTTTTGAGGAAGCGGCCCAAGTTACTACTCGATAAGCACAAAGTATGCTGGTTCATTTTCATAGATTATTTCCAACCTGATTGCATCGCCCTTTCAATTAAATAAGCAATTTGCCAATGAAATAAAACAAAGATACCGTTTGCACATTTTTTTAATAAAGGGCAGTGCAACCATTAAAGTTAAACGTACCGTCGACGGGTCATTTAAACCTTTTGTAGCAAAAAACACGTTTATAAAAAATTATAGATATGTTTAGTGTTAAGAATAGACGTGTTTGCTTTTGGAGTTAAAGAAAAATTGTTTAAAATATCACACGAGAGCTTCATCCTTTTTCGAAAAAAAATGTCCCAGGATTATTCATTTAAATTTGCCAACGGAAATTCCATGCGACGGGTAAATATTTTGTTCCTCTAAACGATGAAATTTGTAATCCACGTTAATTTTCAATGAGTCACGCACTGTATAACCAATAACGTTAATGAAAAGCAAATTTTGTTAATGCTGTAAATCTCGTAAAAGCAAAAAATGCAGATATTGGGTAATCGAGTAAAATCATAATATCCTATGACGGAGTAGCCAACCGGCCGGCACGAATGTAAGTTCAGTATTGATCAGGACGCGCACACAAACGCCGCGACCGCATCCATGTTGTGCGTTCAGGGGACGAAGATGCTTTTCATAGCCGAGGCGACTGACTGCTAACTGCCTGACTGACTAGTTGATCGTCTTCGATGATTCCAATGATTCGAGTGACTGGACCCTTGTAGAATAAGCTATTGTAAGGTATCAGGACATATCGGATTTCGTCCTTAAGGAAACCTCCTATCAGTACTTCATTCAATTTTCTAAATATTTTTGAACGATACGACTATTCATATGGGATTTCATTTGTTCAGGTGCAGACCAGGTCGAGGCCACGCTTGACCGTCGAAAATTCCTCGGCGTCGGCGCTGTCGCGCAATAAAGCAGCTTTGAAGAATAAATTATTGAAAAATGCAAAGTCCTTTCAGAGGAATCGTTGCAGGGTCGATAATATTGCCGCTGCGATTGAGAGTGTCGTGAAGGACTATAGTTCCGGGGAGGAGGAGAACGACGATGAGGATGTTGAGGAGGAGGCCGATGACGAGGACGAGGTCTTGGTGAACACCGCCAGGGAGAAGAGTGGTCCAAGGAGTCAGGCTAGACAAAGTAGATCCAGAGTGAGAGGCGTGAGAGTGCTGAGCAAGAAGAGGAATGTCAGGACGAAGGAGATCATGAGGAACGTAGAGAATTCCAAGACCCGCGAGACCAGAGTAAAGAGTAGGCTAGGAGGTAAGAGTGTAGCGAATGGTAGAACGAGTGTTTCCGGTGAAAGTGCAAGTGTTTCCGGGACGGGTACACCCGCCAAGACAAATTCAAAGAGTGTGAAAGCTTCCGGGAAGAGTGATAAAAGTTTAGAAAATAAATTAGTTACAGTGGACAATGTCGAGGGTGGTCAGAACGTCAGGAACGAGAGTTTGACGTCGACGTCGAGGAGGAAGAAGTCTGTGGATCCTACGGCGTCCTTGAACGCCTCGATCAAAGCGAAGTCACAGCTGAGGACGCACGACGGAAAATTCGCGAGGAATCCGAATAAAAAGAGTGTAAATCATGTTAAGAAAGCCAGAGACACTTCGACGAATCAAATAATTATGCGGCCTCGTCGTAACGCTGCTGGTAAATTGTTGACAAGGTCACAGCTCAAGGCGGCTGGAGGGGCCAAGAGAACTTCGAGAAGGACGACCAGGTTGTCTTCGGACAGTGACAAAATGCCGACTCTGGAGCCAGTTGCTGATCCAGAATCAACCGAGGAGGACGCTGAAGAATCGGGCAATGAATTGCCAATTCTTACTCCGGCTGCGAGTGTTCCCGACGAGAGGAACTTGGCTCCCTCTAGATCGAGTGTTTCCTCAAGGAGTGATTCTGGGAAGAAAGGCGTCCGTTATCAGAGTAAACATAGAAAGGAAATGGATTCCGACGAGGTCATCAGGAAGAATGTGGCTGACCTGGCGGTGACAAAGAGCAAACCGCAGCGACGGGACGGGGGACGGAAGTCGGGTAGAGGTCGCTGGAAGAAAAGGATACCGATGATTCGGAAGGATTCTAAGGACATCGACCTGAAGGAAGTTTCCAAAGGGGAGGACAATGAGGACGATATGTCATTGACGGATTGTTCAAGCGAGGGGACCAGGCAAGTTGGTACGAGAAATAGAAAGAACCTAACTGTTGGGAAACCGATTACTGAACACGAATATTTATTGGAACGACGGAGATCCTCCAAGGAATCAAAGACTAACGACCGGAGTCTGGAAGTTCCTAAGAGGAATGTTAGGGATGAAATAAGAGTTCCCAGAACTAGACAGGATCGACGAACAGAGTCACCGGATAATTCCATTAGACTTCTTGATGTTTCACCGGAAGTTCGAAGACTACTGGATCCTGCTGTAAAAGAAGATCTTCTGGCAAAGTTAGGACTGAATTCTAAAGACATGCAAACAAAAAGAAGCCTCAGGACTGGTCAAAAGTCTAGAATGACTCCAACAAGGATCAAAGGACAGAAGAATTCTGTTCCTGATGAGAGTGTCATAGATTCGGATTCTGAGAAGAGTTCAGACCCCACGAAGACAGCGCAGCGCAAGACAGAGAAGTTTCAGGTCCTGAGAAAATCGCCAAGGAACATGGACAGGAAGACTCCAGGAATTGATAGAGAGACTCCAAAGCCTGATGTTCCTGAAGAGAATGAATCCTTGGAGGTTGCAACAAAGGATCAGAATTCGCTGGCATTCGTAAAGGATACATCCGAAAGAGTCTCTGATGAGGATCAGGAAGTTCTTCGTACCAAGCTAAACGATAGTGATGATTTGAGTTCAATGACCAAGAGCGCGTTGAAACTCGACGAACAATTAAATTCAGACACGATACAAGAAACGAAGCTCCAAAAATGTTTACCTGACCGAACAGAGGTGCCTAATCCAAAGTCTCCAAAGAGAAGTAGCTCCCTGGGCAAGCGAAGAGGCCGTATTAAATCCACTGCCTTAGAATCCGACGACCTCACCGATAACTCTATGACTCAGGAGGATTCCTTGGAAGCGGACGCGGAGGACGACCAGTCTACCTCGTCCCTAATCAATGACGAGCATCAAGAAACAGACTCCAAAGATGTGAACGTGGTTGAGTCGCTTAAGCTGGTAACGGCAGATCTGGTGAACATCAGTTTGGAGCATCTGCAGCAGGAATCCAGTAACTCGAACGTGGACAGCGGCAAGGAAAATTCATCGGAGACTCCAGTGAACATTCCCAAAGTGAAGACGGTACGTCCGAAAAAGACAAAAGGTGCGAGGAGAGATCGAGTCGTGAAAAGGACACTGAGTAACGTAATCGGGATTCTGACCGAGGGTGTAAATATTCCAGTGGAAGCTCAGCAGAGCGTCGTGCTGACTGTGCAGACTTCTCTAGACAGCAACAATCCTGAAGCAGTTCAAAGTAGCGATGAACAGGCTAATGAGAGGAACGTCGTCCCGGGTGGACCTTTGAATCCTGACCGAGGAGATAAAACCAATGGAAATAGTGATATAGGTTTAGATGTGACTGCCGGTAGTGGTGCTAGCAGTGCCAGTAGTGCCAGTGAAACTGTCACGAACATTGAGAATGAAGTCAAGCAGGAGTCAGTGTCTTCCTCGGGAGTGAATAGTGAAACGGATATCTCATTGTCAGTTCAGTTCACTAGTGCAAGTTCACTGGATCCTCAGGACAACGTGGATCCTCATAAGGATAAGGTCGAGGAGACGTCGACCGATCATCCTGCCAATGACATCATTCTGGACCTTTCTCGTAGGAAACCAAAAGGTAAGGGATCCTTCCTTGAGAAAATCGTCTCGAAGATTGCTAAGCAGAAGGATGTTCTTCTTGAGGGTGAGGTTGGCTCGCTTTTGGACAGTGCCGCCGATGAGTTAACCTCTATCCTCGACGAGGTCGGTCCTGCTTTGACGGAAATTTCAAATGCGAACGTTCACGAGTTTGACTTTGACAAAAATGAAGAAGGCCACGAAGACATTTCTACGGTTACCATGTGTACTGATCAGGATGTTGCTGAGAAGGAATTCTCTGAAAATGAATGCTTAATTTCAAGTGTTGATAATTGTGAGGTCGCTAGTTCAACCTCGTTTATAATGGATGTTACAATGAAGGAGGATATTGCTAAGGACGATACTAAAGAATCTAAGGAGGAGGATCTTTTGGAAAAGGCAAAAAGAAAATCGAAAAAACGTTCATTGGAGATAAATTCTCCTACAAAAAATAAAAGAAAATCCGTGGAAGAGGAAGTGGAGGAGGAATTCAATGAAGAGGAGGAACTGTGTCTTGCTGACATTATGAAGCTCATACAAAAACCGAAAGAGTCTGAAAACATGATGGAAGATGCTGAGGGTAATCAAGATGGGGATGACTATACTAATGAAAAGGTTAGACCAGGGAAAAGAAAAGCTTTGGAGGATGACGAAGAAGAGGAAATCGTTGTTGAAAATGCAGCAACTAATAACCTTCCAATAAATATCATTGAAATGAACAGTTCTCTTTCAGAATATGAAGCTGTTGAGGAAACAAAGAAATCCAGGAACCGGAAGTCCAGCAGGAGAAAGTCTCTCACTGAGGAACAGCAACCCGTCCTCGTCCCGGAAGAAACTGAAGATCCTAAAGTTGATATAGAGAAGAAAAGTGGGAAATCTGATGAAGAAATTCAGGGGCTATCTCCATCGAAAATCAGCGGTAAAAGAAAATCGATTACTGATGAGGATATTAAAAGTGATTCGGAAAACATTGAAGAACCAATGACGTCTTGTGATTCTTCCACAAAAAGATTATCTAAGAGAAGATCAGTTCTCGGCGACAGTGTGGGTGTAGGTACTGAAGGAGAAAAATTAAAAGGCGAGAGTCAAAAATTGTTGTACGATAAGATTGTAGAGTATGAATCTAAAATATCTGCTGAAAATATTTTCAAAATGGTAGAACCTTCAAAATCCAAAGACAATGAAATGTCGTTGGATATAAATGTAATGGAAACTATAGATGTACCTGATGGACAAATATCTTCACTAACTTGTTTACTCGAATCATCAAAATTCATCAGTCAGTCTCTTGACGAACAAAAAAATGTAAGTGTCGAGTGGGAAGAGAGAAAAAATAGTCAAGACAATTTTGATATAGGAGATTTGGAAAACACAAAAATTCTGGAATTGCAATCAACTTTGTTAAATTTTGAAAAATCAACAAAACGTAATTCCAAACGGAAGTCTCTCGCGGACGAGCATCTAGAGCTGCCAGATTCACCTGGTGAGAATAAAATTCTCGAATCGCCAAAAAAGCCTTTTGGTGATTCGCCGGAAGATGCAAAAGTTACTGAAGAATTCAATTCGCCATTAAAGAAGAAAATTTTTAACAGAAAGTCCGAGGCGGATGATACTCCTCAGGAAGACGTTTCCATACCATCGTGCACCTTGAAGACTCAGAAACAGTCAGAATTAACAACCGGATCTCTCGAACCGTTCAAGGTACCGGAAGTCAGCGAAGTCTTGCAACATACAAAAAAGCGTTCCTCAAAACGAAAAACAGTAACTGACGTACATCTGAATTTTTCTGAAGATCAGCCACCCTCCGAATCTCGATATTCACCGCTGACAGTGTCACACGTGGCTGTGGAAAATTCGAATAACCAGGAAGAAATGGAAATTGTAAAAAATTTAAACGACAAGGAACAAAGCATGAAAATTACGGAAAAGGACAACGAGGACATTTTAAAAGAACCGGAAGTCTTCAAGCTGCCAGATGTAACTTCGTCGAACAGACGAAGATCTTTCAAACGAAAAAATGCAGGATGTAACCCTTCGGAGTCCCCTGAAGATCTCAGTCATCAAGATCAAAGCCCGGTCAGAGTGGCAGATCAGACAGATAATCCTCACAGCAGCGAAGCAGGATATTCTATGAGGAAACGATCATCTAAACGGAAGTACCTGATAGATGATCTTGAAGATTTTCCAGATGACATCTATACAGATAATCCAAGAATGGATATTAATTCTATTGATGCAGAGAAAAATAGCTGCTTTGAACGACGACAGACTCCCAAAAGAAAAGCAAAGAAGAATATTCCATTGATCGACGAACATTTGGATCTGTGTGATGATCTTGATATTCCTGATGATTTGAGGAGTGAGGAAATATATCAAGAGCAAACGATAAGAACGGTAAAAGTTGATAACTCTAACAAGAGTGAAAAATTGAACAATTCCGAAGACAGTTTGAATTCCAATACGGAAAAGTCATCGAGTGAAGTTGTTGATGATGATAATGAAAGTTGTCCAGTCTCTAGTGAAAGTAATACTGAAATTCCAGATACCGAAGATCCAACCAAGGAGGAGTTTCAGACACCTAAAAAACGCGGTTCCGGTAACTTTGCCATCGTTCATACAAAATCCGGGGAAATTCTTATCGTTGAGAAAAAGAAGAAACTTACGAAGGAAGCACCGAAATTCTTTTGCGACGTTTGCGCGACAAGTTTCACGCGTAAAAGTTCCCTGAAGAAGCACAATCTCTCGCAATCCCACCTGGTCCAAATGGGTATGGCTGGTAAGGATCAAGATAAAGATAACGTAGACCTCAACGACGACGATTCGGTGAACACTTCAGGATTTCCTGGTGATTCGTTGGACGAGAACGATAGTAGCAAGAGTAGTGATGCAGAAATGGCTACGGAAAATTCCAACGACGAGGAGGAGCTGAATGAACTTGATAAGATTTCAGATAAATTCACAAGGGACATTTTGACGTCTTTAGAATCTCAAGATTTGGGTGATCCGCCAAAGATTTCCTTGACCCCACAGATGTCCGAGGAAGAAGCGCTCGAGGAGGAACTTTTGGATGAGGAAATTTGTAAAATAACTGAAAATATGAGTCATGACGAATACGTATTAACTGATCATATTAGTCCAGTCTTACCTGAAGCTTCTTCCACTCCTGTTACTGTTTCCTTGAAGAAGGCACAGGACAAGACAAAGAAATCTAAGAAGGATCAAGAGAAGAAGAGAAATTTGGCTAAAGAACACTTAGACCTTGATTCACCGACGCCGATTAATCATTCGAATATTTCTCCAGGATCCTTTAAGGACATTGAATTCATAAAGAAAATGCCTGATGATAAGATAGTAGAATCTGATACGTCCCAAGATAAGAGTACATTAGAGCCATCAGAAATAAAGTTCTCCAAAAAGGAGACTCAAAATTTGGAAAAGCATGACTCCACGAAAAACCATATGGAATCAAGCTTGAAAAAATTGGACGAAGAAAAATCTGAAGAATACACAAAAGGCTCTATAAAGATTCAAGAAACTTTACGGAAAGGTACGAAAATCTCCGATTTTAAAAATATTGAACTTCACTCAGATGAAAAGTTGGAGCAAAAATCCAAAACGAATTTCAGTGATGTATCATTGTCAATTTTTTCAGAGTCGAATCTCAAAATTCAACAAGAGAAGGAGGGTTCGTTTCAAGAATCACCAGCAGATGACTCCACTTTTGAAGATCCGATGAAGAAGTGTGCCAGCGTATTCCAGGACTCCAGGAAGATAGTGGAGCAAGAAGGTTCCTCGTCCTCGAGTTTCGCCGACAAGCCTTTGGCGGAATTCTTGACGAAGAACGTCGAGAAGTCGGACAGGAGAAGTTCGCGCAAAGGAACGGAATCCGAGTTGAACTTCTCGAACATCGCCGTGAAGTTACGTGCCCAGGAAACTTCAACGACGGGGACGTTGACGGGTACAACGCTGGAGATGAACAATTCCTTCGCGACGGAATTCGATAGCGATGAGATGTCAATGGACACGAGCATGTCGGTCGACATACAAAAGCTTCTTAACGATCCTGAACTTGAAACAGACGATAAACAGATAACTTCACAGGATAATGTAGAAATGAAGTTAGCTACGAATCCTCGAGATTCTTCGAAGAGTGACTGCAGCCACGAAAAATCTTTTAACTCGAAGAGGACAAAAAGCAACATCACTACTCCGTGTAGCACGGATGCAGACACATCCGACAATGATTCCTATATTGGAAATAAAAAATCTAGGTCCCAGGAAAACAAGGCAAATGGCAGGAAAGCGTCAAAAATTCAAAAGACTTTGAGAGAAAGCAATAGGAAGAACAGAATGGTCAAAACAAAATCAAGAAGACAGTATTCAAGTATTCTGACTGAAGATTCGAGTGACAGTGATGAGGTCGATGAGGACAGAATCGAATCGAGAAATAAAAATAAAATAGTGAAGAGTGTCTTCGGTAGGGTCTTCGCAGGTGAAAAGGTGGATAAGGTGAAGGAGGTCTTGGATGATTGGGACTCGAGATCAGAGCTGGAGGATTTTCAGGATAAAGGATCGGATATTGTCTGTGCAGGGGATGAGAATGAGAATGCGAATGAGAATGCTACTGTAGCTTTCATATTGACACCGGAAGTTGAATCAAAGATCACGAGTAGTGGCAATAGAGTAAATAAAGCTAGATCGTGTACAGTGTCTGATATGGATTCAGCATCGGGCAAGAGAAGCTCTCTTGAGAATAACAAGAGAAATAGATCCAGGAATGCAAGAGAGAGGAGGGACAGTTCTTTATCCGAGGACAGAAGTAGAAACAATTCCTCGAGTAGAGCAGCAGCGAAGTCTCGACTGTCTTCAGATAATCAAAAGAGACAGGAAGTTCAAAGTAATTTATCGATTAGTTCAGCCGACGTGGTACTGCCGAGTTCAAGATGTCGACAGAGCAAGAAGAGAGCCGAGGAAAGAATCTCGCGGGCTTTTGAGGAGGAATCGACAGAATTTAGAAGATCCAGTGATTGCGAGAGATCTGGAAGATCCAGAGATCTTTCTTACGGGTTAAGAAATCAAACGAAATTATCATCCACTCCTTCGAAGGAGTCCATGGATTCTCGTTCAGTTAGAGACGAGGAGCAGGACAGTCTTGATCTTTTGGAATCTTCGGATCCGGAAACGGAAGTCACGTTGAAGAGTGTTGCCAAAGGGAGAATATCGTCGATGAAGAAGACGAAGAAAAAAGATAACAAGGACTGGGAGGATTTCACAGAGGAAAAGCAGCAGGTGGCTTCTACGCCGTTAGAAAAAATATTAGGCCGTAAAAATCTGAACAGTGATTCCGAGGATAATATAACCAAACCTTTCCAAAAAGCGGTAGAGTTGAAGTCTCGAGATTTTATCGTCAGGTCACCGAGATCACCCAGGTCACCAGCTCAGAGCAGCCTTGCGCCAAGCAGTATAAGAAATCGTTCACCGACACCAGATAGAAATTCACAATCGTCCCAGGAAGAAGATCACGAGGACGAGGAGGACATAACTCGCTGTAGAATTTCACCACTCTTCGTGCTCACCAGCCCTGAAACATCAATGGACAGTGCATCGAATTGCAACGAGATACCAGTCAACCAGGAAGTCAGTATCTCAAGGAAGCGCAGCACGAGTGAATTCTCCGGCGACAAAGTCGTGATCAGATCGCCCTTGTCGAACAATGAAAACACACCGGAAGTAGTAACGATAGCCCCAACGGATGCGGTCGAGGACAACGCCCTGGACGTTCCCCAGGAGACGCTACCTCAGAAATCACGGCAAGGAAAAGTTTTGAATTTCGATGAAGAACTCTTTGTAGAATGTTGCTCGAGGCTGAAAGCAACGACTGAGAACGAATTACGAGGCGCCAAGAAGATCAAGCTAGATCATTCGGATGGCTTCCACAAGAAAGAGGATCCATCAGCATTCAGATCAAGTAGAGATCGTTGGCGTGACGTGGAGAGTCAGAACAGTCTTGGAAGTCTTCTGGAATCTGTGAATCAGGTCAGTGAACCAAGTTAAAAGAAATAATAATCGATACAAAAATCATCAGCTCAAATTTCACGTCACAAAACATACTCACAATGCACATATATAGTAATACGTGTCATACCCAGTAAAAAGCACGAGCCAAATGTACAGGGCGAATTGGATATAAAAATGTTCACCGCTGCATGCATCTCCACAAATTTCCTGTTTGTCAAAAAAAAATCCCTATTCATCGCTTTCACATTTTTTTCTTTTTCTTTTTTTTTGTAAATAGCTTTTTGAGCGAAAATCCAAAAATGATCACGTACATAATTCGTCGGATGCTTCCCTCCATATTAGGTATCAGGAGTGACGCGAGCGACGGTCGTCGCTTGCGTTTACTCTTGACTTCTCTTTGCTCTTTGTTTCTGTACCGCGAGAGGGTGTAAACTGGTATCAAATACTGCAACTGCAACAGTGCAGCTGCGTGGGATTGGAAGTATGCAGGCATGCAGGTGTGCGCGTTTACAGTACGTGAAAGTAAAGTGGGC
>NW_014333318.1:256023-281100 GCF_000341935.2 Cephus cinctus
GGGGGGGTGGGTGGGTGGTTGGTTTATCGCTGTCTACGTCCCGAGGCTTCTCCAAGGAAACTAACACGATTTGCAGGGATTTTGACTAGAGTGCAGCACCAGCGGGGAGGACTAGAGTTCAATATTTAATATGAGTTACGCCCTTTCGCTTAATTTTATCTACTAAACGTTATTACAATATTGTGAACATGTTTGCAGGACCTATGACCCAGCTTTATACAGAAAATGTACTCTCTCAGTATGCATGCACAAGGTAGTCATATTCATTCCTTAAAAAAATAATTCTCTCACACCCACAATTCTCAGATACTTAAAGTTGCCTTATTAAATTATCATTATATGAGTAGGTATATATAGTATATATATTATTCCGAAACATTACTCACACGATTGGTAATTTCGTCGCTAAATATTTTTTCTGTTTATTTCTCGTATTTTCTGTAAATTCTTTTTTTTTTTTATAACTTTGTATGTAATCAGGAACTCCTATACAAGGTGTAACGCGTCATCCGGTTATCCCTCGGAGAGGCGAATGAATTTTCACCTAAAAATTCACACCATGAAGGATATCCGGCTGATGTTAACACATATATATATGTATACATATAGTTCATATACTGTACCATACTATATGTACCCAGTACGCAGACCTCTTTAGTCGGGCGTAGTTACGCTTACATAATATTAACGCTTCGAAGCTTATGGAAAAATCTTTATTTTCTATGGCCTCATCAACACGCGCTGCTCGAATCATGCTACTCGTTACTAATATATGGTTTTACATTCCGTTTGTCATGTTCGACAGTTATACGTTAGGTACACGTGAAATATGGACGATTTCGGATAAGAGTGAATTCTTATTTATTTTATTGGAATTGAAAGAAAGTCGAGCTTGTATGCTCTGGCTGGAAATTTTCTAGAATCGAGTAATTATACGTAAAAGAATTTTTATTGGAGAAGAAATTTTTTAAATAGTGTTTTTTAGTTTTGAAAATCCCACGGCAATTCAACGTGGCGCAACGCCAAGGGGTCATACGTCTCGGAAAGGGAGTAATCCTTTTAAGGGAAACGTACTAGTAGGTGGAGCGCAGTGGGGAAATAGGTGAAAAGGTTCGAAAGTTATATATAACTTGTGAAAAGCTTACCAGTATTTCTACACTGTACTGAAACATATAGGGTGATTTAAAAAGAGATAAAATCCTGGATAAGGGAATAAAGCTTATGCTGGAGATTCGAGCAGAAACGTCCATTCATTTCACCCCTTGTGTTTTTTCTCTACTATTTTCTACCCTCTTGGTGGATTTCGCGCGGCCAACCTTTAATGGCTATTTTGCAGTTACTCGGCGAGGAGATATACAACACGAGAGAAAAGGAATACACGAAGCGCGCGAGAACGTTGAGAAGTGAGAATTCAAGTAGATCAGTAAGTCCCGATGCAGAAATTTCGAGACCCGACAACCTCGGCTACGAGGACAGCCTGGACGTCGCCTTCGAGCACAACAATAAGCTACGTGACAAGATACAGCAGCGGATGCGTGAGAGTGAAGATCTGATAGCCAGTACTTTTGGGCAGAGAAATAGCGAAAGCGAGTTACCACGTAAAAGGGCAGAGGAGCAGGATCACGAAGACGGTGGTACTTATGGAAACACTGAAGAACGTAGGGACGTATCGAATCTCATTACCAAAGAGGAATATCTGAGAGAGCGTTGCGACGATAGAGCAGAGTCAGCCAATCTGAACGATCAGAACGTCAAAGACATCCCTCTGGACTCATCTGGCTTCAAGAATAAGATGAACTCCGCACTAGGAGGTCTTCTTGACAAGGCCCTCTCGAATTTACTTCACAGCAACGGGAAACACGATCACAAGTGAGTTCAGTTGGGTTTCCTTTGTAATTTCTCAATATTTCTTCAGTATATATATACGTTTATATCCTTTTATATCCTTCTGCGACACTTTGAACTTGCAATGTCTCAGAGCATCAGGTTGATGTACACGGTGGAGGAAATTAGGATCAGTCGATCAAGCATCTCGGTTTGGGAAATCTTCAATGATGGCGCTAATGGTTCCTGGAAATTAGCGTGATTCAGGATGACGGTTATGAAATATCTATGGAGAATTAGGCCATGCTGTGAATCGGGACTCTGCCCCGAGGAACAGAGGATCCTGGGGATTTTCCAGGATGAAGAAAATTATGAGAGCGAGAAGGGAATGCAGAAGGCACTTGGTTACTTGCTTGGTTCTCTTCTAACCTTAACTGGAGGGATTCGCGTTAAATTGGTCCTTGGATCCAGGGACAGGCTCCTTTCGATTTACTCAGAACGACCTGGATTGTCCCTTTTCTCTCTGTCATTATACTTACTCCCCTTTGCTCTTCTTCAAGGGAGAAGAATATCCATTGCTGATGATCGTTCTAGAAAATACCACAATCCCAAAGTGACAGATTCCAATTGTAAGATATGGTCGTGTAAACCTTCTCTTCGATTTTCACAAGTGACCTGAGGTCTTCGATTATTCCTCGAGGATGCTTCCTTCGTTGGTATCACCATCCTGTGGACATTCGTCATTCATAAAGATACCACAAAACTGGCTGAGGCTACCTGACGAAATTAATTATAACTTGACACCTGATATGGGTTCAACAGGTGATATATGAGTTTTAGACCATTAGATTCTCTGTCCACGATCCAACTGTCAATCAAGATTTCAAAATTTGCATTATTCTAGGTTATTTCTCAGGAAACAAGCAGTCTCAAACTTTTGCAAACCATTAATTGACGTATAAATTTTAAAATTTTAGAGTTTGTTTTCTTACTAACCTAAGCCAGGGTTTTGTAAGCAATATCGGTGTGATCTAAAATCTAACTGGAATTTCGTTATAGCAATAACTGTCCTGAGGTAAATTCCCACGGTGCTAGCTGCAACATTTGAAACCACTCCTAGACACGTCCTTGCAACACCGATCGACTGTTGGACAGTATTCACAGTTTATTGTGGTTGCTGGATATTTCGATAAAAACTTTAACAGTCCAATTGGATATTCGAATAGAATAAAAATTCCATCGACTTGGATTGTGGTCAAGTTTTAGCGATGCTATCCGTATGATTCTTGGCCTCAATGGCAAGTATTGATCTGATACACTCCGCACCTTCAGCTAGTCTGCTGTCTGATCTAATATCCTCTCCACTTCAGAAGCGCTGAATGTTATTTGCTGTATGAGGAGCAATTCAGATTTCATGTATTTTCCATTCCAAATTGCATGAGAGGGAAAATATCATGTTTCGATGTGAGAATTCTTTCAAGAATTTAAGACTGCAAAGGAGACATCTGCCGACAGTGGCTCCTCTAGCGGAAAATCGTATATCACTATACCTTGCGTCTTCTGAAAAAGAAATTTATATGAAATTAATATTGAAGAAATAATATCCCATGTGAAATATGGTTCTAAGAATTTTAAGATCTTACTATTTTTAGATCTCTTCCTAAATGGATGACGTAAGGAACAGAGTGATTATTCTGTGATTAAATAATTATTAGAGAATTTGAAAAAAGATACCGCGATCAAGGATCAGGGTGTCAAAAGGCAAAAGTCAGAGGTTATATGAAGTCGTGGCGGAGGGGTTCTTTCCGAAGAACGAATTCCTCATTTCCATGTTCAAGTGATCTGTCAGCATTTTTTTTAAGAGACTAAATTTTTTATAGGGACGAGACAATCATCCTGGAATTCTCTAGGACCTGAGTCAAGCAATTGGCATTTGCCATTTATATCATAAAAATTTCGTGGACTTATTAGGCGGGTAATAACCATTAATTCTTGTAATTAATAATTTACCTTTTGTGTTTTTAGTGGTTCAACGCCGATGAAGGTCCTGGCTGAACTTGCGTGCGCTCGAGCACCAACATCCACCAGTGCAGAATCCCTACAGGATACCAGGAAACTCTCGTACAATGCACGAGGCTCGGTCCTTGATCCTCCCCTAAATGCATTGAAGGATCCACTGGTGAAGAAGATACGAAATCCCATCAAGGAACTGTTCGAACGGAAAAAGGAGATTAACGAGAGGAAGTATAATGAGAAAAGCAAAGCGGAGGCTGCCCTGAAGGAACTGAATGCGCAGAGACAGCGGAAGACCAAGAAGACACGTAGACGACAGGAATTTCCATTGGTTCGCAAAGGACCTCATGGCGGTTTAGTCGAGAGAAAGAAGCGTCGAGATATTTTCAGTAAGAAAGACCATTCGATAGGCGATGAAAAGATCAAGGATGTTTATGATTTTGACGAAGAAGAAAGTCAAATGGAAACTGGATTTGGTAACGTAATGCCTTATAGAAGTAAAATTGAAAAGAGTTACGAGATCAGCTGTCTAAGGACGAAGGACGTGGACGTGGCGGGATTGATGTCGAAGGCCATCGACGAGACTTTGGAAAACGGGGTGGAAGGTGATGTTCTGGGTAGACGATTGGAGTCTATGATAGATAAGAAGTTTAAAGAAATGGAGAAATTTGCACCGAAAACAAAGGGTGCATTGAAGTCCTTCCAGGCTGATGTCAAACAGGACGTCACAGGACCAATGGATGATTATGTAGAGCGAAACAAGCAACGCCAAAAGAAGTCTAATGAGCAGACAGTGAAACAGATGAAGATACGAAAAAAGAATAAAAGTCCAAAGAAGAAATCAAGGAATGCTTGGTACGAGAATGATAGTTCGGATGAGTTCAGGACAGCTGCCAAGGCCGCGGATGTTGGTGTAGGTATCACTAAGAGTCAAAGAACTTGCTCCAAGGGAAAGCAAAATTTGTTTGCTGAATTATCAACTTCGTCTGAAAGTGAATACGAGGAGAATGACATGGACTATGAAACCAAGAAAAGGCAGATTGGAAGGACGGCAAAGAAGATTGTTGAGGATCCTGTGGAAAATGCTGATGAGCAATTTGATGAGAACAAAGCTTTGATCGATACTGAGGAAAATAATGAAACGGAAGCGGCCGACTTGGATCAAAATCGTTGCGATTTTTCAATGGCTTCCGAAAAGATGAGGACTGACTCGGAAACGAAGAAATCAGAATCAGAAATGTCTGAGCATCCGTTAGTGATTGATGAGAGGAAAGAAAGTGACGAACAAAGAAACAGTGACGATGACGTTGATACACCGTATGATGGATCATTCGAGCTTGATGATTTATATAGAGAAGATAGTTCCGTTTCCGAATCAGATAACGAACAACCCAATAAATTGGAGCAGAACGACCAAGGCAATCAATCAGAAAAAGATTTGGCTTTCCAAGATAAATCCAATAGTGAAACGATTTGTGAAAACAAGTATCTGAAGGAGAACGAATTAATTCCTCTGGAAGAGGCACTGGATCTTTTAGATCGTTCAGAGGATCTCAAGACCATTTCAGAAAAGCCTTCAGAGAAGATGATAATGGATTCTCAACTCCAAGAAACAAAATCAGGTACTAATCTACTCGAAGAAACATCTGAACCCATCGAAGAATCACAGATGAATGAGAATGACGAAGAAGAGGAAGTTGAACACCACGAAGAGGAGCTCATTGATTTACCAGAGAAATTATCGACTAATGAAAAACCAGAAAAAGAATCTGAAAATCTTCCACTTCACGTGTTTCTGAGTAGGAAGGTTCAAGAATCAAAAAAGAGAAAACAACAGCAACTGAGGAAGCTTCAGGAAGAGCAGGAGAGAATTCTTATGGATTTCCAACCAACCAGGAGACAGAGAAAATGTGCCATCGGCAAACAGGGTCTCTTAGCTGAGATCAGCAGCTCTGACGAGGAATCATACTCCAGGGAGACATACAGAAAGTTCACTGAGAAGAGTGAACAAGACAGATCACGAAAACCCAAACGTGAATCAAAGGAGAAGCGTAAGGAGAGATATATGGAGAAGAAGCACGAGCAAATGATAGCCAAAGAACAAAAGGCCATCGAAGAGGAGATTCTACGAGAAGTTGAAAAGAAGAAAGAGACTTTTCCAAAGGATAACCTTGATTCTGACAAAGATACCTCATGTCGAGATGAATCTCTGAATAGAAAGGATCAGGAAGAGTACAAACAAAGTCAGACAACAAAAAGTAAAATAAACCACAGGAAGAGACAAATCAAACAGAAGCAAAAAAGACCAAATGAAGAATCTCAGGATAACGATCAAAAGGATCCAGTTGAACATTTCGGCGAACTAAACACCAACTGTGATAAAGTTAACGCAGAAATCGATTTCGATTATACAAAGCAGAAGAAACAAACAAGATCACCAGCCAAATCTCGAAAGACCACGAAATCTGATGGCAAGCCTGCAAATGGCAGCAGAAAAAGTAGAAATTCAAATAGCGATCGTTCAAAAAACAGATCAATATCTGCCCATAGTAAAGATCCAAAAGATCGACGTCCCTCCAGTGCCAAGTGGGGTTCTGATGATGAAGAATTAAGGACGACTAAATCCTGGAACAAAGTCGAGGAAGGTGTGGGAGTGGCGATTGGTCGTCGAAAAAGAGCAGCAGCCAATCAGCTTTATTACTGGTCGAGTTCGAGCGACGAAGAAGAGCCAATAGAAACGGCGCCAACGGTCGAGGAAGAAGACGACCGTCAGGAACAGCACGGCTGGATAGTCGGTGATTCTCATAAGAGAATGATAACGATGTTAGCAATGGAAAAGCAGCTAAAAGAAAAACGTAGAAGAAGCGAGGATGAATTCGAATCTGGAAAGGCAAAAAATAAGAAGCACAGAAACAGCACATCTTGATACGTGTTTCACGATTAGACTATCGATACTTAGATGATTTTTTCTTGTTATTCTTTTCCTTTTTTTTCAACTCACTGCTGTTAATATTATTTTCATTACTCGCATTAAATAATCGCAACGCGACAAAATTCACTGTTAGTACTACGAGTATGATCGTGTCTCTGTTTATCTACAATATATGTAATGAGTAAAACACATCCATCCTTGTAGTACTAACAGCGAATTCATGAACTTACCCATAGACAGTCAGCCTAGTTTGTCATTAAGTCATTAATTTTTCGATTTTGAACCATAATGAAACTAACCAACAGATCCACAAACTGCCAAGAGACTTCGAATGTTTTACTAATCGTTTCTGCAATGAGAGCCTATAGGGAGTGCATTTTTTCGCGAGTTAAATAAATTTCAAAAAGGGCTCCGTGAAAAATTAGAACATTTTTAAGATATACCTAAGTAGATGTAATAACGTTAAGAGTTAAGAAAGTTGTAAGAAAAAGTCGCCTTGTACATAGCCGCTTGGCGTTATGATAGTTAGGTATACAAAGATATAAATACAAATAAATATACATATATACATATTATATAGAATATATGTATCTATATGTATAGATATACTTAGCGTCCACTCATCCCTTTCCACAAGAATGTAATTATAAGTTCGTATTCAACAATGCAAAGGTGTAACGTTTTAGACTGAATGTACGAAAATATTAGAAGCGATAGGAGCACGTGGAACGGTGAGCACTTTTAGACAATACTAGGTGAAATTTTTGAACGTTTATTTCCTAATTAGGCTTTAGAGTGAAATTGAGGAAACACGCATGCACGATAAAATGTGAAAATGTGTGTAAAAAGATGTTTTCTTCTGACGGACAATGTAACGGGGGTCCAAATCATGAAATAACGCTTTTTGCCGGCTTTTCGTAAACTCTCACATATCGTAGGAATTCTAATAAAAGTGAAAAACTTAATTCGGAAAGTACGTTAAGTGTAATTCAAATACTGGCGCTGTGGCCGCTTGTAAAGGAAGCTTATCCTAGCCGGTGCCAACGCATTAATGAAGAAGAAATACGGGCGCTGGGGGGTCGCTTCACGTTATTCAAACGCTGATGTGAAACTTTAATTTCCTAATTACGTTATTTCACGTTCAAATTGATAGATCTCATGTTATGGCATAGGGCGCCCGCGATGTAAAGCTATTGTAGTTAAAATAGAAATTAATTTTTTTTTCTTTCGTTTCGTTTTTGATATGCCTAGCGGGTGCACATAATAATAACGAAGTATAAATTTTTTTTTTTTCATATGGATTACGAAAGAATTCTATGTATTACGATGAATGATAATAGACTTTATTGTAAATGTACTGCCATAATCATATAATTATATTACGAGAGCCTACGAGAATAGTTATAGATATTATTCCTGTAAAGATTAAAGAAGAAAAATTGAGGATGTTGGCACAAAAATACTAGGTACATTCAATGTAAATAGAGCATATTTTCAATGTGTCTGAAAAAAAGTATGTTTTGTAATATAAGCATTGCAAAAGAAAATAAAACTATTAAACAAAATTATTCCTTGATTATTAAATTACATACCTAAACACATATGTTTTAGTTAGCATGAATTCATAACGAATGTTACACTATGGAGTTTCCTCACTTTTTATCTCTCACTTTGAACTATTTTAATTTTAACTCAATTACGTATATAAATAGAAAACTTTCAATGTAATTGATATACGTAATGTGCATGAAACGTGCAACAATAAGTGCCATTAAGTTTATAGGTTATGTCATAATTTCTTAACCTCGCACCCGGCAGTGTTGACTGTTAATAACTGTTGCTAATTGTCACGCATACCTTTACGTATTTCGTGCTTCAACCTATTATTATAATTAGTTTTCATGAAACGATCTTACATGGAAATGGAGCATTCCAACAGCAGTGTACCTAATAAAGGTAAGAATCAAATGATTTCTTATAAAGCAGTGGCATGTTATGTTAGCATCTGTGATCTGTTGTACAAATCTTGATTTATTACTATTATTTTAGAAATAATCTTTTGGTTTTAGTCGTTCTTGTTGAGCGGAATGTGACTCCACAGGGTATACCATTACTCAATCCAACTATCATTGCCAAAAAGGGCTCAAATGACCTGGTCGAGTTAGCAATAGAAATACAACAGGTATTTTCCATACTTATATTTGTTATATTACCAATATTCAGTGATTAAAATTAAGGTGAATTTCTATTACATCATATAATTGACGTTCCCTACAGGCTGATAATTACGTTAAAGCCAATGTATGTAACAAGCTACAAATGATTGCACAACAGATGAATTTCCTTAAGAAACAAGCTGAAACTGTTCTAAAAGAGGCAAAACAAAATTCTATACTCAATCATGCTGCTTGTAACTTTATTAAACATCCAGGACACGTTTACCATTTATACCAGAGAGAATCTGGACAGATTTATTTTTCTATGCTGAGCCCAGAGGTATGTTTTTAAATACATAATCTTATGAAATTGTACTTAGCAAAAGTATTTTTGTAAAATGTTCCATGGGTGTATTTCTATCTCACAGGAATGGGGTGCCTCTGGTCCACCACATCGTCATAAAGGCTCCTTCCGACTGGAATATGATCGTTCATGGACACCTTTATCTGATATTTCGACTAAAGATAATGAACTTACCATAATTAATAAATTCCTTCAAGCTACTGAAACTTCCATGTGTCCTTCTATCATTGACGGTATGATCGTGGATTCGTGATATCAAGAATGCATCATATTGATCTTCTAGTACGAAAGAATAGATAGACACTAATTCTTAATTTCCTATTGTATATTTGCGCTCATAAATGATCAGTTAAATAGTAGAGATGCAATTAAAGATTTATTTTTCGTCCCATAGGAATTTATTAGCGTCTTAAGGATAAATAATCGATATTTGGACTTGATTCATAATGGATTTAGAAATAGACGTTCTATATTAAAAAGTAATTATTACTTCAACAATGATATATTTATTGTTAAAGAAACAGTCATTTCTTGTAATATATATTAACAAGTGTTTCTTCAATAATTCACTAACAATTTAATGCCACAAGTGACTATGTTTCTATGAAGTAACCTTAGATCAGATCAAAATCAATAGCGACAAACAAATTGATATGCTAATATAAGATAAATAAGCAGACTGACCATTTTAGTATCTTCGTGTACCATTAGAGATGCCTATAGACGATCAATTAAAGCTTAAAATTATTGTAACTATACAGAATTAATCACCAGGCAAATTCTGCATAATCAGAAAGTAGATATTTTTTTTATTTAAAGAAAATTTATGAAAACTTATTCATGCAAACAGAATTTCCAATTTGTTTCGCGCATGTATTATGACATTTTCCTATTATGTTTGAATACTATGATTTTACTTACAATATTTATATGAATTTTACTTCTGTGAAATAATAGCCGTGTTATAACTCGCAAAAGTATACTTACGTACTTTTACATTTGCATTAATCGGTAACGATTAATTCGATGTCACAAATGTACAATTCAAGGATAGATACTCGTTAATTATAGTTAGTTTTGAATACAACTAACATCATTACGTAGAGAATGTATAATAAAAAAAATCAATGTGTATTTTCCTCTGTTTCTTTACAAGTTTTTATAGAATGTCCTGAAATTAAAGAAAAAAGACCATTACTCCCGTTTGGCCCGTGAAGCAAAATGATCCTACAGAGAAAAGTGATTTATCTGCGTTTATGTATTGCGGCAGATGATGAAACAGACAGGAAGTCACGTGTTCCTGGAAGTTCAATGATATTATTATACAAAGCGCAACTGATTTCACTAACGTTAAATATGCCATAAGAGCCATTTTTTCTCGAAAGACAATTCGAATCCTAGGAACGAATTAAGGATACGGGAACTAACGCAAATCATCAATTAAGGTTACGATGGCTTCTTTTTGTTTTGGTATGAAACCGTTTGCGTCATGTGGTATTCACACGATGTGCTGTGAATAAAAGAAATAATAAGTCAGCTAAAAAAGTAACAGACTGAAACATATAATATTCTATTTCTTGAACTTACATTGTTTTGGTATCCTAAGAGGTTCGTTATCCTTTATAAGACACTCGTGCGTTTGCGTATGAAAGAGATATTGCAG
Organism: Cephus cinctus; assembly: GCF_000341935.2. Taxonomy (NCBI): domain Eukaryota; kingdom Metazoa; phylum Arthropoda; class Insecta; order Hymenoptera; family Cephidae; genus Cephus; species Cephus cinctus. The sequence goes on from NW_014333318.1 coordinate 266,976, forward strand.
GAGAAGTTGTTTATCTTCCCCGACACAAGGATCGTAAAAACCAGGTAACTGGCTCTATGAAAATAAAATATCTAGCTTACATTAAAGGACCAATTCTCATCGACGAGTAATAGTGGCAATAACAATAAAATAGTGACCTTTGATGCATTGTGAAGAACAAGTTTTGAGTCTTTGACCAGGCATTGTAGTGGGATAGTTACATCTATGACCTCATCTCTATGACCATTAACTCCATCTTCCCCAAGATTTCTATCTTGAGGATAGACAAACCTTCCATAAAGTGCCTTCGTAATAACTAGACCTCTTTTCGATTCCTCTTCTGATCTAATTCTACTGAAAGTAGCTTTCATAAGATCAACAGCTGCCCTAGCTTCTCTTTGTTTTTCCAACATCCGAGATTTATTCATCTCTCGCTGCTTCTCCTTGTCGCGTTCTTTTTGCTCCCGCATCACCGGGTCGATGATCAATTTTTTTACAATCGTCCACGTTATTAGTGGCGCCACCGTCGCGTAAAATACTGGTGCCGGGAATACCTCGTCGCACAGATGAATTGGAAACGCATACGTTTGAGAAGCGCGACTCAGTTTGATTTTTAAGGTCACACCCATCGGTACTCCAACTCTGACTGCTGCGGAGAGTGCACTATGCTTCGATACTTTCTTTTCAGCACCATATTCTACAAAAGCTCCAAATGTGCCAGCTCTGTAACAATTAATATCTTTGGATATGCTATTGCTGATAAACATTATTGGAGAGAGAATACGAATAGCAATACTAACTTTATACATCCACGTAATTTCATTTGTCTTTCCTCCATTTTGTAGGTATAATTAAGGCTTGCGTATGAGTGCAGGATTCCAAATTGTATTGAAAAAGCAGTGTACGATTGAGATGTGTCTCTTACTATCATTGTGCTCATTGCACTCTGTAAACCAGCCCTATACGTGAGATAGCCCACTGTATGTTTATCTAACTGCATTGCCAATGCTATAATGAATGATTTCATCAATCAAATTATATTAATAAATTTTATCGGTTTATCTAAATCTAGTGATGGATATGTTACGCACTTCCCACGAGACCCGGTCTAATCCCGTGTCCTGTGAATTGTAAAATTGTTGCCCCATTGCAAAATAATCTTTTTGTTAACGTCCTAAATCCTTTTAGTGATATTACAGGTCCGTTTCCAGCACCGACATCCAATTCTATCCAGCCTTTTGATGATACTAAACGTCTAGCACCAACGTTAATAGAACCTGTGCCAGTTCCATTTTGAGTACCCAACTGACCAGACATCGTAATAGTGTCTCTTAATGTCAAGGGGGCTTCTATCGATTGAGCAAATGACATGCCGCTAACTTCAACCGATGAAAAAATTCCAGGCCTGTAAAAGTGATTAGTACTTTATGTTGCCAATATATTAGCGTGATAAATGAAATTGATAGTTTTAAATAATAGCTTACGGCTCTTCATAGTCATCATCGTATCTACTAAAAAGATCTGTTGCATTGATGTTGACTATAACGCTGCCTTTGGGATTTGTACGTTGCTGTAGCCTTCTTTCTTCTCTTTCTCTTGCTAGGCGTTCATACTCTTCTCTTATTTCCTGAGGAGTCTTTGTACGCTGAACAATTTCCCATCCCTCTGTTTCAAGGCCACGGGTACCCAAAGAATCATAAATTGCTCTCTGGTGAGGGTCACTTAAAACTGCAATAAACATTATGATTATTATTTCATACAACAGCCTAACTCTGTTAATTATGGCACAAAATTTAAATATATGATACCTTCATATGCTTTCTTTGTACGATTGAAAAGGACTTCAGCCTCTTTCTTAAGGACGGGATCTGCATGTTTATCTGGATGGTATAATCTACTTTGCCTACGATAAGCATTGTTAATTTCTTCAGGAGCTGCCTGTAATCACAGAATATAACAGTAAGTCATAAATATTCAAAAGTATATATTACAAAATTATGATATGTGTACTGTATGTGTCAAATATGCAGTTATCTCACAACTCATGCTTAGTATAGAACAATTTGGGTGTGCCTAATTTTAATAGACATATATATATATAATAAAAGATAGAGTAAATATTTGCTCACAATGCTACTTGAAAATACTTGAATTGTTGAGTTATGCAAGTTTTGCTTAGGAGAACAATTGTAATGAATGTTTTAAGTTTACAGAATTGATTCTGAGTGATAATGTGAACCATTTAAATTTTACACGCTATTGTTTATTTCTATATATGAAAAAATGGAAATGCACTGCAAAAATTCCGGTGATAAATTTAGCCGAATTCACGTGTAAAAGTTGAGTAAGAGTAACCGTCAATGTTCTCTAGCTTGTATCAGACTTTTTCAACATTTTTTAAACAGATTTAGTCAGATATTTTTTCACCGGCTTTTTTTCATAATTAAGGGTTTGATTACGTCAGCGTCGCAGAAGAGAAAGTCACGTGGAGGATTAGAGCAAAAATTGATCACTCTCCATCTCTGTTAGAAAATAGAATTGTATGATGTAAAATAACTACATATTCTCACGTTTCTTGGTACGTTCAAAAACGTATAGAAGTCCTCTTCAATTATATTGTCCTGTTCGATATCGTCGTCCATTTTAAATCCTATAAATTTTCTTTCCTTCAGTGAACCTCAGGATCCAGAACGATATTTTCTTCACTCAGTCTTCTGCTTTCATAGGTTACGAAATTGTCTGCAGACCGGCTTTTCTTAGTTCAAACAACATTTACAGACGGCAGCAGTAGCTCAGTTAAAAAAATGCCATGGTTTACCGACTGCCGGTAATTTTTACACGAAGAAAAATGATTTTACCGACAGATCAGAAGAACCAACTTTTTAAATCTATATTACGACCAACGTAAGAATACCCAATATTGCTTTTAGTAACTCCGCCATTGTTTGGAGTAGGGTGCCTCTACCATTGAATAGATAGGTCCCAGTAAATGGACGCATTAATGTAAATTATATTTATATATAGTAACTCACACGGATATCCATTCAGTAGAGGCGTTTCTTAACGTGCTCATCCACCGATGGATTTACCCCATAACAATTAAAAAGACACGATCGCCATTAAACGAAATAGTGCCCATATCCAGGTATCAAAATTTTCGCAAAATAGACCTCACAAAATGATCAAGAAGCTTTAGTGTCTTAAAAAAAATTCGAACGCCAAGATGCGCAACGTTACGACTCTCGGTAGCTCATAGAAACAAGCGAGTAACTCAACGATCCAGGCAGTGGCCAGTACGCAAGAATGAGAGGGAAACCGTGGACGTTAAATCGGCATGAAAGGTAATATTGTTCGATGGCTGCTCGCTCAACGTAAACATTTACGCCTAAGAAACCAAAGCATAAAGCCGTCGTCCGTGGTTGGGCCCAATGTTTAAACGACGGCGTGCGCCCTAATTTATGGGCCTTTTTAGGGCACGGTCGTGCCGTATTAAGTTTTAAGTTTTAACTGCCCTCCCGTCTGGAGTTTGGGGCGAAGCAGGAGCACGCGATGCAGACGCGATCTATGCGTTCAACGACAAACGAGAACTGGACGGCAAATAAGACTGCAGTCTGGGACGAAGGTGCGTGACGTTCCTCAGGCTGCAGGTACAACCAGGACTAGAGACAAGAAGAAAGAAAAAAAGGAAGAACAAGGTCCGTGAAATAACACTACCACTTAGATTGGCAAGCAGTGCTACCACGGCACCAGCACTGGCAGCACTGCTCATGGAACGTGACCGCGTGGTAATCGCTCCTGTCTCGCCTTGCCGCGACAAACGAACGACTATAAAATCGCAATAAACTTGGGGGCGAGGTTAAGAGAAAAGCTGGGGAGGCCACGGGAGCGAGATTGCTTTGACATTCTTAAATCATAACAGAGAGTCCCTGTAGCGGCGTGGCCTGGAATATATATATATATGTATACCTTATTTCTCGACGAGAGAGAACAAAATTCTATTTGTACGTATATAAGTTATGGTATCGTGAATTAAGAAAATGTAGAAATTTTTAATAAGTGGATATATTATTTCTTTGGTTACAGACACTTTGACAGTTTATGGGTATTATACAATAATATTATTATATTATAATACTTATACGCGACAAGAAAGAAATAAAGGCTGCCACCATGGTGGCGTATAAAGTAATCCTCATAATCGCGACATAAGCATCAACAATAATGTTAAACGACGAGGGAAACAATTGAACAATCGGGACCGATGTGTTGGCAAACATTGGCATTGTACTGGCCTAACAATACCCTGTTATGCTGGCAACATTACCTTCCGTTGCTCCCACTTTAGGTCAACAATTCGCTCACTCGAGCATTGCCACTGTTGAAAAATATCCGGTCGAGCCGCTCACTGCTCTTTCTCTCTGTTTCTTCTCTATTTTCATTTTTCTTCTCACTTGCTCTTTCTTCTAACATACCTATACGTTTTTATATATTGTACAACCTGTCGACGTACGTTACCCACAAGTCTTATTAGAATAAAAAAAGAATTTAAAAAAAAACTCAATAATCTTACAATAATTGAAAATCATTTAATTGCGTAACAATGTTGTTAAAAAAATAACAAAAAATATATTACCAACGGAAAAGACCCGTGAGAAATGTCAGAATGATCATCTTGAGTAATAAATATTTTTTAATCCAACAGTGTCTCGTATCGGAACATCTGGCAGTTTGATTGGAAATAGGCTGAAGCACACGAGGCATAATTTACAAAACATTTCAATTAATACCAGTAACAACGAATTGATATCCTTTTACGGTCTGGCAGATTCCTCGACGAGAAAGACTCTTGCGCAGGTGTCACACTCGTGTTACGAATCATCGGCTACGTATGCGTATGGGATACGTGCGTATGGAATACGCAGGACTTGCATTACGTAAGTGTGTACAGTCCTTTCCGAGAAATGCAATTCGCAAAAAAAAAATGTCTGGGTTGGAACTTTTGCAGAGACGAGGTCGGTGTCGATTACGTCGTCAATTTTGTAAGACAATGTCCCATTTTTTTTGTCACGTTTTTACGCAACGCATAACCTAAATTATGAGTTCGATTCTAAGAAGCGATTCGCGTCAACGTATAATGTTTATGGTCGCTGGATCACCGTCGACAAATATCCTGCTTAATGTTTATCGATTCGAATTTATCCCGCTTGATAAGCGGCTCTGCTGCAACTTCTCAGGAATACCAATTGTTTTTCTTACCGAGGATGAATGATTAAACCTCGTCGTCGTTGTCATTTAGGTTATATTTTTCATCATTGCTAGGGAGTTGCGTCGGTATCTTGTTTTTTTATAGATTCCAGCTATACCGACACAAAAGACCTTCCGTGGCTTATGTTTTGACGTGCTTCGTTAATCCTTAGGGACTGTGTTTAGGTTATATGTACTCCTAATCTGGAGTCTGGACAGTTCGATTCCTTAGTTTATACCTAGTTATTGTATTAGCATACATGTTATTGTTACTCAATATGATTTTATGGTGTCACATAGCGTTGAAGATCTTACCAATAGACACTGGGTTGTGATTGTATTTGTGTGATAAGATGCCACTGCTATGAAATTATCTCGCTTGATTTTAGTCTGTAGAGAAAATTTGGAGGGAGTTAGGGTATTTTTTTACCATGTGTTTTTATAATTTTTTTTATTATTGCAATTTTGCAGATCTAGAGTTATTACTGAAAAGTATGACGGTTGAGGAAGTTATGGGTGCTATTAATTTTTGTAAATCTACACGGGGATGTTTGTGCGGTGAGATTCGTTCGAGCGGAGTTGAGAAACTCTCGCTGGGCTGGCATGAACGAACCACAGGCTGATGTTCCAAGACTAGTTGCCAGCCAATCCGGAGCTTAGGAGAAACTTTCGTACCGCCCCATCATGGCGACTGTTTCCGTTGCCCACTTACACAAAGAACCAACGACCCTTATTCACTGGTTCTCTTTTTAATCCCTTTCAGCTTCGATTTTCTATATTTTTCATATCTTTGGTCAATTTATTTATGCAGAAATTCTACGCGAGCGTCAATTTATGGAGAAACTGTATAGCGGAAAAAATAACAGTTCAGGTATCCTTATAAGGATTTTCAAATGGTACTAAGGAGATTTATATAGATTTGGACTCATTGGATTGATTGGCATATAATAATAATAATTTTATTGTCCGTAATATTATTTTTTTTAATTTGTAGTTTTCTTGGGTATCAATGAATTAATCAAATCGCTGACCGATTAGAATTGCAAAATATTTTACACACTGACAGTTTGCAATTTTCAAATCGCATGAATCATCAATTTCGTTACTGATTATGCACGCCGATTGAATTGAACGAATAGACGTGCGTAAGCTCCAAAAAGCGAAAAAGGAACATGAAGAGAGGCGATGTATTCAACTAGAATAAATAAAATTAAAGAAAAAAAAAATACGGTATTCGATCTTTGAAAGAATACAATCCTAGCGATATCCACTGTTAGATACATATTCTTTATTTTCGTCATGCCGACAAGACTTAATCATTATGACGTAAACTTGTATCGTCAGCAAATGAAAATAAAAATAAAAATGCCTCGTGAACAAAATCCGTCAAGCGACTTCAATTAGCAGATAAGCCAAACAGTCGTTGCTTAATTATTCTTTGGAATGCACGTGTAAGCGTCCCAATTACATAATTAGCCATGCGTTAACGTAATAAGATTTTGCGACCAGCTATATATGTATGTCAAAAAACGTATAGGTTTTATAAATTTCAATGATACATTTGTATGAAAGAAATGATTTCTCTTTTTTTTTTCAAATTTCTTTTTGATCCCGCAATACGAATTTATATAGTATGTAATCGGCTGGTATTGTCGACCGCAGTTAGAGGTGCTGCTGGTAAAGGTAACTGAAAGCAGAAGAGGAGGTGGAAAGCAGCGACCAGGAGTTTCTACAAGTCACGAAACGTCGGCTCCGCCTCCATCTTCCCACTGCTCCGCGTTTAGTCCTTCCCCACGCGACGCCGGCCGCCAGGCAGTCAGGCGTCCAAGCCAGACTCAATCTCGGTTCAGTTTCGTTTCTTCTCGGTGCTTCGTTCAACTGGAGCATCTGTGTCGTATGAACAAGATTTTAGATTAAGCAAAGTGTAACGATTATTGTAAATGTGCAACGACCTTATTTGCTGATTTGTTAAGACGTAACGATAAAAAGTGAAACCTGTGCCAAGTCCGGAGAGGAATTATTCTGATAGAACTGCGAGCCAGGTAAATTGTCATTTATTTCTTGTATTTGTTTCGCGTAACACGAGTGACAGTGATTTTAATGACAATTATTAAGCAGCAAATGAAATAAGGGGTTATCATTGGTTTATTTTTTGCTCGACTGAGGTTAACGCTAAGAACGATGTAGTGGTGGTGTACGAAGATTTTTTATCGAACTGCAGAACATGTTTTAACGGGTGATAGGTTATTGATCGTACTTCTTTTTAAATTGAGGAAATCAATAATTAATTATATATACTTGACAATTCAAGAGAATTGTTTTAATTCGTCGTCTTACTTGACTTTTTAGTGCTTGCTGTAAGACTCGTCAATAATTTCCGTTGCGACGGATCGCGCGAGATTCGGACTGAAACGAATTTCAATAGATTCGCAATTATTTGCGTCAATTGAAATTACGATATTGAATGAGTCGTGACAAAAGTGATTCCAATAGTGAGGCATCGTTGAAAATTATTTATCGATCCGTCCAGCACTGTTAATGACCATATAAATTTGTACATCATTTTAGTTCCTTGATTCGCCGTATCTAATAAAGCAGCACTGCAGTCTTTCTTCACGAAGGACGAAGAGTAAGATCTGTCGATTATTTCGTGTTTTAGGTTTACAAACTTAAACGTCGGTTAATTCGAACAAAAGCATTATTATGGTATGTGGCTGTCAAGCAGCAGTGGGTATACAAGCGTGTGCCCTCTCTGACATTCGTTTGAGAAACCATTAAGTTTTTACGATTTGACACTAAGAACAGTGAATGGTGGTAACCGTGATGTTAAGCAGTGGCAACCCCGGAGAAAAGTCAGTATGTTTATTGAGGCTTTTAAAATTTAAGTACCACAGTGGTTGTGTGTTTCGCTGTTGTTACGTGAACGAAAATTTTAGAGGTTCAGAAGCAACCGGTAGAAAAATTCGTGAACGGTAAATTGTCGATCCATCATGCAATTTTACTCTTAAAAAATTTCGCACGCTTCGGTCGTCGTTCTAAGCGTGCCAACAAATTTCGTAAAGTTTGTAAACTCTGTCCGCGATCATTCACAATTTATGTGGACTCGACGCACGGTTTACAAAACACCAAGATAAACGTCGTATCGCGAGATATACACGAACAACATTTCACCAATTGATAGTTTTTACATCTCACGTTTTATCCGATTTGCACCTGGTGGGGATGGAGTTAAAAGAAGTAAAAACGTAATTTATATATAGACGTTCACTTTTTCTTTTAAAACGAAGGTACACGGCCATACAAAACGCGTGGCCCTAAATTCTGAAAATGATAAGCACAAATATGTTGAATATAAGAAAATGTTTAACATACGCAATCGCGATAGTAATTAGTAAACAAATAAACAATTGTATTCATAGCTTTCGATACCATAATACGTTTGTTTGACTTGAACAAGTATAATCAAATATAAATATTTATAAGTAATTTTTCATTGAACGATAAGCCATAGTCATGAACGTAAGCGTTGCTCAATTAGAGTTATCTATAGAAATCATTAAGTAACCCACGAGCAGATTAACGACTGTGAATAAACAATAAAGTAGCAAGAAAGACGCGTCTACAGAAGTAAACTTTTTGCTGGCCGTTAATCGAAATCCAAGGAGCATGGAAGATCACAAAGGATCTAGAAAGATCGAGTAGAGTTCGTTCTTGGCATCAGACTGAATTACGAGACCGCAATGCAAGACTCACACTTAAAGCCAGATTTATTATCGGAGAATTAAGCCATTGCCCGAAGGAGCAACGAGTCCTTTTTTTGGTGAGAGGTAAAAAGATAAGGAAATAATTTATTTTGAAATTTGAAAGAAAAACATTTTTAATCGTACTTTACCATATGTGATATACGAAGCCGTTTCGAATGTTATTCAATCGAAATGATTTTTCAGTTCATCTCGAAGAAGCCAGTCGAAGGTCTCGCAGGATCGAGTATAAATTACGAGGTTGCTAGTTGTGTCAGGATTTACGATCCGGGAACGGGACTAAGGAGTCGAGTACTCGCGTTACCCTAGCCGGCGGAAGTCCCGATGCGTCCCTCGGGAACCGCCGAGTGGAATCATCGGCGTCGGCAAAGTCTCCGGGGCTAAGTGCTCAGCTGTTCCAGACTTGTCAACCGAATAGCGGCGTCGTGTTAGACATATCGTCGAGGCTGGAGATAGCAAGGCGCGCGCGGGCCTTGCAGCGACGCCAGGCATCGCCAACGTCGGCAGGCTTCCTCGGGAGCGTCGGGGTGTCTACGTTCGCCTGGAGAAGAGGGAGGCACTGTGTCACTGTCATTTAAAACACATTAAACCCACGTTTCAATACGCGGCCCTGTCTAAACTCCCGTTTCGTGTCGCACCCACGTACGTCATCGTATACCTAACCTAACCTCTAATACAAAATCACCAGGACTCGCTAGATATACTTCTGGACGAGACGCACTTTCGATACTTTCCTCGCTTCCTTTTTTTCGGTGACTTTAAAAGCCTCGATGAGACAAGAGGAAATTTGTGGCTCGACGAAAAGAAGAAAAAAAGATGGCGTCCGATGGCGCGGGAGAGTGAGAAAAATGGTATTTCGAAATTTCTACAAATCACGGCTTTCGTTTATACGAATCGATTGAGATTCGTGGGTATCGCGTAAACAAAGAGGCGTCGAGATTTTTTGTATATTTTTTTTAACTCTACACCTTTTCTTGTTAATATCGAGATGGCGTCGTTTGCCAAAACATGGCGGTTACCTCGGCTTACAATATCTTTAGCGAAAAAGAGGCGCGGTAGGAATATCGAAGATATTGAGAATGAAAACGACGAGTGAACTGGAAACGTATATAAAGATCCTGTGAGAAAATATAATTGGCTGACGCAAGATTCTCTTTGTGTGTTACAGATTCTACATCGTCCCTCAAGATTCATACTAGACGATAATGCTAACGTCTTTTCGGATTATCTTCATCTTTACACGAGACCTGAACCATCGCTGAAACTTATCGTTCCAACTTCCGCTTGGTATTGGCCAAGTCTGACGATTTGCATGAGACGAAAATGTAACGAAGTACGAAAATAAAAATATATCTTCTGGAAGATCGATCAAGCTTTGTGGGTCCGTCAAGAAAGAAGAGGACAGGCACGACACGATTTCGAAAAAATTTTTCGTGTCTAACAGCCAGCACTGATCCGACTCTTACGCAATGTTTTCATGAAACGTGAATTTCATCAGAAGGAAATAATATTAACTAATGAAATTGAGAAGACGACATTTCATGTGATGCTTATAAGCTGTTAGCAGTTACTATAAGGATAAACTGAAAATTTTTTTTATTGTATATAATATATCGAGTCCGTGAATGAAATTTACGTGAAACGTTAAACCATCGTGACGGAGTTATCCGAGCTAAGGAAATTTGTGATTTGAGATTTGTATTGGAAGAAAAAATAAATAAAAATCAAGTGCAGTGTTCATGAACAATTTACAAGCTAGTAAAGACTGTTTTAAACAGTGTTGCGAAGCTTTCCCGAGTGTTGAGAAAACAGTGACTGCTAAAACCCAGAACGACAAGATTCGTTGTCTAGAGGGCAGGCTTAGTCTAGAGGTGATCAAAGGACATAATTGTGGAGGGCCTATCAGCTTATTGGGGAGATTTTGTCGAGCAGCGTCGCGTAAATGCAGCTGCGGCAGCCACCTTCTTTATGAACTACTCAGCTGCAGACACAAGCAGAATGGTTTTGCATCACATTCCTGGACCCGGGGTGAGTGTTGTGTTTACCATTTTTTTTTTTTTTTTTTTTAAGTATAATAATTTCACGAAAATTCAACGGCAACAGACAGTAACGCTATCACGGTACCACGTTACTGTACAAGTCGAAAGTTGGTTAAATCGTGTACGCAATATTTACTTGCTCAAAAGGAATTTTCTTTCATTGGAAAGCTAACGAGTGTCGAGTATTGTAAACGATGCAATCTCGAATGGCAATCGGTCGACTTATTACCGACTGCCAGTACGATAGAGTTTATCGATATTATTACCACTATTAGTACCACGGGCAACGTATACGACTACTGGGCATTATACAGCTTAATTGCATCCCGTAACATAATAATTTTTTTTTTTTTTTTTTCATCAAGAATGCCGTTAGCGAGAGTTAGTGTTTATCGGTCAACGATACGGTTATAATAGGCATAAAATAGTCTGATATGAAAATGAATCCCCATGGGTGGCTCATGGGACGTGAAAAATAATTGCAAGATCCCATTAGCTCTTGATGTTTTCTATATTCTGAACTATCTTATTCCTGTCACTTTTGTTTGTTATCACTGCGTAGGAACGAAGGAGGTCGTGCCCCCGAAAATTTCGCAACGCGCAAGCTCCTACGTCGCGTTACTTGGCGTTTTCATTGCAATTGCGACTTCGTTATTTCTCCTTTCCATTTTTTTTTGTATGTTGTGACCATTTTTTTATTTTACCAACCATCATTTTGGTGGTAACGTGTAGGGCATATATCGTAGATACATATAAGTAGTATCAGCTGATTGGATTATTACTCGTCATCGATATTATTCGATTGATCGACCATGGGTCAGCTTACTGTGTTATCGATTGATTTCAATGGAAAGGTCATTTGTCTCATTAGTGCAGCTCTGAAGATCATTTTGAGGAAAATTAATAATCGATTGACTCACTCTGCGTCCAAGTAGACTTTACCGTGATTCGATATAGCTAGAAATTTTTTAATTTCAACGACGTAATCGCGTTATTAAAGTAATTGACTTTTATTTCAAAATTATTTTTTTTCCTTATTAATACGAGCTATTTTGGAAATGCCTTTTATCAGTCAAGGTAAAATGATTTACATAGTGTCCATATTAGTTGATTATTATTAATGCTATACGATGTGAACGAGTGTTATAAGAAATGAAAAAAAAAGAATATAATGGAGTCTGCTTATCGAGGGCTGATAAGAGTAACGTATCAGTGTTTGTCATTGATCCGAATCGATCTCTGTATTTTGCTACAGACCTTCGTTAACATAGATATAGAAAGTCAAGGAAATCACGGCTATGAGAGAACAGTGTAATGGGTGGACAAGAGGGAATAAAAAATTATCAATTTTCAATTTGCCCTTAGCATACCACTTTGTTATTCGCAATAGCCTAATTCTGATGGTATGAAAAATTTTATTCAATTTTCCACGTTAAATGTAGATAAAAATTTTTGTAAATTATTTTCACAATTTTTTGTCCCCCCCGCATTGCGCTGCATGTTTATCTAGGGAGAACAAGTAATTGAATGACTGTCCTGTAAAGTTAATGATATCGGTACCCAAAGGGGTCGCAATGGTCTCTGCGATTCTAGAACAGCGACGGCAAACGATTTCTCAACGTCCCACTGTTGATGCAGTTCTGCGGTAGTGCAACAGCCGCCACTATATCTTGTCATGTTTGTAAGCAGAAGCGTCTGAACATTTAGCGAACCGTAGTATTCGGCTTTGGGGCTCTTGTTCGATTTTTAAACAGCACCCTGTGGCGACAGAGGAGATTAATTAAACGTTAAAAAAAATTTTGCCCGGATTTTCGAAATTATACATTTTGTACCACCCTCAGTCCCACTGACGCTCTGATTCGATACGACGACAAGGAGTACGCAAGGCAAAAGTGTGTAATACCCGTGGTGGGAATAAAATATTTGCAAAGAAAAAGCCCAACGAGAGACATTCATAAAGTCGTAAAACAAGATCGCAAATTAACGATCTAGCGAGATCGTAAGTTTTCCTTGGCATAATACGGTGTCACAACACTTAGCCAGTGTTTGTAAGCTCCTGGCGACGAGACTTCAAACATCGCAGAGTCCGCCAAAAGTTCTGACATCTTGGCAGGGACCAGAGGAAGTACCCCTAGATTTAAAAAAAAAAATATTCGAAATCCCCTCAAACTTTTTTTTTTTTTTTTCCAAAATGACAACGTACCAGACTCGACAGTGATTTTGAATGTTTTTTTTTTTTTTTTCAACAGGAACTGCAACAAGGCAATGACAGCCACCCTATAGCAGAACTGGGCACGATGCCGCAGGAGTCTCCGCACTCGTTGAAAATCAAGCAGGAGCCGTTTCAGCAGTCGCCGGGATCGACTCTTCCGTCGCTTCATCAAGGTACGATTTCACTTGTCAAAGCTTCATGCCAATGGCGCGCGGTTACTCGGCTGGCGCGTTCACTGGCACTTCTGCAGCCGCCAAGGGTCATCATCTTGTTTCGAAAACACCGCAACGCCAAACGTACCGAGAAACAACAAACAGTCCGGAGCGATTAGTGTGTGAAAGACCCGATGTTGGTTAAGAAGTCAAGCGGTGCTCTTGAGAAGCTTTTTTAATCAGCCTTTTGTCTCTCTCGCTCTGTCCACCTTCCCTCTCTTTCCCTCACACGTCACTCGTACCACTCGAAAGCAGCGAAACTCCTAATAGCGCCAGTCGCACGTGTCCCTGCTTCGTCTGGGGGGGTAAAAAATTCGGATAAAAAATATTTAAATATCCGTCCAAGCACCAAAGACACCGCCCACGTGTTCATATGTCCACATATGGACGGCCAATTTTTCACACCTGTATCACACCGTTATTTATATCCTGCGTTATCGTTGACAATTAAATTTTCTTTTTCGAGACCAAGATCTCGTGAAGTTGCAATATTGGCTACGGGAGGGCCGGTGTAAGAGCTGCGTTCTAATAATACGAGGAAGATGAGAATCTGGAAAGAGTACGTGCGAAGAGAGGGGCGGGAGGGAGTGACGATGGGGAGGAGTGAGACGGAGATAGGGAGAGACAATGAGAGAGAGAGAGAGAGAGAGAGAGAGAGAGAGAGAGAGAGAGAGAGAG
>NW_014333318.1:281203-284142 GCF_000341935.2 Cephus cinctus
GGGGGGGGGGAAGAGTGAGATACAGAGAGAAAAGCAATAAGAACGAGGAGTGGCAGGAATAAGAGCAGCAGTAACAGGGATGATGTACCGCGGGAGGCTGCGCCCTGATCTTTCTTCGCACCGTTTAGTCACATTCTCCGTACGTCTGCGTACGAATAGAGAACTCAGTATCTCTATGTGGCGACTTTCTTCGTTCATCGCGACTCGGTCGCCCGTCGTCCGATAGTTTCTTTTGTCACCGAAATTTGGTGCTCCGACGTTGATCGAAGGAAAATGAAAATTGGTGATTAAAATTTATTTTTTTTTCATTTCACTCGAATTTTTTTTATTTATAAAAAGTGAAACGAAATATATATATATATATTTATATATATATATATATATATATATATATATATACTCATTGGGACAGTATTGTTAATTTTTTTTATTGGACCAATCTCCTCTCTGCTGCCGATGACTATTTTTTTTTTTTTTTTCTTTTACCCTCGATATACTATCCCGACCTGTATATATGCATTTGAAGAGGCATAACGAAAGCTCTGGTTTCGTGAATGGCTTATTGGACTATCGTAATGGCCGTCTCGGGGCTCGACTTTCCTTCTTTTATCTCGTACGATTTAAGAAGCTGAGCCTGATAAGTTCTCCCTGCCGGATCCGATTTCGCACTTATTATTTGCTAATCGCACAGAATGCCGCCGAGATACCAACGACAGTCGGCGATGCGATTAATCGGCGTCCCTTGTTGGCTTCCGAGTGAAATCCTAGACAATGGACGCGCATTGATACCTTCGCGACGAAGATAAGGACTCGCGATGTATTCAGGGGGCCAAAGTCTGCGGGTCCTTGGTTAGGCGGGAACTTCGTGGGGAGCTGAGCCTGAAAAATACATGGGAAATCTTTTCCGAGCGAAAGCGTCTGTTCACAAGTGTCGTGATAAATTCTCGAAATCGATGGCTCTGGCTCTGGTCCAGGAAGAGGAAGATTTAGAAGGGAAGACGAAGGGTACCCAGTCGGCGCGTGCGTTTTACTGTTTGGAGAACCCTTGCGAAATTGGGACGGATCACGAAACTCTTTTTCTTCTTAATGAGGCTGGAGCCCCCCTCCCCCTGGTTCGCTCTATTTTTTCAGGCATCCCTTAACGGCAGGGGTTGTCCTAGGCATTCGCTTCAAACTTCAGGTCGGTGGGGAATACGCACTAGGGTGAGAATGACGAAATGCCGGTCAGGTGGGTTGTTTTGAAAGTCGAACTCCTTCAGACCGATTTAAATTTCCCGCCATTCCTTATGGGACCCCCGACGCTACTGTTGAAATAATAAGGGTGGCAAAAATTTGTTTACCCCGTGTCAATGGATTTTGAAATTTTTTTTTTTTTGGGTCTTTGGTCACGTTTGAAATTTTAGGGGAGGGGGTGATGTGGGAGGGGGGCACGCATGCGAGGTCTGTCCTGGACCATGCGATTCTTTGGGAATTGGCTGGGTGGGAAGTGCAGGAGAATCACGGATGCTAATCTTGGAGGCTGGGTCTTAGGGTACATTGATATATTGCCCAACGACACAGTAGCGTTCGGTGTGAATGGCCGACTTACCCTGCCAGTCTATACCTATAGCGACGATTGTAGTCAACATGGGAATCCACGTAGTTGGCAAGAATCCCAATAGCCACTGGAGAGACGGTGATTAGGAGGAATCGTTATCGCTCTCCGATTATATCGTAGCGACTGTACGAGTAACGGAAGTATATTTCAGTATCCGTGACCTTGTGTCGTGTAAGTGTATCGTTCGGCTCAATTAATCTTAATGAATATTTTTTTTTTTTAATCGAGGCAAACAAGGACACGGTTTAAGGGCAATCGGTTTTTACGAACAGTCGCGATTACTCGTGTCACGTTGTTACGTAACCTCGTGTTATTCACTGCCGAAACCCAGCATGGGAGATTCCGAAAATTTTCATGGATTATTTAAGAAAAACTTTTTTTTTCAAGTCTTTATCACACATTTTTTTAAATCAAATTTCGAATCGCTGCTAGTTTTCCTGTTTTTTTTAACCCAAAATTCAAATTGCTTATCTGCCGCTGTAACTATTGTATAAAATTCGTAACCCGATAACCTTGTGTGCCATTGATCAGTTTTATTAGCTCATTTCGTACTACACGTGTAACAAAAAAAAAAATGGCGCCATTCTCAATAAAATTCCCGATACTCCATTTTCGTCCGATTTCGTCCGATACGATATATGTAATTGGGTGATACAATTTTTTTTTTGCAAAACACTCCGATCCACACAATAATAATAATAATAATCCATGCTTGGTTCAATGCTATGTATAAACGTGCTGCGTATTAATATAGTAAACATGATAAGTGGCATAAAGTGAAATTAAGGGGGGAAAAAATGAACACATTGAAAATACCTCGTTCGATGCTATTCGTGGGATGACGTGCTTCTTACGTCACGACGAGGTCGAGATACCATTCGCTGATTGGCTCTCGTTCGAGATACCACCAGATTAGCTATCTCCCGTTGATGACCTCCTGATCTCACGCTTCGAGTCCTCCTGTACCCCAGCATCATCGTCATTGTCACCATTGGCCACCTTCATTATTATTATTTCAACAGTATTCGCTATAAATAATGCTGTCTTCCATTTTTATTCCTCTCTCTAGAAATTCTCGAATTCCACCTAGAAATCAAATCTGCTTGCTCCGTAATATGTATAATTGAAAATATCAAAAGTGTCGTTCGACTTGGTAAATAAGATGCTTCCAATAAATCTCCCCCTCGTACTCTAATCTCCCTCTTCCTCCATAGATTCTCCAAATCAAGATCGCCCGTTCCTTAATAAAACGACACCCAGTATTTCTCACGCCATACATCATCGTTCTTCAAGTTTCGAAATATCACAGCTGCATTTAGTGATATGATGGGGGGATGCTGGG
>NW_014333318.1:284877-286894 GCF_000341935.2 Cephus cinctus
CCCCCTGTACCAAAGTCGTCATTCAGCCACGATTACGAACCGCACAAACTGCATCGTCGATAAGATGAACTCCGAGAGTCAGCGTGATTACCGTATTCCGAAATAGGTACGACAGCTCGAAGATAAAAATTTTCGTTTTTTTTTTTATCATTTTTAATGATAACAAAAAAATATATCGGAAGTGGATTTTGGAAAAAAAAATTTGACAAAATTCGGATGAAAATTAGGGTCAGGGGTTGATACCGTGATACCGAAACTTTTGCTCTTTAAATTCTTTGCTAATTGTACCCCCCCTACGAGGCACGTGCCCCGAGCATATGGGGCTTGTTCGCTCGGTAGGAACCCCTTGGGCTATTCGATCTCCCCTGATTAGCTGGGTACGACTCCCGCTCCACCTCCATCCCCTGTAACTTACTGATACCATTATGGGTATGGCTTGTCCGTGTCTCTGTGTGTTGTTCCTCGATTATCCTACTGTGCGCTGGGGTGGTGCAACGAGGTGGTAAAGGAGCATAGAGATTGCGATAAGCACAAACCGTTTGCCAACACACCTGACTGCAACTGGAGATTGCCATGCGATACTTACCAGACCGCATCTGCTATTATGCAGACGTATTTACGGATGACTTTTTGCTCTTAGCTACTTGGGACTTCGTGTTACGTTCGACGCTTTTTATTAGATTAGGCGCGCACGTTGGACGTGCATGCACTTTTCGTTCTCTTTGTCGCGATTGAAATTTTTTTACGAGCATTTTTTTTTTTAGAGACAATTCTCTTCGATCGCGGCGATCGACGATTCTTTGTTGTGAGGAATTTTTTTTATGACAAAAATTTATTTTCGCCACGAAATTTTGTAGATTCGTAATTTTCTTGTACGAGAAAAGTGGTTCTTTTGGATGGGTAACCACGTGGGGTATGTAAAATCATGCGAATGGGTGTGACTGAAAATTTGTCATTCTAGAGACGAATAATGCGATTGCTTAACGTTGATCGATTGTCAGCGAATTTTTCTTGACTTTCGTAATCTTTTTTTTATATAAGCATACGTGTTACGGCACTTCACCGTCTCTTGCAAGCGATTGCCCAAACTTCCAATTGCTGACTGGCCGGGATTCGGAGTCTTGGTCGAAGCGAAAGTCCTACTTCCTCGTGTCCTGCTCGAATAAAAGCGACAAGACGCGATGTGAGAAAAGAAGACGAATAAGATGACGAGTATCTGTTTTCTCGGTTGGACGTTAAAGACTACGACGATACTTTTTCTCCCTTTGCCTGGAAGTGATGTCACTCGGCGATCGTATTTCGCTTATCGGGGCTGAATAACTCTTGCTCCCGGTACCTCGTGCTCTTTCAGGAATCTCAAGGAAAACGTGTAGTTCGCGCCTCGGGTGCACGTCTCTTTTATCTCGATTTTCATTTTTACTTTTATTCATTTTTTTTTTTTGAGAAACTTCAAATTCGCATTTTTTTTTGTTATTCATAATAATAATAATCATACATCAGAGACATTTTCATTTAATTTTTCTGTGCCCTCTAGACACGCTGGACAATACGTCCAGCATCGATGACGTGTGACGCTCGCTATGAGCAATACGCTCATAGCGCAATTTCGTAATACGAGATCGGACGAAGCTCGATATCTCCCTTGGGTATTATAATTTGTTTGCAGCATTAAAAAAACATACCACTGTTATGACAAATCCGCGAGCCACTCTCGCTGTACAGATGTTTTGATAACATCGGATACGAATCCGCTGCAGGTTGGATCTAGGCCACGGCGAAATTTTACGCTGACTTTATTCGTTGCCGTGTAAATTATTTCTGTTTTCAATCGATACGTGCACGCCCATGGTCGATGTGTCTATTAGCGTTATTGATAAAAATTTTGTTTTTCAATAATACAAAATTTTTTTTCTTTTTCATACGTTTCAACAAGGGACTCGTTCAGTGCGTGTAAGCGCTGTTTTAATTGGAGCGAATATAGTAAACTTGGTGGGTGGGGTGGGGGGGGGGGAGAGAG
>NW_014333318.1:287064-332930 GCF_000341935.2 Cephus cinctus
GGGGGGGGGGGGGGGGGGGGGGAACAGAGTCGTCATCGTTCGACGTCCATTGCTATGTCGTTACGTAGTAGCGTTATTGATTACTCGTAGACTCTGATTTATTTTATTATACACTCTTGTACGTCAATCTCATAAACAAAAGGACCAACTAGCTCTTATCACGCTTATCAGCCTGGTGACCGGTAAACGGATCTCGGTAGATTATACAATGTTATTATCGTGATAAAAGTTATTTGGTCTAGATAGTGCATAATATTTATTTTTCATCTGATTAATTTTTCGCTCGATTGCCGATCCTGTCTCGATAAATCAATCGATCGAGAATTAATAACGAATTTATCGATTGGTCCATGATAAATTGGATGTTACGTCGATCGGGGTCAAATCGGAAGAAACGTACTCTAACTCGGTTATGAAGAAAATGTAATTAGGAATTTATAAAAAAAAAAGTTTTATTTTTCTACCAAAATTTTTTTAATTGTTTTTTTTTTCGTAAGTATCCTTTCCGTTTTTTTTTTTTTTAATTGATTATCCTCAACTTCGTAATTATTCTTGACGGATTTTTACTGCTTAACGTTATCGTGATCTTTTTTTAATTTAATCATGCAACATTTTTTTTTCATTCTAGTCTCGTGCCAGTGTCCTTTATCTATCTTTCTCTCCGTCCGTTCTCTTCCCTTTCTTCCTCCCCTCCTCGCCCCTTAGTCTTCCTGCCATCGGACGTACAAGGGAGTACTCAACTGGTATCGGTGTCCAGTTACGTTCAGTTCCAGTTACACGTGCCTCGAGCATCGAACCATACGATACTTGGTACCTAGTCGCCTGCTGCAGGCAACTGCGTTTTCTGCCCTTTAGGCGGGTTTACACGAGGATATGTTATACCGAGGTACCACGGTAGCAGGATATGCAATGATACGAATTAATTGAGTAATGGCTGATAGAGATTTTATTCATTAAAGAATTACGTCAGCACGCGCTATTATTATCAAATAACATTTATCGAGTATCAGTTATTATTTATTTATCTTGACCGATACTAAGTACGTTTGCAAGACGCCTAAGTTTATCCGGAGGCCTAATCGTATTTTTGGAATTACGCTAAAATTTCACAACCTCCAGCCAGCGTGTCTAGTTTAACGGGTACGATGTAAAAAATTTTTCTGTTTTAATAAGATAACAAATTTTTTTTATCGATCAACGAGATTTCGAATTCGAGCGTTTCGATTGGCGTTCTTTCCCGCGTGGCGGGGATTGCCAGAGAGGCGGCTGAGACTGCGTAATAATTTAATCGAACGTAGGACATACTCTATGAAAGAATAACAGGGGAAAATAAATAGAGGAGCCACCGGTCCTCGAGTTTCTACGGAGTCTCAACACCTTCGTAATGTTTCGTCCTGACGTACGTGACAGAAACCAAATGGCAGTTATGCAAATAAAGGCTCGGCTTATTATTCGAAGGTTATGTTCCAGCCAGGACGCACGCACTCGAGACTCCCTGCCTGAAATATTCGTAATCTAAAGTTACCAAATTGACCTCGGTGGGTTCCTTATCGCCTTAAACAACGACAGGTTCTGCTTAGTCCTCGAGCTGTTTGTGCTTCGGAGGATTCCGAGAACGTCGCTGCGGTGTGTTCGTTCGTGTGCCGATGTGCCTCAGGGTCAATCGGGGCCAATCGGGAGGGACGAGATTGGTGCCGATCGATCCGAGTGTCTATTGGAGGTTAGGATTGCCGGTGTCTGACGTTCTCTTAGAATGCTGGACGATCATTGGCTACCAACCTACCTTTTTTTTTTTTTACATTTTTTTACCATCATGTTTGATTCCCTCTGGCCGTCCTACTATTTCGTGTAGGGGTCACGTGTGACACTTTTTACCGTACGTATGCTCGATCGGCGCTATTGTTCAGTTCTGGCGAAGTCGCTGGTCATCGGTCACGAGAATCGTCATTACCTGGATTTTAATCAAGATATACGATTCTGATTATCCGATCGATAATTTATATTGTAATTTGAGTATATATGTATATATATTTATTGGTATCAGATGTAGAATAGTGGAATTATGTTTACGTGCTATAGTGTAGGTCAGGTTGAAAGGAGAGAAAAAATAATTTTTTTTTACAGTTAACAACTTCAGCTCGGAGTTACCAACCGATTGCATGAGCACGCCCGTCAAGGAACTGAACTCTTCGGTTAGGAGCGTCAACCGGAAGAGACAGTATCATCACATGTCGACGTCATCGCATTATGACAATAATCACACATCCAGCAAAGTGCCACCCCTGATTCACTCTACGAGTTCATCCCACGTGGGTCATCATCCCTTGGAGGAGCCAAAGGGTTCCTCGACACCGGATACCCTGCAGATCGCGACGAACGGTAGCGTCTCCACGTCCAGCGCACCTTCGACGCCTACCGCCACGACGGAGACCACCGTAGCTGTAATTGGCTCGACTAACAATCCGACCTCTTCAACGGCGACGAAGCCGCCGTTCAGCTACGTCGCCCTGATCGCCATGGCTATCGAGCAGAGTGCGGAAAAGCGCGCCACCCTTAGCGAGATCTACGCGTACATCACCGAGAAGTTTCCTTACTTCGAGAAGAACAAGAAGGGCTGGCAAAACTCGATACGTCACAATCTTTCGCTTAACGAGTGCTTCGTCAAGATTCCGCGAGAGGGCGGTGCCGACCGCAAGGGGAACTACTGGACGCTCGGTAGGTAACTGTTGGGGAATCCCCGGTCTCGATGGAATGTTCTAGAAAAGGATGGACTGACTTTTTATACGTTTTCAACGAACCTTACAGATCCTCGACACAACAACATGTTCGAGAATGGAAATTATAGAAGACGGAGACGCATGAAACGTTCCTACAGAACGACGCCTTATCACAAAACGTTGTTCAGCGACGCCTTTCCGTCGCCTCACGTTCATCTTGGAGCTACGAGGAATCTCTTTGCGCCGCCGCCGCCGTCTTATCCTCACGCTTACAATAGATACGAGTCAAGGTAACCATTTTATTTGGAATTAATTGTACGCTCGGTGGATGTTAAAGATATTGTTGTTCTCTTTATTTACTTATTCTATGCTCTTATTGCAGTCCAGCTTGGAGTCTTCAGCAGTCGCAGCTACCGTACAGTCCCTGCCAGGCCAATCTCAATGTAATTAGTTGAACTTGTTCCTAGGAAGACTTTCGACTCGTCGAGAGTCTTCGAATTTTTAAATATCCCCTATACAAGCTTGCACTTCTCTTCTCGCAACTCAGGCGCCGTATCGTATGTTGCAGCTTCAGCCACAGCTGCAACCAGTGCAGTCTATGCAGATTTCGACCATGAACGGCTACAGTCAACTCAGCACCTCGCTAGGTGAGTACTTTATCTGATCCCGAGGACAGGCTTTCCTTATCAAAATGACAATCGACGATATGACAAAGCTTCTCAAGGCAACTACCTGGACATTCCAGGTGGCCCTACGAGTTCTCCAAGCTCTGTAGGCGGCGGTGCGTTCAGTAGCAGCTTTCAAGCTTGCGGAAGGAGACACGATTCCGCCATGTTGTCTGACACCATGCCGAGATACTCATATTGGTCCGACGGTGGGTAAAATTTCTTTTTTTTCTCTTAGACTTTGTGATTTTACATTTTTTTTTTTTTTCATTTATCCATTTTCTTTTTGTCTTACTCGCACTTTGCTTCAGTAAATCAGTATTTTGTCTGAGAATCCTGTCCTTGTCGAAATTAAAAGAAAGCGGAATTACATGTCACGAGATGGAGAGAAGTAATACCTATATATTATGCAGTGCGAGTCCCGTGTTCAGAAATCAAGATCGAGACCTAAGATCGATCGCCGTGAATAATTCAAATCAATAAGAACGTCACGGCGCGACGCCCATTCACCCGCGTCGCGACGGCGGATAATTGCGTGCCGATTGGCACCTTTAATTAATACATATGAAATATAAGAGAAATTATTAGAACGTATTACTTGTATATTTTAGATGTTTTCTTCATTCGTCCCTTTTTGTTATAACAGTGAGCGTCAAAGAGGAGCCTGGTAGTAACACGATGACGTCCGGTGGCGTCGGGACGGTTAGCTCCATCATGGTAAGACCCTCGACGACCTCCAGCGTCTCTTCGACGGGTTTTCCAGGCGTCGACTTTCAATCCCTTTCCAAGTATTCCCTGTGAACTTCGTCAAGCTTCTACCGACGTTACCATCACCATCCACCATTTTGATTTCACTCAGCATCCCGATTATGGATCAATTCTTATCGGAACACTTTTACTTCTTGGAACAGGACGGTTTCCTAAGTAAGGACTCCTGATGATGATTCTGTTGCTTTCCGGATTCACAAGTCCACGGGAGTCAACTCCTGCAGATGAAACTTTTACAATCGATAAGCTTTTATTATCCATCGGACAACGTAATCGATTCGTTGACGATTAATTATATGCGCTCTAAGCCTTATCTCAGGACTTCCCTGAATCTCAAAATATTATTTCAATCAGTTACGACTACGAGACCCTATTAGATCGTTCTATTCGATTGAGAGTTGCTTATGTACAGAATTATTCGTAATAAACGTGCCGCCTGAAGTTAGCCTCTTCATTTGATTTTTCTGTGTACTAGAACCAACTTCAGATGGTGCGTTTCCCGTGAATAACCGTATATACATAACTAGTGAATTATTCCGAAGTATCAATCGAATTCACTTTATCCAAATGACTATCAAACTGATATAGGGTTACGCTTATGGAAAATCAAAATAAAATTGAGATAATAAACAATAATAGTCATTTAAAAAAGACCCCATGGGTTTTTACATTGGAATGTATTGTTTGACTGTTAGACAGTATTCGATCCGTTCCCTTCGAATCTCCATGCTGATTTGTAATGGCCTTGTCCCGAGCATGGGATTCGCAGGTCAAGAAATAAAGCGCGTTATGATTACACAAGCAAGAATAATAATAATAATAAAACGAAATAATTCTCAAAAAATGTTGCGATTCCTTTAAAGCGTATGCATGGGATATGAAAGTGAAAAAAAATCTTTATACCTAAGTGCTCGAAGAATCTTACGTTACAAGAATGAGAGTGTCTACTTAAAAGGAAGACATCGAACTCCCTAGTACTGTGTGAACGCACCTTTATTCGCGTATGCGAAACATAGATAATCATTGTATTGTCAGTAACATCAATGTATATATATATCTTTAAGAAAAGTTGACACATTACAAGTACGTTAAGTTTATGGTTAAGTTAATTGTTCAATAAATCTTACGGCAAGATAAATTCCGTATAAACAAATAAAAACAACGCGACGATTTAAACGAATAATCGATAACGGACAGAATGTTACTATTTTTTTTTTCTAATTGTATTTCTCGACTTGGCTGCACTGTGAGAATCATGCAATTAGGCAGCTACTCGCAAACACTATACACGTATCATAAACACACACAAAACAAACACGTGTAATACAATGATAAAGATAGTGATAAGGGTATCGAATAAATTTCAGTTATTTATCGTCAACTGACGGTGTTATCCTTTGCTCTTTATCCCGCTTTGATCTGATGATAATTATTGTAATGAATTACTTACATGGCTCAATAGCACTGTGTGGATTATAGATACAGAGTAATATAGTATAGTGAAATATAAAATGGCGGAAACTGCTCTCCCGGAAGCCGCAGTCTAGTACCTAGGACAGGCAACTCGCGTGGCAAACCGGAAAATCAAATCTCCAAGCTCCGCCTATCATTTGCTACGCGAATGGGACCTGCCATGGCGGGACCAATGGGCGTGAATGTTAGTAAAAGCGTGTTTAGCAAACACGCGGAGTCGTAAAGTTTATATCCACGATAAACGAGGAGTGCCAGGCTTCCTGCGTTAACGCGACGCTTGCGTCGAGACGCACGGCATCCGCCAATAGCGCCGTCACATTACACGCATGGGACAGTAAAAAAGCTTGACATGCGCAAAAATGTTGTTATAATATTCCATTTCTATGTTCCCGTCAGTTGAGGACGTACAGAGATACGTAAGAACGTCTTATGGAAACACGATTCTTCATAGTTAACGGTGGCCCAAGAAATTTGGACCTGTAAAACAAGAATTTTTCCATAATTGACTTTATATTTTTATATAACCTAAGATATTCTAGAGTATAATTGTAGTATAGCTACTGTTGGTCCAAGAAGCCAGACTGCGTTAAGCCTGACGATAAATCATGCATCGGACATGCGATTGCAGCTTGTTCCACCTTCAAAGAAAGTGGTACACGATTGAGCACGTATTCTTGCACTACGATAAAGTTTTAAGGATTTTGCTTGAGCTTTAGTAAATATATTTATTAGAACGTTATTCGGTTAGATGATAGAAATCGTTGAATGAGAGAAATGAGAATTGTGTCTTGAGATGGTGATGAATCAAATTGAGTTGCTGGTGAATAATTAGTGGAGGGGATCAGAGAATATGAAACAGTGTATAAGAGTACATGAAAATATGTGAGAGTATATATGAATGTACCAGGGGGATCAGGGAGGAACCTGTGGAAGGGAGTAGGTCTCGTTGCCAAAGCTCCACCCACGTAGGAACATTCAGTGACTCTCAAATTGTACTGATATCAATGTGATTTAAGAAATTTATGAGTATTCCTTTGTCTGAAATCTGATTGATTGGTCTGAACAGGTAAACTAGGTAATGGTGCAGGACGAACAGTGTTGACTATGAAACAATATCAGAAATGAAAGATAAATTGACGAAGCTCTATATTATTTTTCATAGAGAATGAATTTCCTTTGTGAATTAATTTGATTGAATGATAATTTATTGCTTCATCTTCCTCTTGTATATACAAACCAAAGAAGCCATGTATCACTCTTTTTTATCCCCTTTGATAATCAATAGGAGAAACAATCATTACCCCTTATCCAGTCATGTGGCATCTGAGAGACTACTTGAGATAAAGGTAGATACTTCATATAAAAATCACTCATGAGGGTTGAGAGTTGATCAAAAAAATATGTGATTCTTCTGAAAAAAATCGTCGGACATAAGATACACAGTAAACCAAAACTCTTACCAAATTTGATTGAAACTCTTATCCTTAAGCTAATATCAGGAAGTATTACTTATCCATAGAATTCCTTGTACCCGTCAGATAACATACGAGCGGATAGATAATCAAACCAGATAAAAGAATCCTTTTGCTTCTGATAACGAGAACGTAATTCATAGTGCATTTCCATGAAGTGTAACTGCAGCCCATGGTAGACGTGCACTTATGAGTGATGGTTTCCTAAAAACGCAGGACACACAAACAGCAGTAATAACGAATTCCTTCAAGAAAGAGAATGCACTCCTCCAGCAGGATTCGTTGGGGACGTTTTCTCAGAATGTTATTTCCGAATTTCCTCTAATTGTTTGATAAGCGCACCACTCTCAACATAAACATAAGATAGTCGAGCCCTGCACAAATATACACGTTAATCTTCACGTCCATCCCCATAGCCATATCCAAGTCAAAAAGTAAACTCTTGGTAAGCCCATTAAATGCCCGCCAAACACTTAACGGACAGTCCTCATCATTCTTTTTTATTCCTTTCTCCTTCCTCTCTCTCTCTTTCTCTCGAGCTCAATCCTCCATTTACATTGAGCTCTCTTTCAGGAGTTGAAAAGATTTATGCCGTTTACAGCCTGTCGTCGATTCCTCCCAGACAGATCCTAAAAAAAAAGAAAGCCTTATAGTACCGACACTATGTAAACTGAAAATAATCAGTGTTAAAAGGACGACAAAGGAGCGTACTATTAATTCCACTGTCATTGTATTCAAATTGAATTGTCTCCTTCGATGATAACTGTTATAAATGATCTATAATAAGACGAGGGATTATTGTACGGTGGTCGTAAGGAATTAAAATTAGAACAAGGAACGTACGTAAGAGACTCGAGTGATCTTCATGAAGTGGAAGAGGACGGACAGATGGAGGTTGACGAAGAGGGAAGAGGAGCGAAGAAGCGAAGGTGAAGCACGAAGCGCTGACTGACGCTCGACAGCTGACTGGTGTCTTGTGTCTAAAACAATTCAATGTCTAGGATGATGACAAAGTGAAGTTATTTCGCAACTGAAAATAATTCATGCATTCAAATATTATTATTTACTTAAATATTAAAAAATATTGTACACAAAAACTAACCATAATCCCAGTTTCTTCGGCAACCGAAAAGACTCCAATCCGCGGTGTCATCAGAACGTGCTGGCTTATTCCGGATGGTCGACAGGCATGTGTGTTACTTGAGTGAACATGCACGTTCACGTCTGCATATGTGGAAAACGGTGCGTGTCAAGGGGTAGAAGGCGGAGGTGACGTATAGCGACAGGCAAAGCAGGCGTGCCGACCGTTTAGGCGACTATTAGCAGCCACGGGATTCCACACGTGCGCCTGACTCGCACCGAAGACATCGTCGAGAGATCCATTCGAGTATTTTCTTTTACTTTCTTTAGTTAAAATCTTCCCTGTTTCTTATTTTTTTCCTATTTCTTAGCCCTTTTTGGGTTTAGAGGTGTTAATGGCAATTGGCTCTCGGGCATCCCTGGAGAATTGGCATCGTACCGGGTATGTTTGGAATTGAAATTGAGCACTGGGACGTTAGAAGCGACGATTAAGACTTCCCTTGAGTGAAAAGGTCATGGATCAACGCCACGTAAATTCGTTCTGAATGACAATCTGTTCGGATTGTCTGTAGGTTAATAGGTTACTCTGAATTTTTGACATATTAAGTATCAATGATTGATTCTACGATGCGTCTGGTGCAGAGTCTTGTATTTAGGAGTTTTAGGGCGAAAAGGAAATCATACATTAAATGCTAGTTACCTAATATCAGTGGCTATTCAGATATGATGAATGGCCTGAGTGGAGGTTATGTTTCGGAAGCTGTCAGCTGGCTGTCATAACGACAACTGAGGTCAGAATGACACTATTCAATGTTTCGAAATCATAAAACGACGCAGCCTCGATCAGAATGATGCACAGTTTGTCTCACCCGAGTGGACAGAAAATAGTCGGACTAATACCGGCTATAAAATTGTCGACATCAGAGGTCTCTTTCGCGTAACACAAGCAACTATTAGTAGAACGATCCATCTGATTCCTAGCAGACTACACGAGAACAGTCAGGTAACCCTAAAAGTTAACCAAAATCGAGTGCACTATTTAAACGCCGTGATAGCTGTGATTAAAAAAACATACTTTGAGTAAAGCGGTGAAACGGAGTGTAGCAGGAAGAGGAAGATGGAGTCGCGGGTGGTGTCGAGCATCGTTGTTACGCAGCAGCCATTCGCTCGTCGTCAGCTATCCACATCTCATGGTGTCACCTAGAATCAGTTAATTATACCAGGAAGATCTCTCGGGACCTGGTGCTACTCTTATTAATCTCTTTCTCAGCACAGTCGACGAGGCTGCGCGCAATGACGTGGGCAATTTGTAGCTGAGTGTCAACGAAGCTATTTCTATTTTTGAGCGAGCGGGCGTGCAGGGTGGAAAAGAGTGAGATACGAAGACAAACTTTCCTCTCGCTCTCACTTTGCCTTACTCTCAATTTTATTTTCTCCGACCGTTACACCACCATACGTTTTCGTTGGCTGGTTCTCCTTCGAGACGAGTGACGCGCCACTTGTACGTGGCGACCCCGTAAATTCGCATTCACGACAGCCAGTCCTCGTGGATTCGTTTTATCTTTTTGAATATTTCCCGCGGATTTTAACTTCGCTCGTAAAGCATATCGAACGTCGCGGTATGGCGACAGAGACCGTTTAAGCAATTAATTAGTATAATTAAACAGCCAACTCTCGTCCGTCAACGTTTATCCTTTTTTTTAACATCACTTCCGGAATGATTCTTTATACAAGCGACGGCCAGAAATTCCACGATTGTTTACTATCTGGTATCCGTGCGATTCTCAGAATGGAGAAATACAAATTGTTGGATCTTTGGATTGTGTTGTTTTAATAGCTTCGGAAAAGGCTTTATATAGTACAAAGGCTTTTGTATACAACCGTCACGTCATCCTGAACACTTGGATTAAATTCAAGTTCGCACCTGTGTTTGATAAGCGAATCTGAGCGCATCAGCAATGAAGTCATTGCTCAGGTAGTGAGTCATTGTCTATGCTACGAGGTATAATATAAATTCTTCAAACCTCCTTTATATCTTCCTACCGACATCTTTGACTCCTCAAGAATAAGAGTGCTGACGGAGCTGCTCTCTGCCAAGAGTTACGTCTTAAGTTCGTTCAAAGAGGTCGCTTGTATTTTCTGCATCGCCAAGCAAACCAAGTACACGTAACCATCGTTAACGTGTTGCACTCATTTCCTTCTTCATGCCGCAAGCACCCCGCGAATCCTCTCCTTGGTGCATTATTAATGAACATATTTTGCCAGGGTACAATGCGCTCTGGAGCACGTACTGCTCGTGCTAACTGCTCTGTTTTCCTGCTTCGCTAGTTCTTGAGCCAGCACCGTTATATCCCGGACTTCTATTTGCTGCGTGAATTTCCACTTTTTTTCATACTGTTTTTCAATTCACGACCTATTCACCATTGTGATATTCACAAAACGGGTATGATCCATTGCTACCAATTCCTTTATTCAAAATTCTATTTTTTTAAAGTTTATATGCTATGCACTTTAGTACATTTTTTTTGAGAACCCTTAGTCTTTAGTGGACGTGCAGGAACCAGTGGATGGGATTTAGCAAGATGGTAGGTAAGTGCGGTAGAAGAGACGTGCGAGTCCCTTGAAGATGTTTGCCAAACAGACATGCAGCGTAATCCTGTTAAATATTATTTTACAAACAGGCAGGTGTATCTGTTACAGCGGGACGATGTGTTCAAAACACTTTAAAACTGCTTACTAACTAAGTCACCCGGGATACATCGCTCGACATTTACCGACGCAGTGGTGCGCATGCGCAAGCTGTATCCTTCAGGCTTAAAAAAATTTCGTCGATTCTTAGCACGACTGTCGTCGAGCTTATTTCCTATCTCTGACACTTCACACTCGTCATATTATATTAACAATATATTTAAATCTCATTGTTCATCATGTTAGCGTTCTCGTAACTTTTCATACAGATTATTTATATGCGATATAAATTCTTGTGTATATAGGATTTCTTTCTTATTTTTAATACTTTGCTAATATTCGTCGCGGGAATGAATGATCACGGCAGAATGAAGATACCCAAAATGGCGTCCACTTATTCATCTCAACGGCGCTAATCCTCCTCGCCCAGAAGATCCTCGTCGATATTTATACCCTGAAAGCATAAAAAAAAAGTTTCAGATTAGTGGTTGTATGTTTCAACAAGAAATATCAAATTGTAATGGCCGATAAGACAATAAGTGGGGAGGATCGACGATTTGTCTCGGGACGTCGATTAAAATAGGTTCATACCCCCCTCCCCCCCAATTGGATATTTATTTTCACTAGAAAATTTCTATTTTTCCAAGAAACGTCAAAACGAAGAAAGGAACTTTTAATTAGCTAAGAGAAAGTTGATGTGGACATTTTTTAAAAATCCAGCATCGTTTACTTGTTAGGTCATTATAAGTAGCTACAGAAGTTGCTACTCGGAATACGATACGTGTCAGCATACGTGTGTTCCGAAATAGTAGCATATATGCGTCATAAAAATCAGCAGCGTATCATTATGGGTGCGGCATGAAACTGATACAAGCAAGAGTAAAAAAGAAACGTGGAAGCTGTGTACGAGAGAGGCAACGAAAGGGAAGAGAAGAGAAAGTAAGAGAGGCGGTCCTCAATTTTTCTCCGAGCTTCTGCAAGACCCTCGGCTTGTTTACGGGACGGCAGTCACGCTATATTTTGTTTACAGCCTTGTTGCCATAACAATCCACTCCCAAGTCATAGAGGAGGGTCTCTGGGTCTCTGACCATTTCTATGTTTTGTCACGCCCCGTCTCCTGCTTTTACCTCGAGCTTCCTCATTAAGCAAAACCATCATACGGATACTTGAAGGCAATGCCTTGTACAGAGTGCGACGATTGTCATCAATTTAAAAAAAATATCGATTTCCACTATTTTCAAGCATTAAAAAAAATTTAGGTATCGATACGCTAACTTTGAACTTCTTAGTCTAGCGAGCCCTTACATTATTATATTATTTCTAATACGAATCAATTATTTATATTTATCAATTACAAGTTCGAGCTATTGCGTTCACGATGGACTTCAACGTGTATCGACTATACAGCTAACGTGGAGGATTGTGCATGGGGTGCACCTTTCTCTACTGCCGGGCACAACGTGTTTTAGTAATACTACACCCTTCTAGAATTACCCATATGTATTTAAGGGTATTAAGGCATCGTCTAATTGCAGCCTCTTGGCTCTTTCTCTCCTTCTCACGTTCTCTCGTTCTCCGTGCTTCACGCACTCTCTTAATCCACGATATTTCATTCACGTCAGTGTTCAAGGGTCACAGCCACTGGTATTACATATAGAAGAGGGACAAGTCGAGAGGGTCGAACACGGTAGCGACTTAACGGGTGTTACTAATTCATTGAAACGACATTTATAACTAAAAAGCAACCGCAGGACAAATTGTTTCAGTCATGCGCTCACAATCAGCTCCGCAGCTCCTGTTGTGACAGAGTTATTACGCGCAACTGCCGCTAATGGCGTTTTAATGCACTCGCCCATTGTTGTTCGGCAGGCCACAATACCGGATGATAAACTTACATCCGTTTCAGGAAAACATTGGCATGCCAGCGTGCAAAAGAGCAAAAGGAACAACTTATTCAAATGTGTCTTGATGGCCATTTTCCTTTTTCAGGACACTGCCCTCGAAAGTTGAGCAACATTATGTACTTATTTCTTGTTAATTAATTAACAATCAATCGCTTCGCACTAACTCGTCAACTTACTGAGGTATCAATATTGTCATCGAGCTCCAAATCCATTTCTAAATCATCATCGTCCATGGTCAGAGGCCGCGAGCTACTCGTTTGCTTTATTGACTTCTCGGGTACCGAGGCTTTTGACGCAGTATGCAATGGCGCCACTGGCGTCCCAATATTTAAATCCTGTAGTCTGTTCGTCACCAAATCGTCTGACGTAGACGCGTCACCATTGTCTTGGGGAACTCCTGGCAACGGCGAATCCTTGTAGACGAACGACCCAGACTGTTCAGCAGCCATCATCTCCTCGAATGGTTTACGCTCGGTGTTCGGCTGCAACGTTAAACAAAGAGTAATTAGAGACAGAAGAAAAGGGCAGGAGGTTCGGTTGCTTCCTTGTAAAATGAGTAATAGAATAGCCAACAGGTCCCCGTGTTGTGAGTGTGAGCATGTATTATTTATCTTTTGTACTGAATTGTTTTCTAAACAGCTGATAGTCTGGAATAACAAATGACCAGTGGGGTACGAGACGAAGGACCAGATATGGAGAACGACAGTGGCGCTCTGGAAAAGAAAATAGGAACTAAACGATTTTCTGCGACTTCCGGTTGATAAGTGCAAAGAACTTGCTTATCATTAACAATACGTGATCCGGTAGTATATAATCCTTTACAATGTGGTTACGAGCACCAATTGAAATATTATTTACTGGCGCTCTAGCAAATTGTTACTACTATTACGGCTAGGTACAGATATTGCAGTCTGATTGCTACACCGAATGGATTGGTCTCGCCGAGATGATTTGCACTACATAAATACAATATCAATTTATTGTTGCGCAATCATCATAAAGCTCTAGCTGCCTGTTTCTCTTTGACTACCATCTTGGGTAGGCCCTAACCGATTTCCGACATTTCTTATATAGAAGCTGAATTCGTTCTGGGGTCTGACAAGGATTCCAGTAGGTTTCACGTTTCTCTCTTGAGCCATAGCGAAAATCGTTGAAAGCTAGAAAATAAAGCGTCGATTTATTTCTTTATTTATTTTTGGTATTCCCTGCAGTATGCTACCACCTACTGAATTTGTGGTGTCCGATGGAACTTGGCTGGATGAAGATCTATGATATGGTTGACTAATCGTTTTCAGAGCCAAGTCCGTCCTGAGATTTATTGGATACGATTTGTTCAACGTGTCATGATGTTGGCACTCTGAACTCGGCCTTTATTTCGAGCCTGGTTCATGGTGTTGAGTAAATAGGTAAGAAAAATTTATGAGAATATACTGCCCTCGATCTGACGCAAGACATAAGTTTCGATGTTCATGAGAATAGAATGCTAGCAGCAGAGATCAGCTTGTGGGTAGAGATATTACTCTTGGGTATTCTCAACAATAAATTTCTGTAGAATTCGTGAGGAGTATAAACTGTCTTAAAAATTCTGGTGGTTTGTATTATGTTGAGAGTTGTACAGTTGGCGATTAAACTGTTTATATTTAATTAATTAATGAACATTGTTCTAAATACTTGATAATTTTATTCACGGTACCTAATCACTTATATGTACTGTATGCGTAATTGTATATGGCGCTCATACACGTGTGTTAAGTCATTGTTCCTGAGTGGTTGAATTGATTGTATTTTTTTTTAATTGCCAAGAAAGAAGAGATGCACATTTTTTTCTTACCTTGACAGTGGGGTAAGCTGATGCTGGTATTTTCTTCCTGTTTTCTTGTCTAAGAAACTGCTCAACCTTAAGGGCTTCTCTGTAGCCAGGAAACAGATTTTCATACTGCTCAGGATCGGCCAGACTCTGTCCAGCTTTCTCGCTGACGGCTGACAACTTTTCTCTCCACAATTTCACTATGGAGGATATTTTGCTGGGGACATATGCCTGGGCAAAGAAAGCAGCTTCTGGGATTCTGTCAGTTTTTATCAGAATATCCAGACACGTGTCCACGTCGCCAAGAAGGAAGTTTGACAAGAAGGAAATATTGTTCTTGCCAGATTCGTCTGCATCTGCACTCAGCTTCTCGATCATCTTCGCATTGCCGGTGCTGGTAGCGAGAAGCAACAAACCACCGAAGTCTTGGGCCTGGTGCAGGCATTCTTGAGTCAAACGTAATTTTCCTTTTTGTGTTGCAAGTGTCGCCAACTGACGCCATTTTTGTTGGCTGTTTGCTTCTTTTGCTAGAGAATGGGCAGTCTTCAGATCTCCTAGAGCCAGGGCCAATTCGAATCTATGCTCAGGATCCGTCGAGACAGCTAATGCTTGTTCCTTGAAGCCCTATTTAAAAGATGGTGGACATGAGTCTCAGCTATTGTCGTCAACCTTTATCTAAATCAACTTACTTGTTTCTCCAAGAAGTGGGCGACTCTGGTACGATGTTCTTTCGGTACGGTTGGCAGCACTCGGTCAGCTGTCTCGAAATCTTTCCTCATAACGGCCGTCTGATACTCCAAAACTGAGAGAAGGAGTGAGTAGGAGACTACTGAGAGTTCTTTGTCACAAAGATAGAGTCTATTGTCCCTTGGTACATAACCCAGTAAATACATTGGTCTGTCCAAATGGGAGACAGTCACTATTTCACCACCAACGAAGTAGTTTATTCGGTTAACACTGTTGGTGTAAATGAAACAGTCACCGACCCAAAGACCGGTCTTCACGACTTCGCTCATTTCTGCTACCATCTACAAAAATTTTGTGATATCGTCAAACTCAATAAGGATCTTTGGGGAAAAATACAACGCTTAGATAATGATACTTCGATGAAATATTGGATTATGACAATTACCTCAAATGCGTCTTCAATGTCTTCAGCATTCTCTGCAGCATTTGCAACTGTGTCCGCGTGATACTTCAAAATAAAATATTGATCTGCTGTAGCCAACGCCACAAGGCATGCATTTTCTGCCCAATAAACGTGTGTTGGCTGAATGTCAATGCGGCGAACGAGTTTCAGAGTATCCCAGTCAAAGAAAGACAGACCGGAGCCAGATGATACACCCAACATAAAGCCACCGAATATACCTAGAATGTAAAAGACTTGTTACGTAACATTATAATATATTTTAGTGTTTTCTGGTTTGAAATCTTACCATCTGCACCAAAGTCAGGCTTGAAACTTTTCTTCTCCTTAAAGTTCTTGAACACTTTTACTGTCGTAGTGCTCTCTCTGACAGCGTACTGACTAGAATCTGCAGCCCATACGAATTCTGAAGCCTGACCGAATGCCTTGTTTCTGAGCGCCATAGCTGTGTATATGATATACTCCCCATCTCCACAGACAACTAAAAACCTTCCATTAGGATTGTGCTGAATGGTTTGTGGATAGATTTCACAAGCGCCCATATCCTTTACAGTGAGAGGTAACCTCTCGCCATCTTGCGCTTCTTCACCTAGCGCTTTTAGATTAACTTGTTGGATCTCGCTGTGTCGGGCCCATACAATCTTTCCACCCATGGAATCCATAGAAACAGCTGGTTCTTCTCTGCCAACTTTAACCATAACGCTACCTTCATCGTAACCGATGGCCACGTTGTTCGAACCACGCTTACAGGCAATTGTCCAGACCCTTTCGAAGCCATAGTTCAAGGAAGACTCTAATCGATAGGTACCGGCATGCCAGATCCTTACGGTACCGTCTTCAGAACCTGTCAAGACAATTGGCAGCTCTGGATGGAATGACACTGCGGAAATATTTTGCGTGTGTCCCTCCAGTGTTTGAACACATGTTTTATTTTGATAATCCCATATCTTCACGTATTTGTCATCTGCTCCTGATATCAAGTACGGTTTATCTCCACCATGGTAGTAATCTACACAGTTTACTCCTTTCTCATGACCTTCAAGTGTGAAATTTGCAGTGGATGATCCAAGTTGCCATACTTTTACTGTTCGATCAAGGGAAGCACTTGCAAATGTATTATTATCTTTTGGATTAAATACTACTTGCATGACATAATGTGTGTGGCCTTCGAATACTTGTTGACCGAGCCATGACTTTTCCCAATTCCATAGTTTTATCAACATGTCATCTGTAAAATGAAATAATGTAGTGAGATAGTGCTAAATCTCTTCTATAATATAAGTCAAATAGAAAGGTTTATACGAACCACTACTAGTAAGAATGAATGGTTGCGTCGGATGTACAGCAATACATCGAACATAGTCACTGTGTGCTTCAAAGGAGTGGACACGTTCTAGTGTATTATAATTGAATACTCTGACTTGCATATCATCTGAGCCAGTGACCACCCAATTTTTGCGAGGTACAAACTTGGCTGCTCTTACTGGTAGATCGCATACTTCGAAAGTTTTTACTAGAGTTTGTGTTTCGTGATTCCAAATATTCACATTGCCCTGGTACAGTGAACAGAGCATCCATGGTTCTGTTGGATGAAGATCGACACTCTTGACTCTGTCTGACCTTGCAGTCAATTTACGTTTAATATCCAGTCTCAGTGGCTGTAAAAGTAGCATAAATTTAAATCACCTGGCTCACACAACTGCAGTACAAATATTTTGAGCAACAGGACAGCACTAGCTATAAGTACAAAACATTACTCTTTTTTTCTTATCCTTGAATAAATTATAAAATATATAGATGCTATACAATTAAAGAGTAAAACATGTGTTATATCCATAAAGATATATTATATTGTATTACATTAAATTAAATACATGTAAACGCATATGTTATTATCACCAATAATCATAAGAAAATCCCGAAGTATATCATAGTATAGCAACATCAATTATTTATGATTTTTAACTAAACACGAAGTGCTTTTAAACTTTATGATGATCGGACTCCAAGAAATATGGTCCCATCAAAGTTTTGACGTGCCGGAGTAAGATTGTCACGTTCCATAAAACCCACATATTATGTTTTCGGTTTAATTTATTCAAAGATTAAATATTTAAACGCAAAAGCTTGATTTAAAGCACATACCATTTTGCACTATTTCGGCACTGATCTTCACTGACGTGGTTAAAAACTTTAATGAAAACGAGAGAAAAGTCGACCTAAACAAGATACCGCTGCCCATCAAGTTAGGACGTGGCTGATGGCTCACGCGAATATGGCGCGCGCATCTAATGAAAGAGGCAATATTTAAGCAATTACACGAAGTTTTCAGAGTTCGCTAAAATATTACAGATAATCATGAATCCTTATTATAATAACTGGACCCATGCAATATATTGAGATAAAGTTTACTAATAAATAAACTCCTATAACTAAAAAAGTGAAATGAATTGCTGTTTCTGTTGGTTAGAAAGGCGCGCTACATAACCAATAGAGCAGCCTCAAGTAGCGCGATCTAGAAATATTATGGCGGTTTATTTGAAATTAAAGAAAAACCTATCCTTGTTTTCAATTAAATTTTATGTATTTCTAAAGAAATTTTGCTGATCTGTTTTCAAATTTATATAGCATAAATAAGCCGTTAAATTTTTGGAGCGTTCACGAGCGTGAAATTATTATATTATGAATGAGAACGTTCCTGAATTATTATTGAATTCAACACGTGTAGACATTTGAGTGTAAACATTATCAAGAGATGATAATGACACGTTTCTGACTACGTAGCATTAAATCGTTGCTTTGGGCATGTAATAACGAATGTAAATCACGTATAAACCAGTAAAGGCAGAGTTATCAAATGACATATTTTAAACATCACGATTGACAGATAAGATAAATATTCATTATTGCACGTATATATGTCACCGCACATCGGCATTCTGATGAAAGTAGCATATAATTTAACAGCGTCAAGGAATTTCGTGGGTCTTTGACACTATGAATTGGATGGCGATCATTATTCTAATTGGTAACAATAGTGCCTTTCACTATATTTTAAATAGCCCCTCGTCATGATCCTATTGCAATAGTCAATACAACATAAATGTAAATTGTGTTTCAGTATCAATATTATATTCCAAAAAAGTACTCTCACAGACAGCCAATGAAGATACTCTTTACGAGGATTGTACGATTTACAACGATTCAAGTATCCACGGAGGCGAAATATGTGGAACTGATGCAGTAACGTATCCGAACTGGGTATATTTAGATTGCGTTAATTATAAAAATTTAACCAATAGTAAGTTATGTCGAATAAGTAGAAAAATAATAATACTATTACGTAATTACAACATCAACTCAATCATTTTTTTTAGTTGCTACAATGCATCTTGGACCATGCTCGAGCGGTGATGTGAACTGCATACTGGATCCAATTTACGATCCCGTATGCGGATCCGACTCTAATACCTACAGCAATTATCAAGTTTTGTTGTGTAACAATTACAGAGAATCAGCAAGTACGTACTCAGTTTGTCACTAGTACATTGTTACATTTTAGTAAGAAATACCTTTGCGCCTGAACATATGCAACCGTTTGCCTTTATGCAACATCTGTGTAACGGGATGCCGTGATTCATGCGCGTCTAATAATTGCCTCGACTAAATAAACTGAGATAAGAATTGATTCAATTATTTAAATAATGCTTCGTTTCAAGACGTGACTGTCATATCGAACGGTGAATGTACGACTGTGGATTATTGTGCCAGAAATGGAATTAATATCGATGGACAAAATAGAGTATGCGCCAGCAATGGACTCACCTATTTGAACGAAGCTCAAGTGAAATGTCTACAAAAGTACAATGCATGTAAGTGACAGTTTGTTG
Source organism: Cephus cinctus (assembly GCF_000341935.2). NCBI lineage: Eukaryota > Metazoa > Arthropoda > Insecta > Hymenoptera > Cephidae > Cephus > Cephus cinctus. The sequence continues at coordinate 306,676 of NW_014333318.1, forward strand.
ATGTTGAATAAACATTACGCTTCTTTGTAGTCTACGTTATTTTTACTGGTTATTTTCTTGTAGCAATAAAAATCTTGCATGACAGCGGCTGCACAGTAAGTCACGTTTACAGTATGTACGGCGCTGGTAAAACTGTTTGCAGTATTGCACGTCAGAGATACGAGTGGAATCCAGTTTGTGGTTCTGATTTGGTAACTTATCCTAACCCATTCATATTTTTGTGTTATAGGTCAGGTAAGCGAATAATACGGTATTCTGCACTTTTTGGTTATATCGGTAGTATCGATATTTTAGTGAAAATTCAACATTTTTTTTCACGCAGATTTAGAGGTTATTTTTAACGGTGAATGCAATACGGATACTATGGAGGCTTGTGTTACTGCGCACAAAAATGACACTTATGTTAATGGGACTTTGACCAATAATGATTTTACTGCTGACGATCAAGTCTGTGGCAATGATGGCCACACTTACCAGAGCATTTACCATTTAATCTGCAACAGTTACTACAATAAATGTCAGTAATGCTGAATAATTAAATAGGAATTGAGTGTACAGAAATGAAGTATTGTAATATTTTGTATTTTCTTTTCTTATTATCAGATCTATCAGACGTCCACGAGGGCCCATGCACTGGACCGGATGACAATCCTTGCGGAGCCGCAACAGAAGTGAATTCGCAAAATGCGGTTTGCGGGAGTGATGGCTTTTCTTATATTAGCCCACAAGCTCTCTGGTGTGTAAAGAGAAGCTTGAAGTCAGGTAAGTCAATTATTTGCACGTTACACCGAGTAAACGGTGACCCATCATACTCCATATTATCTTCTATTCCATTTTACAATATCCGTCTTGTCAATCTACTTCCGAAAAAAGTTTAATGGTCTCGGTACAATGTTCGGAATAGTTTTTCACCTTAACTGTACTTAATGTAAAATTTTTCTGACTATGTCGTTAACCTTATTTTTCATTTATCTATATGTTCAATGGTCATTCAACGTGAAGATTATAAAATTTCTACATGCTTATCCTTCATCGCTGTTGCCAAAGAAATCTTTTGCGCAGAAATTTCATCAGGTTACGTGATCAATTTTATGGGCGATACACGTTCAGTGAATTTTTTGTCTATTTAATAGAGTATGTATTTTTTGCGTCAAACTCACGTCTGAATAATTTGTGGGATCTATAATTGTTATAGATGATCTCGACTAATGCGCAATATTTCTGGGTTTTCCCCCGTCTTCTGACTACATGTCCAATTGTTTCTTCATGTAGCTGTGTCTATCCTTCACGAAAGTCAATGAGATAGCTAAAAATTTTAAATCACTATTTTTACAGATCTGACTTACGTTCACGATGGGCCATGCTGAGTAGGACGGTAATAATTATCATCGCCATATAATGTATGTACTTGTACATAACTAATTGGTTACGCATACTGAATCTCTTCCGCAAACTTCACCTAACAATTTAGTACACCTTTAATTTCTTTGTTTACGTCAGTGCCGCGGCAGCATGGAGTAAACAGCGTTGCAGAGCGGTTTGCTGCTAATGACAGAGGAGTCCTGCGAGCCTCTTTTCTACATTCTTGCAAGACAATTGGGCGTCATTATCCACGTTCCAGCAAACCATATTATTAAACAAAAATACAAAAAAAAAACAGATTCCATTAAATAAATGTCAAAAGACCGTTCGTAGAAGTTTAATTTTGTACGAGTTAAATTTTTATAAAATAATTTATTTTTTATCCCATTAAATTACCTGGACTTTGTATTTATTTTACCTTTTTTTTTTCGTTGACGAACAGAAGTAAGGCCGTTTTTCAGATCGTTCTGAGATTTCATCCAATTTAGAGATGTCGCGTTTGTACATTCAAATGAGCCACGCATATGCATGACCCTGAGTTTAACATACAATACAAGGATGTTGGAATCTCCTATCGATAACTCATCTTCCTTCTATTTCCGCGGCACGAATTCGAGGCGCCGTTGTTGTCAAAGATCAACACAATGTCGTCTTCGAGCCGACAAGGACTCTCCTAAAGTTCATGGCAGGTCTTGCCTTAAAAGGGTCTCTGGGGAATCCATCTTGCCTTTATATATTCTCAACCGAGTATCTCCCATGATGATGGTCTCTATTCCGTCTTTATCTGACACTTGTTCTCCTCGACAGAACAAACACTTGTTTCAGATGGATTCTGCGATTTGAACGAATTTCGTAATGCATCTTGTTCCATGGAGTTACCTTAGAAACGGATTGAAGTTTAGATTAGAAAATGAATATATGTAGAGACGTCCAGGTTGTATAGGTATTGGCATTATTATTATGTTTATACAAGATATAATTATGTTTTGAACACGAGAGATAAGACTTATGAGTCACATTGTACATTTATGGAATGAAAATAATAGTGAAATCATATAACAATTCTGGACGGTCTCTTGTAAGTAGACAAGTAATTTATTGAATACGTCGTATTAGGTATACAAAAAAATGTATCTCATGACAGATTACGAAAAAAAATCTGATCGGATCATCGACCTTGTGGCTCGTACAATTAATCTTTAGATACATTCATTCACGAGTTTCCTATTATATTACGTCTAGTTTGTTAACGCATTACGTAACCGGCGAACTATCCTTTCCATTTAGAAATATGCACATATATAATAAGGGAATCAGCATATTTTGGTAAAATCAAACCCACCTTTGAACGTCCATGAGAAAATTGTCAGTCGCATATGCTACTTTTCACAGTATATCTTGAACGTGACTATTCTTGTTATCTATTGTTTGTAAAGATACCGGTTATAATAATACAAGTTGACAAGGCATGAATAGTCAACTGTCATGAATAGAACATATGATAAAACTAGATTATCTTGAGAAAGGATCAAAACCTGTCAGTTATACGTAGTAGAATTATACATGAAAAAGATTCAAATAAAAAAAATTATATAGATATATGCTCCAGTTAAAATTGTTTATTAGTCGTAAAATTTGATTGAATTAATTAGATCACTCTTACACTGATTCGCAGGGGTCACGTATATTAATTTTATAATTCCTGACCTCTGACCCCGCATCAATCTAGTCTATTGCTACTAGTTAACATTAGTTTGAGCGACGTCGTTCTATCACGCAATTCATTCTTTGTACTATACAATCTGATAAATGTCATCTGGCACTGCATTAGGGATCCTATAAGGAAAATATTTCCAGACTTCCCACTCGGAAGCTGAAGGATTTACGAAATACGAAAAAGAACCAACAAAGATGGATGCTATTCTATTCGCAGAGAAAATAAAATTAATTGCCCAGAAGAACATTCACAAGTGTCAGTGTTACGTTTCTAAATTGGGTCTGAGACACGAAACTAAATCTAGAGCAGACTTTGCCGTGTTTTCACGAGTAAAACTTGTAGGTTATACCGAGCGCTGGAAGAATTCCAATTACTCCCATTCCGCGGGGCTTATTCAGAAAAATGGCGTCAGTTGCAAAACGTCCTGGTGGACGTAAACTGACTCCGGATAATCAGACGGTGTATATTCCTCTCACTATTCGTGAGTCGCAATTAAATATAAGCTGTATTACGAGTTACCGAGTGATACCGAATTACGCCGAAAACTACCGAGTGACTGGCAAGTTTACTAAACTGATTTACCTACTGGAATAGACGTATCAACGTACGTTATGCGGCTTATGGTAAAATGTAGGTAAATGCCCTTAATGTTGTTGAGGTTAGTGTGCTCGAGTCAAGTTCAATTCTGACAAGATTACGTAGGTGAAGTGAAATCTTATTCGACGCGAATGATCACACTTCTACCGTTGAACTACACTCGTGGGAACGCGACAAGAATTCACGTGAATTTAACAGATGAAAAATCACCTGAATTGCGGATTTCGAAAAAACGTCTATGGCATTTCGCAACTGGCGATCTCGATCGTTCCGCGAACACTCGCTCTCGAAGTTTCATGGTTATGTACTGGATCCTCGACATTCTCTTGAGTTCTTGCAGCCCCCTTTTCTTGGTAGAATTCTCACACAGTATGTAATACGACACTAAAGAACGTCCGCGCAACCCCGCACCTTTAGGTTAAGATAAGTATGGCTCATTTGACAAGCACGCAAAACTCTAATCGCGGTAATTAGCTTCCGTACTTTCCCGTATTAATTACCGCGTAGCTCGATTAAATAGCTGCGCGATTATCACGTCAACTGTGCTTTATTAAAATGGTCAGCTGACGAAGGTGCGTTAGTAAGGTTTTCTATGTTGCTTACAGACTTGACCTAATTTTTCTTTGTAATTTTCTTCGGTTTGTACCCTCGTTTTTGTATCCCTCGTACCTCTAAGCTAGATGCGCAGTAACTCTGCGCCGTTGGAGGTCGTCATGAATTTTCCCCATAGATGGGGACACAGCTGTCTCTTAACTTTTCATGGCGGATGTCATATATCATATTCTCCTTCTTCCTGTATCTCACTCTTTGTTACTAGGAATTCGATGATTACGCTAAAAGAAATTAGATGGACGACGTTGGATTTTCAATACGTCATGCAGTTCCACGTGGACGAGTATTGCTTTCGCTTACTTTAAAGTCAACAGATTTGAAATTAAATGATTTCGATGAAAGTTTCATGACTCGCATGATGAGAATCGAGTTTGGTCACGACATAAATGCAAATTGGCAGTGAGTATTGTATTTTAGATTTATCGAATGTATCAATGATATACATTTTTCTCATTTCTTTGGGAATTGTATCATCGCTATCGATTACATGGAATTACGTAGACAGTTTATTTCACAATGATCGTCAAATCCGCAAGCGCCGTTGTCCATTGTAAAATGACTGTCGGTAAGATGCAATAACAAAGTAACCCCAAGAAAACTATCTTTACTGATCGTGAGTCCAATTCCTTTAGTAGCTTCGTAATGGCGACAAGCGACCGCGTGGTATTTTACTGTAATTTGTTCGGCAGCCGTGACCGAGTTGTCGACAAATCATCGTCGAGCGACAAGACAAATCCAAGAGAAGGAAGAAGAAGAGGAACAAATGAAAAAAGAGAGAACGCAGATGACCAAATCTTATATTGGTCTGTTAGTTCAGGATGGGTTGACATTGCTGCGACGATAAGCCAGAAAGTTATTGCGAACCAGCCCTGAGGGAGCTGTCCATCACTAAATTGGACATTTACAAGAGCCTGGTGAACGGCTACATCGTTTACTGGAGGTGGAACCTCGGAATTACAAAGTCCTAAATCCCTTTTCCTTCGAATTTCAACCTTCGCCGATATGACTTTGAATAGACATCTCATTTCCTTTCTCTCAGAGATAGGTGAGTCAGGGGTGGATGAAAGTTTACATAGGAATATATATGGTGGCTATAAAAGCAAAGCATACTCGTCAAATTAACAATGGAATATAAATTTACTGGTGCCATTGACAGTAAAATTTATAAAGAATTAAACTTCTTATAACACGCACAGTAGGTAACAGGGTCGTGACATAATAAGCTAATTGAAAAAGGGGTCAAGACTAAATATTTTAAAGGTAATAATTATTCATTGTAATTATCCACTAATGACTGTAAAGAAGAAGCACAGTGCTATGACAGTTCTTCATTGCTTTTTAAGTTGCAGGATCCAAAAAAATTTTACCTTTAAAAATGACAGTCGTAAAATATTAAATATATCAGTCATCGAAAAGATTTCTATTTGCCAATGTTAATTTTACGAGTTTGGACATTTGCTCTTTCGATTTGGCTAGTAATACTGCACGTGAGAGGCCCTGACATATTCGTCAAGCAGAAGCCCATTTTGTACGTCATATAAGCCATATAGACTACAGATCGTCAATTATTATGGTATGTACCTCCCTATATTTCTTCCAATAAATATTCATACACACGTCTACAAAATGTTTCCTGTAGAAAAAAGAGCTACAATGGCCATCATAGCCAATCTTTTATAGCCATCAGGATACTCTTTGTCCAGGTAACCATAAATGATATTCTCTCAGTTCACAACTAGATTGATAAGAAACTTGCTGTTTTCTGAACATAATTTTTTGTCTATCATACACAGCCGTAAATAGTAATAAAAGTCCCTGACATATTCCCAGGTGGTGTCTTACTAACTTATATGGCGAGGAGCATGATGGAATTCAAAAGATTATGGTTCCCTTATAGCGAACTATCAAAGTATAAAGTCGATCCTTTTTGCGTCTTTGGTAATGGATAGTGCAGGTACTGTTTCGCTTGAAACTGATTATTTTTTAAAAATTGAATTAAAAAATTCAATTCTCGAAAAAATACGGATTCCCACGTATTCTTTTGTTTTAAGGTATACAACAAGACCTTGGTTTCATTTCGCACGGTGCCCTCTTTGCCGAACGATTTTATGGCCGCTGACCTCCGCAACACGTGACCTTCCTGACCTTCGCCGCTACCTTGTCTGTTGGTACAAAACGAATTGGTGCGATGAATCGGGAGCCAGCGAAGATATGTCAGGGTTTTCTGGATGGCACACCCATATTGCTTTTATTCGACGAGAGAGGCGGAAGGTCAAAGTTCAAGAAGATTTCAATGGCGAAGCTCGTTACAGAGATATCTTATCATTTCACGGTAAATTTTGACCGAAGAACAGTAAAGGCTAAATACAATACAATAATACTTTCCAAAAATCAAGTATTACCTGAGCCAATGAAACGATCGATTATCGATCGGTTCTTTGTTATCCATATATTTATCTTTTTATTAACATCCTAACAGAAGATGGAGTACCGTGCTGATCCAACAATTAACATTCCCTGGTTGGAGGAATCTTCTTGGAGTCTTCCCATCCATCATCTCTCGGCGTCGCTTTTACCTGAACGTGATATCTAATTATTAGAATGATTTAATGCTCGTAAGTTGCGGCGATCATTTTGAGTCTCCTGACGCAACCATAGTAAGCGGCACTTTGTTCTCTTCTTTAAGTATTCCAAAAAGTAATATCTCTTTCGATTCTGCTTCATCTTTCATTTATTTTGAGCGTCTTCTATAAAATGGTACTCGATGACGTTTCGATGATCCAAGGTCGAAACTGCTACCATAGTTATCTTTTATTAGATAAGTGCGTGCTTTCTTGTTTCGTTTGCACAACATCTGCAGATAATTGGCATCGATTTAGCTTGAACGCTCGTGTCTTCTGCCTACGAGTCTGTAAAAATGCATTCTTATTATTGCGTGGGCCAGAGGCGTCATAGTAATCATAAATTATAATTAATGTACCAGTGTTGTAACAACTGTGCCCACCTTCGTTGGCGTATCTGGTGGCACCTCTAGTGTGTCAGGTTATCCCAGAACTAAACTACCCGGTTAGCCTATGAACTTCCAGCGAATGGTCTCTGGTTGAGTAACTGTTCACTACCAGGCGTAACGACCTACAGGCTTTTGCCTATGAATAACTATAGTGTCTATAACCACGGCGATGCTGACTTCATTCACTTGAGGGACTGTGTGAATTATTAAAAAACAAAATATCATATCTGATGACTTATTGTTGTAACGGGAGAATGACTTGGACTTATTGGCTTCTGAATCCATGTCAAGACGCATGTCGTCACGTACACACCTGCAGACAGTTACAAGTATTTATAGTATTGTTTGGTCAGTTGCCAATAAATGCGTCCCCAGAATCAAATTGTACGTATCATTTGACCTGCGGGGTACGGCAAAACTTATTTTTCATGTTCCTAGACGCGAGATATTTAATAAGAAATTGAAGATATCTTGGCAATGCTTATCGATTGGATATTCTGTACTTCAAGTTTCACTTTCTTCAAACTTTGTATTTCCGGTTTTAGAGCAATCAGAAACTTGCGGTGGAATCTTCTTGAACTTCCGGTTGTCTGAAACACCTTTCTCAAACACTTGTACTTGTTCTCGATACCTGATATACAGGAAATTGATACTGTGTACCTATATGGATACTTAATCGGTCGAATGACTGGCACTGATCTCTTCACTTAATAGTCTTTAAGGTCTTAGGTCAGTTGTAAAATGCGAATGGTAACACGGAACTAATGAAATTTCGATGGCAGCCATTTCCGCACGAAACATGAGCGAAGGTGTCGTTAGCCTAAGAGAGAGCGCAGAATCGTTGTGCAAAACGTGGTTAGGTAATAGCAACGTGGTATTTTGCGAAGCCATTTTAATTCTAGGATATTAGGTCCTCAACCTAAGATTTTCACCGATTCTTCAGACACGGATACTAATTTATTTCATTTTAGCCAGTCGCTCCCTGACGTCCCGAACTGCTACTCGGTTACTTGACTACTCGACGGGAAGCCATTACGAATCAATTGACGGTGCGACTATCATGCTGATGAACGTTGATGACGGAGGGACCCTATCACTCTCGATATTGCCATCTGACAATCAGTCAAATGTTACATTAAATTTATTTGACCGACTTTCATATATTTATCTTTTAACATCCATTTTCTTGCAATGTAATTAAATACAAATTAAATCTGAATTTTATCTGTTTTTCAGATCTGGTCAAAATAATCTAGCATCGATTTTTAATAACAATGAGTTGACAGATACTAAGGCTTCATTTAATTTATGACAGGTTCCGCTTGCTACGTGTTCTTTTATCTTATGTTTTTACTAGTTGTGTATTCTTTTTTTATTCTTTTGCGTCTCCAAACTGATGTATGTTCTGTATTTTGTATATGATTTATATGATTGTACTTAGATTTTCTTGTAAATGGGCTTTCTCTTTGATGTTTAATGCAATTTTCTACAACAAAATATATTAAAAATATATATTTTTACTTGGATCTATGTTAGATACAATATTGGATATTTCCTTGTGTATAATATTGGAGAGTATCCATACTTAAATTATTTAAATGAAAATGATTATTTATGATGAAATACTTGTATCCCCTACTGTTTGTTACAAAAATGACGTTTCTGGGGAAAAGTATTTTTAATGTATTTGGTACGTTTCTAAATATTTTGATAACCTAAAGTAGTTTTGTGTATATATATATATATTCTGTATTCCTTCTAATCAGCTGAATGCTTCAGTAACTGAAAGTTCTAGACAAGCAATTTACGTTTTTTAAGCGATAACAGAATTCAAATTTTCTCCAAGATTATGCATGTTGGCAAGATAAAAAATATAGTATTTTTAGTAAACATTCTTCAAAATATCCTTACAAGTGACTGTCTCGAGTAAATTACAAATTTTCTTCACGATCGGTTGATGGTAACACATGAGTAACCTGAATTTCAGGTAAAGTTATTGATCTTCTGTAGTAAGTTGTATATTCATATCCAGACAGCGTGTCTGGTCCAGATGCTGAGAGAGTAGGGGAAGATCATCTCTGCGCATGTCAACATGAATTTCCAACCTTACTTCATGGACGCTCAGTCGAATTCTCTGGAGTCACCCGAGGATTTCTCGTACCCTCGTGCTCCTAGTAGATAAAAAGAAAGATCTTATATAAAAATTGTTACAGATATTTTCAAAGAAACGAAAAATGCGTAAGTTCCTCTGTTCATCGTCACGCGGAAGAGTATCGTGAAGGATGTAGAAAACATGGACTTTCCATTACGAGTAATTATTTGATTACATTTGCCTCAGCGGAATAATGAAGGCGGAAGGTGACGAAGAATTAATTAATAAAATTACTCAATCAACAATAAAATTCTATCTGTGCAAGTTATTCCGGATTCTGTGCAAGGTCAGACAGTACTCTGATATGTCACGTATGACAGATCTCTTTGGCAAAATCATACGAATGATACAGAAGCAGCAAAAATATATTAGTACCTATATTTATTCGCGATATCGTTTCGAAAGACTATTATAAATTTTAAGTCGTCTACTCACGTTCACTACTAGCAGTAACGTCGTATTATTACGTGAGGAGACGCCTGCGAGGCATCGCGACGCCGACGGCCAAGTCAGTCCCAAGGGAATGGGATGCAAGTCGTTTATCACGAATACACAGCAATCGACTATCGCACTAGTGCGCTTGTGTGACTCGTTATAATTCATTCATACAATATTATTCAAACTTATTGCACCAACTGAAGTTGGCTTCACAATAGTAATCAAATTGAGCGACTGACTTCACGTGGTGCTTAGCTACAAATAACACCATGGTATACAAAACAGGCTTTACTCAGGTCTAAGGTATAGCCTGAAGTTGGCTCTGCTATAAATATCAAAGAAACGGACGAACTTCGGTCGGTACGTCAATCCTGACTAACTCTGTATACCGTAGATAATCTAGTATGTTCTTTACTAACTGTTAACCAATACTGTACTCACATTTGATTGAAGTAAAACATTACTCAATTCTTTTCATTATAGAATTTCTCCACGTTTCTCCATTATTCCTGGAAGTATTTCCTTGAGGCTTCTGAATATTTTATTCATATTGCGAGATACATCATGTTTTTGTCTTAATATTTTATTTTAGACTTTCGCGATTTGACCACGTCAGTTCAATCCTTTACTTCGTACGTGAACTAAAGCAGTGGCTTTAGTTCAGTATTTGATTAATGATACGATTACATGTAAGCATATGAATAACTTAGGTTAGGTTATATGTATTAATGGAAAACAATGTGTAATATTAGGTACACCGTTTTTTGTATGTGCTATAATTAATGGTTAATATTTAAAAGATGTAATTTGATGATTAGGCCTCTTACTTTGGCATCGAAGGAAATGGACTGTATATCTTGAAAACTGTATATTTTTCTATTAGCTAATTTTTTTGTGTTTATGCTATTATTTGTTTCGAGGTGCACAATCCGGTTTTCTTTTTTACGTCGAGAAATTTATGTATGTCTCGTGGAATGTGAGACACCATAGACCAGTCAAAATATCTATTGGCAAAGAAAACTAATCGTATTCTGGTACAGCTTACGCTCCCACGACGCGACGTAAAAACTTTAGAACAACACAGAGAGTACAGTCAGTCGTTAAAAGGATTTTAGCTGAAATGCATTCTTTGGGATGTATCTGAGACTATATTCTCGTAACCGTGTATACTCCCCTAAAAGCAGGTATCTGTCCTTTACAAAACTACAAAATCTCAAGCCAATAGCATTCTACGCACAGTTCTAACGGACTCTCGACGATTCTGGTTTCTCAAAATTGTCAGACCGGTTACACACTATGTTGTATTCTATTTTCAAAAGGTCAGCAACGTCGCGCAGTCTCGACGTTGCAGTCGTGCTGCTACGTTCACTATCGTAAAATCAAATTAGCCGGCGACGTAACATAACCAGAAAAGTAAACACTCCGAGTACACGTCTAACCTCAAAATATTGTCTAACGTCAATGACTCGTTGATATTGATCTCAGTTGTCACGCTTATTCATTTTCTTATGTTAATCCAACAGCACAAGGAAATGTTTTCGATTTTTCATCCTCTAACCTCTTTCGTTCTTCACTCGTAGCACCACTGAAATATATTCTCACGACTGCAGCTAATACTCGAGGTCGATCGTGGCGAATTGGTACACTAGCAACGTTAAAAGTCGTCGGCTGTGCTACTCTTTATTGCTCCAACTATTCGAGTATCAAAGTGTGTAACACGAGGCTGCTTCACTGACTGACTGACTGACTGGGCCATGCTTGGCAGTCACAGCTTTCTACATATAGAGGAGCGCGCGACGCCAACCGATTCAGTCTTCACTGAGCTACGCAACAACAAAAGACAAGCGACTGTAAACAACTAGCTTTCAATTAGAATTTTTAAAAGTGCAGTACTGTATTAAGTATACATTATTTTTTGACAAATTTTTTTAGACACAAATCGAATAAAATCGTCGCATACTTCTCTTCGGGTTTCCGATTGTTATATTATCCGTCGTGATTTTTCATTGCGACGACAGACTCTTTTCCGTAGTGTGAAACAGTGTGAAAATATATTTTAAAAATTGCAACAGTGAATCTTCGGTAAGACAATCAAAGTTGTGGGAGTTTTAACGCATTTTCCTAATTAAAATATTGTTCGTCAGTGCGTGTTAAGTTTCATCGAAATCATATCGTCGCACGATAGACGTAAGCTTTTTTCATTTTTATTAATCATCTTTATTAATTAGGCATTTAACGTTTTTAACCAGTCAAATGATCGATCTGATCTATCAGATAATAATAGATATAGTTATTATCTATTGATATTAAGTTGTGCTCATTATGTGTCAGGAAATAATTTTTTAGCAATATTTAGAAAATTGCACACGTGATATATTGAATTTATGTATTATACAGTAATGTATACGTATACATTATTATACTATTTAAATTATATATGCATTATACCATATAACGGAAATCTATTAGTACTGATAATCATTCGTAATTAACAATAGATTTTGATATTTGCAAAAGACAGATGTGATTGACGCAAAAATTCTTGGCACATTTTTTTATTAAGTAGATAATCGCACGTGACATGTGTGAACACAGTAACAAATTGACACATCACATCTACAGTGATTTTCACGCAGTTTATAGACAATTTAATTAGCGACTCCGAATCGGCTATTGTAACATTCAAAATTAAAGCATCTATACATATATATGTACATATGAAAGTAAATAAAGAAGTATAGAAAAAAGTAGAGATTGACCTGGTAGGGTAAGATAACCGATAAGAATAATTTTGAATAAAAGTTTGTCCAATTAAAAAGTTGTGCAGTTAAAAAAACAATTGAACGGTTGAATAATCGGTTAAATTTTTTTGTTGCCAGCTACCCGTCGACAGTGAAAAGTCGATTGGATAAAACATGGAGCAAAATGGAATATCAATGATCTCGGCGTCTTCGGTTACCGAAAATTCGAGTGGGTCTAAAATCAAAAGCGCAAACATCGTGTTGTCCAAGGGAAATGAAGTGCAGATGCAGATACATAAAGTAGAGATGTCGTGTAAGTAAACAAGAAAAATAACGTACCACATTAAACGAAGTCAAAATGGCTTTCGTTATGTTTTTTTGTCGTTACGACGAAAATTCCAAAATGTCTTATCGCCCCTAATTATCATTTATGATGATTTCGTCTTGTCTTTTAATTCCTTTTATGTTGTTCGCTTTAACAACAGTGCGTTATGTAAGAGGACTTAGAGGCATTACATACTGCAAAAGCCATTTTTTATCTCTATTATAAACCCCCCACTTCCCGAAAATACTGTTTTTTTTTTTTTTTTATTACCCTAAAGATTACATACACACGAATAGTCCAAAACTCAAAGTACATGATAATTATACCTCGGTAGTATTACGGCCATTGTAAACTGAAAAAAAACTATCGGAAGAACCGATTGACGTGAAAACAAAAAAATTAAGATTCCTCCAGAGTGCGGGAGAAATGAAAAAATTGTCCAAGGACAAATACAAAATCTCTCACTGACTTCGCTTTTAATGTCACCTTAGTCTATTAAAAATAAGCTAGATTCTATTTTTAGCTGTTTAATTAATATTCGAATCTCGACACAGTACTTCTGTGATAAACTTGTGATATCAGGTGGTTTTTGTTTTCGAGAGAATTTTTGGAAAAATGTAAATAAAGGGAAGGGGGAGAGAGAGAGAAAGTAGGATCGTGATTCACGAGAGTGAATATCGCGTGCAGCAATACAGTTCGATCTTCACGGATCGGAGCTGAAGAGAAAATCAAGTAATGAAATTAGATCACAATTAGAGAATTACGTGCATGTATATATATATACACACATGCTGGAGGTGTCTTATTTATTTATTCTCTTTGCGTCCTTTAACGGTGAATGCATCTCGTGTCTCTTGCTCGTGACTGACGCATCGCTCTCATTAATATGTTAATTGTCATTGTCAATGCCATTACCGGTAAGATTGCCTCAAACGTATATAAACGTATAACGGTAGAAAGAAGCAAAAAAGTTAAAGAAAGATGCAGAAAATAAATTTTCATATTAAAAACAAAACTTTGATATTGAAAAACGAAAAGTTCGAAAAATATTATTAGTGTTACGTAAAAAAATGACTCAAAGTCCCACTTGAAATTTTCTAAATGCTTTGAACTCTGTTTTTACTCAATTTTAATATTTTGATGATTTTTATTGATTTTATCGATTTATCAATTATGTTCCTACTATGGTCGTAATAATAGTCCGGGTATTGGAATGGATTCAGAGGCAGGTGGAGGCAGAGCAGTCGCGGACATTCACCGCGATCCGAACTTGACCTACTGTAACACTTGCGGCTTCACAACTGGCGATTACCAGTATAGTGGTTGTATGTGTTTTTGCATCTGAGAACAATTTTTGAAAATTCTCCATTAAATTAAGTATCTCGTATACGAGGTGATTCGATCATCGAGAAATACGTACTTGATTCTAATGCGTGTGACGGGATATATGTATACCTATAGATATAATAGTTAGCTTGGTGCAATTAAAGCGTGAACTTTTGACGCGTGAGAATTTAAATTTATTCGAATGGATTTTGAGTTTTTTTTTTTTTTTGAAAAAAAAAAGGTGCATATGTATATGTGTATATATGGTACGATGATATTGGATCGATTGGTTGTTGAATTTGAAAAATGATTTCTTAGAATATTTTCGCAGTGGAAAATTATGTCTTTTAATTACGTAAGGTATGCAAGTGGAAATTATCAGGATGCACCTGCATCTTTGTTTGATTATGACGAATGTGACTTTTTTGTCCTTGCGATCGGTTGACACGTAGTTGTTTTTCAAAGATAGCGGTGATGGATTTTTTTGAAAAATTGCAGGAAGTCTTTACCGTGTTTATTTTTCTTATAAGAACTTTCGAAGTTATTTAAACTCTTAAATTACGTAATACTTTATAAGGTCTCTGTAGATCGTAAAAGGAGGATGGCGAAGTAGTAGATAAGTTTTCGTCCACGTCAGGATTCCGGGTTAATACATTAAAAGTCCCGAGCGGCTAAGAAGTTTCTGGAAACTTTTACAAGGAACTAGGAGAATCTAGGACAGTGAGACTTCATCCTTTATTGTCCGTAAGTTAAATGAATATATAATAAAAATTCTCAAAAAATTACCCGAGGGCATTGACAATGTGTAAATGAAAAAAAAAATTTTTCCAAAAAAATCCGACGAAAACGATAATTTAAAGATCTTTTAAAATACGTATATAACAGTCTTTTGGAAAATTAAATTATCCAAAATCTCACTGTCATTATTCAAAGCGTTCTCCAATTTTTGGAATCTTGAACAACTTCGCGGTAAACACGTGGTCAACGAAGAGAAACTTATTCGTACAGTTCAACGTCCTTTTACCTTCGATCAAATTAAATACAGCACATTTCTCGTACGTTGAACGCACAGCTTGGCTTAGGATCAAGCAGCAAGTAGCAAATAACGCGTATTCGCCTTTCCTTTGTTACTTTTTCTTTTTCCCGAACGACCGTCGCTTCGAATAGTTTCGATCACGTTCAATCCGAGTGTCCGCTACGTATACTAGGTGGCGCCACGTATGCACGTGTAGCTGAAGGGATGTTCACGCTCGTTCGTAGCGACGGCGCTCGGCTTCCTTTCGTCAGATCTTTCGCTCGATAAAACCGGACGCAAGAGGCACCTCGTTTTTATCCTCCTCGTAACTTTCGCCATTTCCTCCAGTCTGTGCAGTCGAGTAAAATCCAGAAACGGTGAGAATGTAAACCGGTATGTCAGATCCTTAATGGATTTCGATTCGTTTCCGTCTCACCTAACCTAACCTGACAGCACTTGAGTATAGTAACAATAAAATTACTCGCTTGATGATCATTTGTAAGTCTCGAAAATTGGTGCGCAGTGTTATTTCTTTATTCGTTAAGGACGAAAGGCGGATATGATTTACCCGCCGGTACGGCACTGTAAACAATTGCAGACAAGGCTCATTGTTCCGGGAGAATTTTATCGCGTACTCTGTGACTTTTTCGAACAACTCGGAAATCCTTGTTATTACTTTATTATTAATGACGGCATTGTTTGGCTACCGTAATTAAGTACACGCTTTTGTACGAGTACGATAACTTAGTTTGATTTATTTTATTATTTTTTATCTTTATTAACTGCTTGACAGGTACAGATGTCATGGGAGCGTTCTTGTAAGTCAAACGGTTAACTTGATTGCGAGTCTGATTGCGGTTATTTGAGTCTGAAGTAAAAAAATTTGAAAATTTAAAATGACGGATCCAAAATGGTAACTTGAAAAATCGAAACTAACCGATTTGTATGAAAATTAATATTCAAGGATCTTTGGGGCGTCTGATGACGAATCTGATGTCAACATTTCAAAATTTGAAATTTATATGACATACGTGGCATTCGATGCTGGGATCGTTATTGTAGCAACCGTTAAAATTCGTCGGCCTCGTGGCGAAAGACGTGTAACGTCGACTATGAGTTGGCGGTTTATAGGTTAAAGTAGTCTTAGAATTATAAAAAAATGTCAACGAAATTATAATCTCAAATTCCGAGTCAGTGACCCTGAAAGTCTCCAAGAACTAAGTTTTGTGCGCAACAGACAATTTGGATTTTCAAGATGTTGATTTTAGGTCCGTCATTTTGAATTTTTCAATTTTTTTGTAGTATGATTATATATTTTTACAGAACTTTCTAGGATCCATAAAAGTTTGTTTGAGTGTCTATAAAAAATCGTACAAAATCAGACACTTGGGCACTAATGTATTAACAGATTTTTATGTCGAAGCTTACGCCTACATAATTTTTTCGTTCATAGACACGTGGAAAGATAAATAAATTTGGGATAATGAGACTGAACTCATTTGATTAAATTTGTATGATTAATGATATTCATTTTTTCTTTATTATGATATGATAGACATTTTAAGGACCCGTGAAATCCCCGATATCTTTTCGAATCTGCTTACCGGCGTCCTTCTTCTTCTAGCGTTACAAGTACATATATCCGGTTGTTCTTATTGTCCAAAGAGTCACGGCGATTACGATCGTCATTTCGCCGAGATGAGATTTCAAAAAAAAGAAATGCAAAATTCCCCCCGATCTAAAGTAAATTTGTAACCCCTCTCTTTCGGTCTCCAGAAACATCGATGCCTTCTCTTTTAATTAATGCATTGTGGATGGATCACAAGAATTCTCGTGATTGGTACAGCTAGTAATAAAACGACTGGTCCACAATGTGTTAACATAACGGCATAATAATGAAGTGTCAGTCACAATAGTCCGCTCTCTTTTTCGATCTAAAGTGACTGTCCAAAGGTATAATTCATATACCGGCAGTCGGTAATGTAGACTAAGAATCCCTGCCGGTAACATAAATGCGTATCAGCCACACGGAACCATTCATATCGCTATTACTGAAGTAAAAAAAAGTTTTTAAAATAGGTAGCTCAAGCCAAACAAGTAAGAGACTCTGGAACGCACAGTAAATAAACGGATAACCCTGTTCAATCCTTCGTTGTTATTTGGCCTAGTGGACGCACCATCTTTCGGTGCATTACGCAACGTCGGTAACTCAGCCGGTAAATCGATCTACAATCTCCCGAAACCCAACCTAGAGCGATGCCAGAGCCTGAAATACACCAAGTTCATTTATCTTTAGTCCTCACCAGAAGCAACGCACCGAAGACATTAATATCCAGTGAAGACACGGGTGGGCGGTGGGAAGGTACGACGCCAAAGCAAAATAACATAATAAAAACAAAGCAAAAGAATAGAATCAACAGACCCTCGTCTCGTTTTACTTACATCGATACCTCATTAATTTGAAAACTTTTGCTTCCTCTCCCTACCTTTCTTCTTCCATCCTATCTTTACCTTGACTTCGAAATCAGATATGGGTACGTTAAAATCTTTAAAGCTAATCGACAGATTGCATTAATTTGATTCTCAAACGCTATCATTGATCGGCACGTCTCTTCATTGTTCTATTATCAACGTCGACTTCTTGCCGTAACATTTGTATATATTTGAGCTGAGCCAGGAAAAGGTGTCCTCGTAACATTTGGCTCGTGCCGAGAACTCGCGACGACAATAAAGCTAATGGCGGAACAAAAGAAAACGAGAGAAAGGAGGAGATGGAGCACTTTCACGATTCGGAATAGGACGTAAAACTTTCATCGTAATTGAGAGCAACGTTGGAATTCCTACGTGAAGTCTCTTGATACGTGCAATTGCAGTAACTAATTGTATGCTTCGTACCCCTAGGTGCACTACTGTATATACGTATATATACTACAGTAAAAAAAGAACGAAGAAAATAGAAGCAATAAAGTAAGTCAGTTTAAAACTGTACAGATATTAATTAAATTTTTAATCATGTTATCTTTACACATTAATACGTAACTCGGGCTTTTGATTTACGTCTCTAATTGTAAATAATCACATATGTACACGTAGCATCTACACGTATCTTAATGACACGTGCTACTGTCAGTCTACTATTTGAAATACTTACGTATTAAGGCTTGGCGTTACTATCAGGCACTGTATGACGCATATAGACTAATGTAAACCGAATGGGACATGTGCATGTTCCAATTATGCTCTCGTGATGTGCGTATATATATATATTTGTATATCGTGTATACATATAGCGCTCATTCGAGATATTCCCACTAGTAGAGGTCTAAAACCAGCCTACTGTAACGACTGCTAAACATGTGACTATATATCTATGGTAGAGATTATTATCATACGCGGCGGCCTGTGCAAACGATTAAATGCCGATGGCTGTGCAAACTGTCATTTAGGTTTTTGATGATATATTGCAAGTATATTGTCTAAAGGTATTTTCGGTGGTTTTGTTGTCAAATATATGAAAAATACGATGTGAACGACGTAAAAAAGCAATATTCTG
This sequence comes from Cephus cinctus, assembly GCF_000341935.2. Lineage (NCBI taxonomy): Eukaryota > Metazoa > Arthropoda > Insecta > Hymenoptera > Cephidae > Cephus > Cephus cinctus. Next base: position 325,524 of record NW_014333318.1, read on the forward strand.
ACATTAATAAACGTCAAATTTAAACGTGATAAACTATATTGTGATAGTTGAGGGATACAATTTGTATGATTGTTTGTAATATAATCTGATATATATATATATAATGGGTTTAGGGATGCTGAATATTATGTTTATGGGTTGATGAAGGATTTATGATTTTTTTTTATTAATTATTAATTTATTGGTTTTATTATCCTTTTTATGGATCGATTTTTAGTAACTACCTGTTGCTGAAGGGAATAGAGATATCATGTGTCTGATTTGAGGTTTTATATGAGATAACGATTGTGGAGACAATATTCGAATAGGATTTTTAAAAAATATATTGTATTAGAGATTTTTGGATTTTTGTATGGTTGAATTTTACGTGTTAAATTGTTTTTTGAGTTTTTGTCAAAATTTAGAGATTAGGGATTGTGGAAGTGGGTGGGAATTATCGATTGATCAATTTTTGTTTGGTTAATGATCGTTATGTTGATTACGTGTCTTTCTTGTGTATGGTGTGGGATTATTTTGATATTAACGGTGATTGATTTTTTTTCTTGTAATCCTTATAAATGATACTGCTCAATATTACTTTTGGACTGGTCCCAGTGATTTTTGAAATTTTTATTGATTGACGATCGACTGGAAACGGTGGCTCTGGTCTTTGTGTTCGTAGTTCGTATCAGTTTGGCTGTTTTGAAGGGACAAGATTTTTGGTGCTTCCTGTCGGAGAGCAAAAACGAATTTTGAGAATTCAGAGAAAGATTCGAGTTCGGTTAAACCGCGGAATTTGGATATGGAATTCTAAGTCGTGATCATTTATATGGGAATGTTTGGTATGTAAAAAAGAATATTTTGAGAACTTTGAAAAATACGATGTGAACGACGTAAAAAAATCAATATTCTGAATTTCCGTAAAGCGAATCTTATTAGAATTCATGATAAACATGGAAATATTTTGTAACTCTTTTCAAAGGCGGAAAGAATTGCCATTTTTTCATTAAAATCGTGCTTTTGACAATTTCTCGAAATTACACGAAGCACGCATAAAATAATTTTGATTTAATTTCTTTTTTCATTTGTATCTACTATTTTTTTTTCTGTCAGTCTTGACGCTTAACAATTTTCTGTTTGGAGAAGTTCGAATCTACTAATTGGCAGTAGACGAAAAATAGAAAATATAAAATTATTATATTAATATAAAAGTATAAATCACAATTTATTCTAGCTCTCATTTGTATCAAATATTAGCATTTCGTAAAGTCTAGAACTGGTACAAAGACTTGTTCAAAATTGTATTCGGCTAATCGAAAAAAAAATATTGGCCAATTGTCTGGGTCATTGGGCACAGACTATCATAAATTTTGAAGACTCCGAATAAATATTAATCAATCGTTTCGAATTAAAAACGAACTAAAGAGTAGAATGAAAAAGTAGAAAAAGCCAGATATGAAAATTGAGGTTGAATATTTGAAAATTTATTATCAAAAATTCTAAACTCGACGTATTATCTTTTCTCCTGTCGCACACTCAGATCAATGGAACTGATGATGACTTTACGAAGAATCAGAATCCTTAGAAGCGTAAATCCTTACGTACTTTTTGGACCCTTTTGGAATTTCATTTATTTTTACAGGCTTTAATTAAACCTCCCTTCCACCTTAATTTGAACCCTCGTTAAAACTCCCTAAAATACCGTTATGTTTATTCGCCCAAATGTACACTCTGCCATTTGAGCACCGTACGCATATACGTAATGTACAATATGAGTGAGTGTGCTTAGAAATGTGGAGGTTGATAAAATTATAAAAGTTTGCATAAGAACTCCAATTAAAAAATAAATCCAAAATTTTTAGTGTCATAATTAAATTTAAAAAAAAAATCTTTCTTATCAACATTAATTTACGACTGATACAAAGAGTTGTCAAAAATCGTAAAATTTGCTAAATTATTTATAAACATTAATATCGATTATGAAAATTACTAGCTTTACAAAATAGACCACCTGCGTATATGCAAACAGATTTTCTCTATCGGATTTTCTTTTCCGGACCATAACAACGTTTATGTTTTTCCCTTGAAAATCATTTCGCGTTATATCACAGCATACGAAATGCTGGTAGAAGCGCATGGAACGATGAAATACCAAACGCGATTTACATTTTTATACAAAGCTAACTTTTCCGTTATTGTGTTCTGTATAGGGTAGGTGGGGGGATAGCAGTGCGAGGGCGTCCCGACGCTCGTAAAAGCATTGCACGCTATTTAGAGCAGTTTATCGTGTATGCTATAGATATGATATCAAAGGTATAAAAATCGGATCGCTAGTCGTCGTTTCTGACAGATTTGGGAACACAGTCTAAAAGTTGGTGTCAAGTGTCTCGGGCGACAGATTAAGCATCTACGTGAATGTGAGCGAACCGTATTGAAATAAGAAATTAAAAATCCACCGTTTCAATAAAAATGTCGCGAGGAAATAAGCAAAAAGGTAATAAAATTAACGAATTAAAATATAATAGATATAAAGAACAAGAGATGTACGAAGAAGGAAGAAAGAGAGAGAGAGAGAGAGAGAGAGAGAGAGAGAGAGAAGAGGAAAAGAAAAGAAAAATGGAAGATTAAAGAAGAGGAAAAGAAAAGAAAAATGGAAGATTAAAGAAGAGGAAGAAAGAGATTAAATTCTCTTGGGATCCGGGAAAATAGTTTCTTTCGAAACTTTCTTTGTCACTCTTAATGATCGTTAAGTAACGAAATTCTTAATTACAAGCTACGGCATTAATTACTCGTCAGCTTGCTTAGACATAGACCAACGGTCGTCGTAAAATTAATTGTACTTCGCCCTAAGGATTTTCTCCCTCCTGTTTTCAGGGTTCAGAAAACTCATGCAAGAAGATGGTTCGGTCTGGGACACGTTCCTTATGGGACTGGCCGAATTCATTGGTACCGCCATGTTGTTATTTATCGGATGCTTGGGATGCAGTTCCGGTCTTGGAACTGTTCGCACGTCCTTTCAATCCGCCTTTGCCTTTGGTTTGACTGTCATGACAGTTCTCCAGGTGAGATTTTGTAGTCGAGTTACATGAAAAATGAATTTTCAATCTCGAGTTGGTAAAATTCAAAATCAGAGTATCGAAACCTGAATTTTGATCAGGCCAATTAACGTGGTTTATAATTAAATATTTTTTTTATATATCTTTTTTTTCAGTGTATAGGACATATCAGTGCTGCCCATATCAATCCCGCGGTTACTGTGGGTTCTGTCATTCTTGGCAAAAAATCAATTCCGACAGCCTTAGTATACTTGGTAGCACAAATAACCGGCGGGATACTTGGATTTGGTCTGTTAAGGGTAAAGTTATCTTTTTATTAAGTATTCCCGCCAGGCGACTCTGTCCGAGCGTCAAAAGTACAGTTTGAATTTGCCGCCTTTCAAAACTTTCAGGTAGTCACGCCGCAGCAGCACCTGCACGCCGGCAACCCAGAAGACACTGCCTCCTTCTGCATGACTTTACTCAACGACGATATTACCGTCTTTCAAGGTTTCCTCATGGAGATCCTTGCCACGGGTGTGCTGATGTTCCTGACTTGTGCCCTTTGGGATTCGCGTAACGAGAAGAACATAGATTCCGTATCTGTCAGGGTTGGCTTGACTGTGACATGTTTGTCACTCACCGTTGGCCCTTATACCGGCTGCAGTATGAATCCTGCCAGATCGTTGGCGCCTGCTATCTGGAACAATCAGTGGTCTCATCATTGGATATTTTGGTTTGGACCTATTGCAGGCGCCATTTTGGCTACGTTATTGTACAAGACGTTATTTTGGCCGAAGGATATTGACAAGGATAAATTTGCCGATGATCACGTGGTACTGAATGGCGTCCACTCGCTAAACCCAGAGGTAAACATTATTGGTAGTTCTATATAGAATTATTGACCTTTGACACTGGTTTGATTAAAGTGACTTTTCTGTTTTAGGTAAATTGAGGTACCTCGGAGGATAACAGTTTTTTGTATTTATTTGATATTAAAGCATTCCTGCGACTCGGTCGGTAACTTCTTGAAGCTATTGGTTATTGATTGGGAACTGATTATTGTTCTTGTTGATTATCATCACATCGTACTGTGTTAACGTAGCACTCGAAACAAGAGTTGCTGATTAATAAGGATATTCCATTTGTTCAGACTGATTCGAAAAATTTATTGTACAAAGACTCGGTATTTTTAATTATCCAGTGAAATCTATACGGATCTGTTTTTATCTATGCGCGTGGATGAAATTCAGAGATTTTGAGATTTATAATTGTCAGATCAATTTTAGGCGATTGCGCATAATTCTTATCTTGTCGATTCAGTATTTACGAGATAGTTGTAATTGACCTTAGAAGGATAACCTTTTTCTAGCCTACGTTAAAAATTTATCGGGTTTGCCTGTCAGACCTACGTAGGTTATCCTTCTAGGGTTAAGCTTGTTATTAGACAGTATTTGACAGGAAGTACACTGCGTGCCAAACTGTGTACTCCGAAACAAAGAAAAAGAAGGGTACTTCGTCCTTCGTTTTTCTATAGGATAAAAAGTGTAACTCTAGCAAAGAACGAGAATCGTGAGAGGAGGGAATTCAATGACATTTTTTTTTTCGAAATTTAAATTGTCAAAATCCATGAACTGTTAACCTACTTTGATTTTTGAATTGCCGCGAAAAAGCTTTTGACTGATACGATTTTTTTTTTTTTAATATGCCCGCCAAATCTTGCCACGATCCACGTTGAATTTTCTCAGCTTCCGGTTTGTCGTTAGTCCAGAGTCAGTGAGCAAACTGACAGGCAGACCGAAAGCAGACTCAAAGATAAAGATACGGGAAAGATCCTTTTTTTTTCATGTCAAGGATAAAAAGGAACTGACCCAAAAAAAATTTCAAAAAATGTATTTGTAGGGTCCGGAAGCATTTTTTCCGATTCTACCAGATGCTCATTTTTCAGGCTGCCAACTGAGTAACTTTGCTGGAGTAAACTGAATTTACGAATAAGCAGGCGATCGGTTGTGTCTTCAAGGACGACTACGTTGTAAATCGATTTGAGTGGGAAAAAAGGAAAAAAAAAAGATACAAGAAACGTCACCTGCACAGGGACAAAGTAGCAATTACTTTAACAACATTGTAAATAAACTGACGTAATCTTCCGATAAAGGCACAATCTACTATGTATATGTATATACGATGTTTCGTACGTCGATCGATGGTCCGATCGATGAAATTTTCAAATAGCATAAAGAAAATTCGTCAAATTTTTAAAGATTATTTCAAGCGAGATGGTGCGTCGATAAAAAAGAGAAAAAAAATTGGTTATTCTGACGATATTACTTTAATATTTCAGCTGTATCGCATTTTCATGTATTTAATAAAATATTTTCTCTCGTCCTACCAGCGCCTGATCATCCAACACTGTTATTATTTAATCGACTATACTCAACCGTAATTATACTGTTTTGCTGTGTGCCCAAGTATTATCAGTGTGAAATTGTTGATCGACGTTGCTATAAATAGTCATCCGAATACTTGACGAATATTGTTGTCATTGAAGTTATCAAGGATCATTAGCATAAATTTCACTGACTCCCGTTATCTCCGTAGCTTCCGAGATACGCCGAAGACTTTTCTTTACGTTTTCTAACCTTATTTTAACCCAGCCTAAACGTGGCTTCCAATGTCCTCGATACAAATAACGTAGTATTGAGTCTTTTCTTCTCTCTGGTAATTCACGAGACCATCGTGGATCGATCAAAGAATTGTAGCTTCAATTTAAATCCGCGAGATGTCACTCGAGTCGCTTTACAAACACGTAACCGTCAAAGTGATTGGCTGCGGTTGATTTTCAGTTACGCTCATAAACACGGAAACAATTGGAAGCCTCTCGCTATTTTCTTTCAGGCCAAAAGGAGCTAACACGAAACGAAGTGGTCAAAAGGGCTTCGTACGAGGGTGGCTTCACTTTATTACAAGGGTAATGAGTCATGACGAATTTTCACGAGGACATTTGTCGGTTATACAGAGCGAATAAGATTTTACCATTAGAATTTTATTCGACTCCGTCAAACCGACAGATTCGGATTGATCGATTATACCTTTGATGGATCAGTGTCCTTGTATAAAGATACTCTAATAAATAAAAATACTAAAGAAAATTATTTAAAAAAATGGCGACTTCAAGGTTATCTCGTACCTCTTTGAATCGCTCAGTCCTCTTTTTGCACGTCTTTGAATAGACTCTTTTCTGAACGTTGATTCGGACCGAGTCCTAAAAAGCGTAACTGGGTAGTGGGTATCTTTTTTTTTTGGCAAATTCTGGATTTCAAAGGCGTTTTCAACTGCTGACGTTTTGCGACGGTAATATCGAAACGATGGCAAGATGAATTCCGTGACCTTTTTCTCCCCTCCAATCCTCTGTCTCTTAAATTCAAGCTGCAGGGAAATTTCCTAGACACCCCCTTTGCCTCCCTTTAGAATATTTGAATATCATTTATCATACGCGGGAATATCAATCTTCACTCCTTTTACGAGTTACGACCCTGTGATAATTTCTTGGTTTTTTCAAGATAACAACACAAAGTTCATGACACTTATCAACCGTCACCTGTCAGCTGTCAAAATAACTCGTTTAAATTTATGGATCGTAACATCTCTATTCCACTTAAATAATTTTACATTATTTAACCAAAAAAAAATCTTCAAAATTCATTCTCGATCGATAATTCTTCAATCGTCGTTATGTATTCGATGAAAGTATAGATTTATTATAATAATAATAATAGTACATTTTAATCAATATTTCCATAGCAGATAACATTAACCATTCATATACATTTATTGGGCAACCTAAGTTTTACGTAACAGACCATTCGTTCACATCCGAACGTCCACTAGCGATTGAATTTGATAGGAAAAACAAATTTCTAAAAAAAAAAAAAAAAAATGTTAAAAATCAATAACAAAACTTTAGACGATACAATTTCCTACTATAGCCAATCAGCGATAAATCCATTGATTTTATAAAAAAAAAAAAATCCCTGTAAAAAAATCCATTTCCATTCCTTAACGATTTTCGATACAGTCGAAGTACGTAGTTTTGAAAAAAAAAAAAATCTGAATGAATGAAAACTGGTTATCAACAGTGATGCAATATATCGATCGCCCTACCTACAGCTATACTACATAGATAGTGTATAAGAAAATCCGTGCAATACAAACTTGACCAAAGATTTTTTGAATAAGTGAAAAAGTTTGTTTTCGCAGATGCTGTTATTTGGGTTCTCGTGCGAGAGCCCGAGAACGCGAATAAAATTGCAAGACCACGTGTGCCGCGTCGAGAGCAGAGTGGATATGGACTCGCGTGATATTTGTATTACGAGTGGGATGATAGAAGAAGGGG